>NC_091320.1:6279162-6294162 GCF_038502225.1 Cherax quadricarinatus
TGGGAATCGGCCAGTGTGATAATAAATAATAAAATAAATAAATATATATATATATATATATATATATATATATATATATATATATATATATATATATATATATATATATATATATATATGTGTGTGTGTGTGTGAGTGTGTGTGTGTGTGTACTCGCCTATTTGTGGTTGCAGGGGTCGATTCATAGCTCCTGGCCCCGCCTCTTCGCTGATTGCTACTAGGTCCTCTCTCTCCCTGCCCCATTAGCTTTATCATACCTCGCCTTAAAACTATGTATGGTTCCCACCTCCCCTACGTCGCTTTCTAGGCTATTCCACGGCCTGACTACTCTATGACTGAAGAAATACTTCCTAACATCCCTTTGATTCATCTGAGTCTTCAACTTCCAATTGTGACCTCTTGTGTCTGTGTCCCTTCTCTGGAACATCCCGTCTTTGTCCACCTTGTCTATTCTGCTCAGTATTTTATATGTCGTTATCATGTCTCCCCTGACCCTCCTGTCCTCCAGTGTCGTCAGGCCGATTTCCCTCAACCTTTCTTCGTAGGACAATCCCCGTAGCTCTGGGACTAGTCTTGTTGCAAACTTTTGCACTTTCTCTAATTTCTTGACGTGCTTGACTAGGTGTGGATTCCAAACTGGTGCTGCGTACTCCAGTATGGGCCTGACGTAAATGGTATACAGTGTCTTGAACGAATCCTTACTGAGGTATCGGAACACTATCCGTAGGTTTGCCAGGTGCCCGTATGCTGCAGCAGTTATCTGATTGATGTGCGCCTCAGGAGATATGCTCGGTGTTATACTCACCCCCAGATCTTTTTCCTTGAGTGAGGTTTGCAGTCTTTCGCCATCTAAACTATATTGTGTCTGCGGTCTTCTTTGCCCTTCCCCAATCTTCATGACTTTGCATTTGGCAGGGTCAAACTCAAGGAGCCAGTTGCTGGACCAGGCTTGTAGCCTGTGTGTGTGTGTGTATGTGTGTGTGTGTGTGTGTGTGTGTGTGTGTGTGTGTGTGTGTGTGTGTGTGTGTGTGTGTGTGTGTGTGTGTTATTTAATCAATAACAAACTGTTATACATATATAACAACTTTCGTCAACGACTGCCTGGCAGGGCGAATCCCAGAAGAAATTAAACCTTTTTTTTTTGGAGCCTCAATATGTGTGTTGAAGAAGAGGGATGGGGGAATCAGACCCATTGCGGTTGGAAACACTCTTCGCAATCTCGTTGCCAAAGCAGCAGTAAGAAACATTCGCCTAGAAGCTGCCAGTTTACTCCAGCCACACCAACTGGGCTTTGGGGTCTCTCATGGCAGTGAAGCTGCAGCTCATGCGGCAAGGGCCTACATCAAGGACCTACCAGAAGACAAGGCCATAGTCAAACTTGATTTTAGAAATGCCTTTAATATGGTGAAGAGAGACACTGTCTTGCCAGCTGTTCGGGATCGGTTCCCCAGTCTTTTTCCCTTCATTTCAGCCGGCTACAGCAAACCCTCAATTCTTTTGTTTGGAGAACATGAAATTCTCTCATCAGAAGGTGTTCAGCAGGGTGACCCACTAGCTCCACTTCTCTTCTGCTTGGCAATAAGAGAACTAACTTCCAGCCTACGCAGCGAGCTCAACATCTGGTACCTGGATGATGGCACTCTGGCAGGTACTGAAGAGTCCCTGGTAGGGGACCTACAACTGGTGAAAACACAGGGAGAAGACTTGGGACTCATCCTCAATCCCTCCGAGTGTGAAATCATCACGGCGAACCAGAAAATAATCAATGCTGTGCGAAGAATCCTCCCAGAAGTCTCTACTACCACTCCGTCCAACAGTACCCTCTTGGGAGCACCGCTGGATCACCAGGCCATCGACACAGTCCTCAAGGACAAATTGAATGACCTGATGAGAATGGAGGAGAGAATAAGCAATCTT
Source organism: Cherax quadricarinatus (assembly GCF_038502225.1). Classification (NCBI taxonomy): domain Eukaryota; kingdom Metazoa; phylum Arthropoda; class Malacostraca; order Decapoda; family Parastacidae; genus Cherax; species Cherax quadricarinatus. The sequence continues at coordinate 6,281,080 of NC_091320.1, forward strand.
GATGCCCATGATGTTCTGTATCTCTCACAAGGTGCCTTACTATTCCAAGACTCACTCACTTCCTGAGGTGTGCACCCTCTATTGACAACCCAACACTCGACGAATATGACGCACACCTGAGGTCAACCTTTAAGAAGGTACTGAACCTGTCACCGGAGGATCAGCAATGGGATCAGGCAACCCTCCCAGTATGACTGGGAGGTATAGGGGTGCGCAAAGCAACGCATGTTGCTTTACCTGCTTTTCTGTCTTCGTGTTTGGCTTCCAGTGCATTAGTCAAGAAGATTGTTCCCGAACGCTTGAGAGACGTGGTAGGAGCTCAAGACCCCAGGTTTACTGAAGCAGCGATGCAGTGGGATACCCTTACAGATTCCTCCAGTAGACCAGCTCCTCCAGAAGAACACAAACAGTCCCCCTGGGACAAACCGATCATGGAAAAAATCGCTAACACAATTCAATTCAATTCAAGTTTATTCTCTATAATGGTTACAATGTGGGGTTTACAGGTTTTGGGTATTTTGTGGTTTACATGTTATAAAATACTAATTACAGAGGGGGCCACTAGGACACCTAGCATGGCTAGGCATTTCGAGCAGACTTAGATTAATTCTTAACATTAAATCCTTACAGATTATAGTATTAAAGCTAAGTGACTTCATCATAATTTGTGAATTTAGCAATGTGAATGCTTTTGTTTTGGCACAATACAAGGTGTCTATATCTGAGTATCATAGGCAGACTTATGGCTAGTTACGATTTATTATTTTAAGATTAAGATTAGTATTTCTGGGTTTATAGTCAGTGGGTGAGTGAGTGTAATTTTGAACCACCAGGTGGTTATCATGTAATTAGTTGTCGGGGTGGATCAGGGAGATAAGATGCTTTCTAACTGTAGTTTTGAAAGTGATGAATGTGTCTGCAGTTCTAGAGTTTTCAAGTAGGGTGTTCCAGATTTTAGGTCCTTTGAAATGCATTGAATTTTTGTAAAGGTTTAGTCGAACACGGGGAATGTCATAGAGATGTTTGTGTCTGGTGTTATGCCTGTGGATCCTGTCACAACTATCAAGAAAGCGTTTTAGGTCAAGGTTAATATTGGAATTTAAGGTCCTGTAGATATAGATTGCACAGTAGTAAGTGTGGATGTTCTGAACAGGGAGTAAGTTTAGATCTATGAAGAGTGGGGGGGAGGTGTTGCCAGGGATAGGATTTAGTGATTATTCTTACTGCGGCTTTTTGTTGGGTTATTATTGGCTTTAGGTGTGTTGCTGCAGTTGAACCCCAAGTACAGATAGCATAGGTGCAGTATGGATAAATAAGTGAATGGTATAGTGTGAGAAGGGCAGTTTGCGGCACGTAGTATCGTATCTTGGAGAGGATCCCCACCGTTTTGGATACTTTTTTTTGTTATGTGTTGGATATGGGTGCTGAAATTTAGGTTGTTGTCGAGGTATAGGCCAAGGAATTTGCCCTCATTATGTCTGGCAATTAGAGTGTTGTCGATCTTAATGTTAAGTTGCGCAACACCTGCTCTGCTACCAGACATAATATAGTAGGTTTTGCCAGTGTTAAGTGTAAGTTTATTGGCTGTCATCCAAGTCGATATTTTGAGCAGCTCTTCGTTAACAATGGTGTTGAGGGTAGCAAGATTAGGGTGGGAGATGACATAAGTCCTGTCGTCAGCAAAGAGAATGGGTTTCAGGTGTTGGGATATGTTTGGAAGGTCATTGATGTAAATGAGGAAGAGCAGGGGTCCAAGGACACTTCCCTGCGGAACTCCAGTATCAAGTGGCCGTATTGATGAGGCTGTGTCTTTAATGGTGACATACTGATACCTATTAGAAAGGTAGGATTTAAAATATGCAAGCGCATGGCCTCTTATACCATAGTGGTCAAGTTTGTGGAGTAGGATGCCGTGGTCTACTGTGTCAAACGCTTTTCTTTGGTCAATAAAAATTCTTAGTGGATATTCCTTATTTTCAATGCTCTCTAACGCCTCAGGAAAGGACAAAGCTTGTCTCCTGGGAGTGAAGGCACCACACTCAGATTTCCTGTTAGCTGTTCCCAATTCCTCCTTGGGCACTCGACTAGACCCACAGGCCACTCGGATTGGTGTTGCTCTTCGTCTAGCCTCCCCCATCCTCACCGAACATAGGTGTTTTTTTGTGGCAGGGCGACAGCTGATCAATTCGGACTTCATGGTCTCGTGTGTCACACAGCAGAAGGGAAGTATGCCAGGCATGAGGAGGTCAATGATATCATAGAGAGAAGCCTCGCCACAGCCCGTTGCCCAGCTAAACGGGAACCCCAAGTGCAGAGGTCTGACGGAAGTCAAAAGCGTCCTGATGGAGCCACTATACTACCTTGGAAGGATGGAAAGCAGATTGCCTGGGACTACACCTGTGCCGTCACATTAGCAGACACCTACTTGCCATACTCTGTAGTGGAAAGGGGTGGAGCTGCCAGCCACAGGGAGACCCAGAAGATCCGCAAATATGAAGATCTTCCCCCTTACTTTAACTTCATCCCAATAGGGTCGGAGACCCTTGGAGCATGGGGCAAGTGTGCTCTAAAGTTCCTCAAAGAGCTGGGTGAAAAGATCATCATAGAAACAAAGGACCACAGGGCGACCAGCTTCCTCTTTCAGAGACTCAGTGTTGCAATCCAGAGAGGAAATGCCTGCAACATTCTGGGCACGCGGCCCACCACCGGGGAGCTGGACGAAGTATTCGAGATGTAGCTCTGAGTTACCTATGTTGTTTTACTTTCTATTGTATCTTTGTGAATGTTTTATTAATGTATTTTATCTTTAAATAAAATATATATTAATTAAATATAGGGTGTGGTAGGAGAAAATTCTCAAACAGCTTCAGGGAGAACCTTGAGCTTTCCCAGAAGCAAGTTTATTCTTTTCTCTGAGGGTCCCTAGGACAGTTCTAGAGGTGGTACCTCCCTATATATATATATATATATATATATATATATATATATATATATATATATATATATATATATATATATATATATATAACAGTATACAGATAATACTTTAATAAACTACTTAAGCATAACGAAAAGTATTAATATTCCAAGAGCTTTCATGATTTTTTTTTTTGCTGTTTTAAGGCTACCATGATATAACTTTGTTTTAAGGCTACCATGATATAACTTTGTTTTAAGGCTACCATGATATAACTTTGTTTTAAGGCTACCATGATGTAACTTTGTTTTAAGGCTACCATGATGTAACTTTGTTTTAAGGCTACCATAATATAACTTTGGTTAAAGACTTTGTGAGGTTATTACATGTGTTGTTGACAGGCTGATCCATGTATCAGCTGGGGTTGGAATCTTGTCTGGCAGTCGGTAACGAAATGGTGTGCATAGCGAAGTTATAGGAAGCATTTATTAATGTTGTCGCGATGTTCTAGGAATGTGGGTCATGAACGTATCCTGTATGCAGGGTCATGAACGTATCCTGTATGCCGGGTCATGAACGTATCCTGTATGCCGGGTCATGAACGTATCCTGTATGCCGGGTCATAAACGTATCCTGTATGCTGGGTCACGAACGTATCCTGTATGCCGGGTCATGAATGTATCCCGTATGCCGGGTCATGAACGTATCCTGTATGCCGGGTCATGAACGTATCCTGTATGCCGGGTCATGAATGTATCCCGTATGCCGGGTCATGAACGTATCCTGTATGCCGGGTCATGAACGTATCCTGTATGCCGGGTCGTGAATGTATCCCGTATGCCGGGTCATGAACGTATCCTGTATGCCGGGTCATGAACGTATCCTGTATGCCGGGTCATGAACGTATCCTGTATGCCGGGTCATGAACGTAATCGTTGCAGAGCACTTAGCGTCTTACTGATAACACTCACAGGTTATACATCAATTCTTTATCATTGTTTTTTCTTAGGTTAGGTTAGGTTAGGTTAGGTTAGGTTAGGTTAGGCTAGGTTAGGTTAAGTAGGGTTAGGTTAGGTAAGGTTTCGATTGGTTACGTTAAGATATTGAAGGTTAGATTAGGTTAGGGAGGGTTAGGTTAGATTAGTTTAGGTGAGGTTAGGTAAGTTTAGGATAGGTTAGGTTAAATTAGATTAGTTCAAGTAAGGTTATGTTAGGTTAGGTTAGGTTAGATTAGATTAGCTTAGGTAAAGATAGGTTAGGTTACTTTAGATAAGGTTATATTAGGTTAGGTAAGGTTAAGTTAGATTAGTTTAGGTAAGGTTAGGCTAGGTAAGGTTAGGTTAGGTGAGGTTAGGTAAGATTTGGTTAGGCAAGGTTAGGTTGGGTAAGGTTAGGTTAGGTGAGGTTAAATAAGGTTAATTTAGATAATGTTGGTAAACAAAACACAAGCGTTTCGCCTGTTGAACTGCCTTCTTCGGTAGGATACAGGCGAAGGCAACACTAGAAGTAATATTGTCGTGATCAGTCCGTCTCCCTCGGTGGGAGGTGGTCAGTCCCTCAAGCCTACTGCTTAGATGTAGGTATAATGTTTGTCAGGAAACAGGACAAGTGTTTCCTTACGTGGGTCTTAGTCATGATCCACAGCTTCTGGTCATCTGATCGAGGCCTTCCGTTGGCTTACCGGTCCACCCCTTTAAAAATTGTGGTTATAATTATAACCTGTGTTATAATCATAAGCATGACATGCAGCCACACCTTTTGTACTAGAGATGAAGCCGCTGGAGTTGACGTCACAGGTGAGCATCATACTGAAGAGTTGTTTAGCATAGTTGAAGAAGACTTTGCCTGTTCTAAGACACCATGGTGCTGGTGTCTGACACAGCAACATCGTAGTAGGTTCCTCGAAGTGTGTCTACTCAGCAGAAAACCTTCTGCTCAGTGATTTATCATTTCCTTGCTATCACATGTCTTTTTAGTTTCATCCCTCCCCATTGCCCTCAGACATGACATGTGGACTGCTTCCAGTCTCATCCTCGTTGCAACATGACATGTGGACTGCTTCCAGTCTCATCCTCGTTGCAACATGACATGTGGACTGCCCCCTGCCTCATCCTCTTTGCAACATGACATATTGCTTCCAGCCTTATCCTCGTTGCATCATAACATCTGGATTGCCTCCTGCCTTCTACTTGCTGCAACACTGGAACATAACATACTATAAAGTAACATCGGAACCACTCTGATAAATTCTCCTTTTATCACGTACACTGACGAACTCCTTTCCAGGTATTCGTAAACACGCATTCTTCTTTCTCACTTCTCACTTGTGCTAACTCTTCACGCAATCTGCTGATATAACCGCTTCCCTGTATCTAACCTTCGTGTTCGGCTGTACGTGATGTTATGTTCACCTGCCATGTTATATTCAGAAGTTGTATACTTCTTGTCACGTTAAGCTTCCATGTACGTGATGTAATGTTCACTTGCCATGTATTTTACAGCAGTCATATACTTCATGTTACGTTAAGCTTTCATGTAAATGATGTCACGTTTAGCTTTTAAATGTGTTTTACATCATTTAATGTCCTGCTGTGTTATACATGTGATGTTCAGCCGTCAATTTCAGCTATGTTATACATGATATCCTGCTCACCTGTGTCGAACATGATGCCATATTAGCTGTCACTTCAGATGTGTTCTAAAACAAGTCATGTTCAGCTGGTGAACATAGATGCTTGTTCAAAAGCTTTACAGCTGGAGTCAAGCAGGCATACTAAGGGCTGCTTAATGGCGGGTTCTAACCCCGCCCATGGTATGGTAAGCTTTACTGGACCATCAACAAAGCTTAACCTGACATCACGAGATCTTGATCATAACAGCCAAAATGTTTAATATCTAAAGTGAAATTTCTTTGTCAATATTAATGTTATACACGTGTTGCGGGTGTTTCCTCGACATGACTCACTTTAATATTTAGAGGTGTAGTGGGTGTTTCCTCGACATGACTCACTTTAATATTTACAGGTGTTGTGGGTGTTTCCTCGACATGACTCACTTTAATATTTACAGGTGTTGTGGGTGTTTCCTCGACATGACTCACTTTAATATTTACAGGTGTTGTGGGTGTTTCCTCGACATGACTCACTTTAATATTTACAGGTGTTGTGGGTGTTTCCTCGACATGACTCACTTTAATATTTACAGGTGTTGTGGGTGTTTCCTCGACAAAAACGTAAGTAAATAAAATTACGATTTCTTCTTAGATATCAAAATAAATAGTAAAACGATAGTTAATTGAATTTTATAAACAAGTGCATTCATATATATATATATATATATATATATATATATATATATATATATATATATATATATATATATATATATATATATATATATATATATATATATATATATATATATATATATATTTATATATATATATATATATGTGTGTGTGTGTGTGTTGTGTGTGTGTGTGTGTGTGTGTGTGTGTGTGTGTGTGTGTGTGTGTGTGTGAAAATTTGAGTATGCAATAATTTCGCCAAAATCATTCTGAACCTAAAGAAAAAAAATATATTTCATTCTGTTTGTTTAGTATTAAATTACTGTAAACAAATCTAAAATATATTTACTGGGTTAGGCTAAAATAAATTTCTCTTGTCATAATAAGGTTAGGTAAATTTTCTAAGTTTCTTTTGGTGCAAAATTAAAAAAATTTACATTAACATTAATGAAAAAAATATATCTTTAAACGTATAAGAAAAATTTTTGGAAAGGGCTTAATTTTAAATGAGTTCTTGCTAATTGACCAGTTTTACATATTCGGCACGACATATATATATCCAGAGGGCATGTAGAGAGGATGGAATGGCTTCGAGAGTATATAAATCTGTAGTGGAGGGAAGGCGGGGTAGGGGTCGGCCTAGGGAAGGTTGGAGGGAGGGGGTAAAGAAGGTTTTGTGTCCGAGGGGCTTTGACTTCCAGCAAGCATGTGTGAGCGTGTTAGATAGGAGCGAATGGAGCCAAATGGTTTTTAGCACTTGACGTGCTGTTGGAGTGTGAGCAAGGTAACATTTATGAAGGGAGTCAAGGAAACCGGCAGTCCGGACTTGAGTCCTGGAGATGGGAAGTAGTGTCTGCACTCTGAACGAGGGGTTTTAATGTTGCAGTTTTATAACTGTAGTGTAAGTGCACCTGTGGCAAGACAGTGACGGAGTGAATGATGATGAAAGTTTTTCTTTTTCGGGCCACCCTGCCTTGGTGGAAAACGGCCGATGTGTTAATAAAATATATATCGGCCAAAGCAGCATGGGTTCGAGTCCTTGCCTAGTCGCAGTGTTGCTATTGATCAATGCCACTCGTTCGTGGTTACAGTAATATAAAATACTGCTCGTTGGGCTAGTACACCAAACAGGGAGTAGAATTAAATTAACTCAGAGGCACCCACACCCCCGTATGTCCTCGGATGACGGTAAAACACCTAGCTTGGCTGGGTGCATCATTCTAGTAGGATTGCGTGGTCCTGTGGGTTAGAGTGTCATGTATTTTCGCTCATCATGAGGCGAGCCAAAGCAGCATGGGTTTGAATCCTTGGCTAGTTGCAGTGTTTTTATTGATCAATACCATTCGTTTGTGGTTACAGGTGTTTATATATATATATAGATAAGGCTATCTTTGTGGCATATGGATTTGGATATACAGGGTATATATAAGTATAGGAGGTATTACTGAAAGCAGTGAAGAGTATATGAGGCTCATATATGTATATATATTAGACAAGGATATATATATATTTATATATATATATATATATATATATATATTCTGATTGCATATGAATTTGGTAGGGTGTGCAAAAGAAGAAAATTAAAGGTGAATACAGGAAAGAGTAAGGTTATGAGGATAACAAAAAGATTAGGTGATGAAAGATTGAATATCAGATTGGAGGGAGAGAGTATGGAGGAGGTGAATGTATTCAGATATTTGGGAGTGGACGTGTCAGCGGATGGGTCTATGAAAGATCAGGTGAATCATAGAATTGATGAGGGAAAAAGAGTGAGTGGTGCACTTAGGAGTCTGTGGAGACAAAGAACTTTGTCCTTGGAGGCAAAGAGGGGAATGTATGAGAGTATAGTTTTACCAACGCTCTTATATGGGTGTGAAGCATGGGTGATGAATGTTGCAGCGAGGAGAAGGCTGGAGGCAGTGGAGATGTCATGTCTGAGGGCAATGTGTGGTGTGAATATAATGCAGAGAATTCGTAGTTTGGAAGTTAGGAGGAGGTGCGGGATTACCAAAACTGTTGTCCAGAGGGCTGAGGAAGGGTTGTTGAGGTGGTTCGGACATGTAGAGAGAATGGAGCGAAACAGAATGACTTCAAGAGTGTATCAGTCTGTAGTGGAAGGAAGGCGGGGTAGGGGTCGGCCTACCAGCAGGTATGCATGAGCGTGTTTGATAGGAGTGAATGGAGACAAATGGTTTTTAATACTTGACGTGCTGTTGGAGTGTGAGCAAAGTAACATTTATGAAGGGGTTCAGGGAAACCGGCAGGCCCGACTTGAGTCCTGGAGATAAGTACAGTGCCTGCACTCTGAAGGAGGGGTGTTAATGTTGCAGTCTGTAGTGTAGCACCCTTCTGGCAAGACAGTGATGGAGTGAATGATGGTGAAAGTTTTTCTTTTTCGGGCCACCCTGCCTTGGTGGGAATCATAATGTACCCACAAATTTAATTTAGGGAATGACAAAAGGCTGAGAAGAGAGTGCTGGTGCAGGGTGAGAAGTATATAATATCAGAAAACATCTGTTTAGTGAAACAGGTGTTGGGTCTGTAACAATGACTATTGTGTGGAGGACAGGTGTTTATAGTGCTAAGGTATAATAACAATACACAGCTTTCAATATACATTTATCATATACTTCATCTTATACACTGAGAGATAGAGACAGACAGACAGACAGACAGACACACACACACACACACACACACACACACACACACACACACACACACACACACAAACACACACACACACACACACACACACACACACACACACACACACACACACACACACACACACACACACACACACACACACGATATGACGTTAATTTGGAGAATTCAGTCGGAAGAGGACCAGGCAGGACTACAAACGAAGTACAGTCTAGGAGGCCAGAGACTACAAACCTCACTCAAGGAAAGAATTTAGGAGAGTATAATACCGGGCACATCTCCTGAGGCGCACATCAACCAAACATAACTGCTGCAGCATATGGGCGCCTGGCAAACCTAAGAGTAACATTCAGACAACTAAGTAAGGAATCATTCAGGACCCCGTACACCGCGTACGTCAGGCACCAACTGCCCTGGATACCATCTAAAAGGGACCAGGAAGTACACACCTCATAAGACAAACAATAGTAGTTACAACAACCCCATTCCAAGTGATTTTTTAGTGGCAGGAAACGAAGAATGAAAATGGAAAGAAATAACAAAAATAGTTCACCATCTTGGAGCCTTGTTGGACTGGAGGGACAACCAGTGGCCCCCCATGGCCCTGCAGAACCACAACTACTGATGCCAATAACAAAATCCCTCCAACAAACAGAATACAACCTCGTTTACATTTGCTAATACACAGGGCCTTAAGCAATTTACCACCAACAAAATACCTTTTGTTAGTGGGCTTCTAGGGGATTCAAATGCGATGTTTGCAGCCTTCACAGAGACCTACACAAAAGATCACTTTGACAACGAAATATGGATACCTGGGTACAAACTTTTTAGATGCGACAGGAAAAACAGTCAACAAGGGGCAACAAGAGTCACTCATCTGCACAGAGATGCTGGACACCACAAATGATGTAGCAGAAGTTCTAACAATAAAGATGGTAAACCAAAACGTAGTCATCGTGGCTGTATGTAAGCCACCAGACGCAACCCTGTCTGGAAAGCCTTCAGCTTCGTCCGCAAACATCTGACTGCTGGTGATTTCAACCTAAGAATGTAGCAAATAATGTTATAGCAGAAACAATTCCTGGAAGCAGCGAAGATGAAAGATCACACACACTTGAGCTACTAAATCTCTGCTATAAACACACCCTAAGTCAGCAGATAGTGGAGTCAAAAAGACTGGAAAACATGACCTTATTTTCACAAATAATGAGGACCTGGTAAGAAACATAACAATGTCTAAAACAACTAATTCCGATCACAATCTGATCGAAGTTCAAACTTACATGCACGCAGCTACGAAGGTGTTTTCACCAAATACAACTTCAATAAAAAGAACATTAACTGAGACCAGGTGAACCATGTCTTAAATTAATCATGTTGGGAAGATATTTTAAATAACATGGATCCAAACCAGTCCCTTGAAAGGATCAACTTCCTGGCAGCTGAAGTATATTCAAGGTATATTCCCCTAAGAAAGAAGAGAAGAAGTAAACTGGAGAGAGAAAGACGCTCTCTCTACAGAAGACGATGAAGAATCACTGAGCTCCTCAAGATTGCTAGATTATCTGATACACGGAAGGAAGCGCTTACCAGGGAAGTGGAAAGTATCGAACTTAAGTTAAAGGACTCAGACAGGACCCAGGAGAGACAGGGGGAACTAAAAGCGATTAGTGAAATTGTAAGAAATTCGAAATATTTCTTGTCATATGGCAAAAACAAGGCAAATACCACATCTAGTCTCGGGCCTTTGCTCAGACAAGATGGGACTTACACACATGACGACAAAGAAACGAGTGAGATACTGAAATCCCAATACGACTGTGTTTAGCGACGCACTAATCAGTCTAAAGATCGACAATCCAGATGATTTTTTCATGAATGAGCCTCAAAACTCTATTAATGTGTACCAGATTTAAGACATTACCCTAACTCCGATAGACTTTGAGAAAGCCATTGACAACATGCCCATGCACTCAGCCCCAGGCCCAGACTCATAGAACTCTGTGTTTATGAAGAACTGCAAGAAACCCCTTTTGCATGCCCTAAGTATACTATGGAGCAGGAGCTTAGGCATGGGTGAAATTCGACATTCACTAAACACAACGGATATATCCCTAAGCCATAAAGGGGGCAGCAAAACAGTAACTAAGAAATATAGACCATTAGCTCGAACGTGGAAATATAAACACATAAGCAATATAATGTGATCCTTTACTGACAATGTTTCGCCCACACAGTGGGCTTTATCAGGTCACAAGCAGATCTGTTTGTGACTTGATAAAGCCCAGTGTGTGGGCGAAACGTTATCAGTAAAGGATCACATTATACTGCTTATGTGTTTATATTTCCATTGAGTCGGTATTTTATACCATTTATTTCCATCCAGTTCTAACGTCAAACACCAGAAAAATCTTTGAAAGAGTGCTAAGAAACAAGATTGCAAACCACTTGGATTCCCAAAATCTTCACAATCCTGGGCAACATGGGTTCAGGGCAGGTCGCTCCTGCCTCTCACAACTACTGGATCACTATGATATGGCCTTGATTGCACTGGAATAAAAACAGAATGCAGATGTAATATACACAGACTTTGCAAAAGCGTTTGACAAATGCGATCATGGCGTAATAGCGCACAAAATACGTGCTAAAGGAATAACTGGCAAAGTGGGGAGATGGATCTTCAACTTCCTAACCAATCGAACACAAAGAGTAGTGGTCAACAGAGTTAAATCGGAGGCTGCCATAGTGAAGAGCTCTGTTCCACAAGGCACAGTACTCACCCCCATCCTGTACCTTATCCTCATATCAGACATAGACAGAGATGTAATCCACAGCACTGTATCGTCCTTTGCAGACGATGCTAGGATCTGCATGAGACTCATCTACTGAGGACACGATTAACCTCCAAGAAGATATAAACCAAGTTTTCCAATGGGCAACGGAAAACAATATGATGTTCAATGAAGACAAATTCCAACTACTCCGTTATGGAAAACTGGAGGAGATAATAATTAGAACATTAACATCTCAGTTCAAAGCAGGTGAAATTGCAGATCTAGAAAGTGTACAGAGAACCTTTACTGTACATATCAATTACATCAAACACCTCAACTACTGGGAATGCGTCGAAGCACTTGACTTGTACTCGCAGGAACACAGGCGCGAGAGATATATCATAATCTACACTTGGAAAATCCTAGAAGGAATGGTCCCGAATCTGCACACAGAAATCACTCCCTACGAAAGTAAAAGACTGGGCAGGCGATGCAAATTACCCCCAATTAAAAGTAGGGGCGCCATTGGTACACTAAGAGAAAACACCATAAGTGTCCGGGGCCCAAGACAGTTCAACAGCCTCCCACCATGCATAAGGGGAATTACCAATAGGCTCCTGGCTGCCTTCAAGAGGGAGCTGGACTTAAAGTCGGTGCCGGATCACCCGGGCTGTGGTTCGTACCTAGGAGTACGTGCGGCCAGCAGTAACAGCCTGGTTGATTAGGCCCTGAACCACCAGGAGGCCTGGTCGTGGACCGGGCCACGGGGGCGTTGGTCCCAGAAATACCCTCCAGGTAGGCCCATACTGGAGTATGCAGCAGTAGTTTGGAACCCACACCTATCCAAGCATGTAAGGAAGCTAGAGAAAATGCAAAGGTTTGCAACAAGACTAGTTCCGGAGCTAAGGGGTATGTCCTACGAGGAGAGGTTAATGGAGATCGACCTGACGACACTGGAAGGGAGGGGAACACGATGACAATTTATATAATATTTAGAGGAATTGACAAGGTGGACACAGACAGAATGTTCCAGAGATGGGACACAGCAACAAAGGGACACAGTTGGAAGTTGAAGACTCAGATGAATCACAGGGATGTTAGGAAGTATTTTTTCAATCACATAGTTGTCAGGAAGAGGAATAGTCTGGGAAGTGATGTAGTGGAGGCAGGATCCATATATAGCTTTAAGAAGAGGCATGATGAAGCTCATGGAGCAGGAAGAGTGACTTAGTAGCGGCCAGTGAAGAGGCGGGACCAGGAGCTGTGACTCGACCCCTGCAACCACAACTAGGCGAGTACACACACACACACACACACACACACACACACACAGAAACTAATCTCTCCGTTCATGAAACAAAGAATACTAAAGTAAATATGGTCTTTATATATAATAGTGTGACAGACAAGAGGCACTGAAAATCAGACTGATA
>NC_091320.1:6296662-6424162 GCF_038502225.1 Cherax quadricarinatus
TGTGTGTGTGTGTGTGTGTGTGTGTGTGTGTGTGTGTGTGTACTCACCTAGTTGTGACTGCGGGGGTCGATTCACAACTCCTGGCCCCGCCTTTTCACTGGCCGCTACTCGGTCACTCTTCCCACTCCATGAGCTAAATCATACCTCTTCTTAAAGCTATGTATGGATCCTGCTTCCACTACATCACTAACCAGGCTATTCCACTTCCTGACAACTATGTGACTGAAGAAATACTTCCTAACATCCCTGTGGTTCATCTGAGTCTTCAACTTCCAACTGTGACCCCTTGTTCCTGTGTCTCATCCCTGGAACATACTGTCTTTGTCCACCTTGTCTGGAACGCAGGCGGGAGAGATACATGATTATATACACCTGGAAAATCCTAGAGGGACTAGTACCGAACTTGCACACGAAAATCACTCACAACGAAAGCAAAAGACTTGGCAGACGATGCAACATCCCCCCAATGAAAAGCAGGGGTGTCACTAGCACGTTAAGAGACAATACAGAAAGTGTCAGGGGCCCGAGACTGTTCAACTGCCTCCCAGCATACATAAGGGGGATTACCAATAGACCCCTGGCAGTCTTCAAGCTGGCACTGGACAAGCACCTAAAGTCGGTACCTGACCAGCCGGGCTGTGGCTCGTACGTTGGATTGCGTGCAGCCAGCAGTAACAGCCTGGTTGATCAGGCTCTGATCCACCAGGAGGTCTGGTCACAGACCGGGCCGCGGGGGCGTTGACCCCCGGAACTCTCTCCAGGTAAACTCCAGGTAATACCTCTCGGTATTTTATATGCCATTATCATATCCCCCCTATCTCTCCTGTCTTCCAGTGTCGTCAAGTCGATTTCCCTTAACCTCTCCTCGTAGGACATACCCCTTAGCTCCGGGACTAGTGTTGCTGCAAACCTTTGCACTTTCTCTAGTTTCCTTACATGTTTGGCTAAGTGAGGGTTCCAAACTGATGCCGCATGCTCCAATATGGGCCTAACGTATACAGTGTACAGGGTCCTGAATAACTACTTAAATAGATGTCGGAAAGCTGTTCTTAGGTTTGCCAGGCGCTCGTATGCTGCAGCAGTTATTTGGTTGATGTGTGCCTCAGGAGATGTGCCTGGAGTTATACTCACACCAAGATCCTTTTCCTTGAATGAGGTTTGTAGGCTCCGGCCCCCTAGATTGTACTCCGTCTGTGGTCTTCTTTGCCCTTCCCTAATCTTCATGACTTTGCACTTGGTGGGGATGAACTCCAAGAGCCAGTTGCTGGAGCAGGTCTGCAGTATGTCTAGATCCTCTCTGTAGTTCTGCCTGGTCCTCGTCCGACTGAATTCTTTTTAACAAATTCACATCATATGCAAACATGGACACTTCGGAGTCCATTCCTTCCGTCATGTCGTTCACAAATACCAGAAACAGCACTGGTCCTAGGACTGACGCCTGTGGGACCCCGCTTGTCACAGGTGCCCACTCTGACACCTCGCCACGTACCATGACTCGCTGCTGTCTTCCTGACAAGTATTCCCTGATCCATTGTAGTGCCTTCCCTGTTATCCCTGCTTGGTCCTCCAGTTTTTGCACTAATCTCTTGTGTGGAACTGTGTCAAATGCCTTCTTACAGTCCAAGAAAATGCAATCTACCCACCTCTCTCTCTCTCTCTCTCTCTCTCTCTCTCTCTCTCTCTCTCTCTCTCTCTCTCTCTCTCTCTTGTCATACTGCCGTCACCCTATCATAGAACTCCAATAGGTTTGTGACTCAGGATTTCCCGTCCCTGAAGCCGTGCTGGCTGTCGTTGATAAGATCATTCCTTTCTAGGTGTTCCACCACTCTTCTGATAATTTTCTCCATGACTGTGCATACTATACACGTCAATGACACTGATCTGTAGCTTAATGCTTGTATCTTTGTGTGTGTGTGTGTGTGTGTGTGTGTGTGTGTGTGTGTGTGTGTGTGTGTGTATGTGTGTGTACTCACCTAGTTGTACTCACGTAGTTGAGGTTGCATGGGTCGAGTCCAAGCTCCTGGCCCCGCCTCTTCACTGGTCGCTACTAGGTCACTCTCCCTGAACCGTGAGCTTTATCATACCTCGGCTTAAAGTTATGTATGGATCCTGCCTCCACTACATCGCTTCCCAAACTATTCCACTTCCTGACTACTCTGTGGCTGAAGAAATACTTCCTAACATCCCTGTGATTCATCTGTGTCTTCAACTTCCAACTGTGTCCCCTTGTTACTGTGTCCAATCTCTGGAACATCCTGTCTTTGTCCACCTTGTGTGTGTGTGTGTGTGTGTGTGTGTGTGTGTGTGTGTGTGTGTGTGTGTGTGTGTGTGTGTGTTTGTTTGTTTGTACTGATGAAATCATGCGCAATAAAAGACTCTTGTGGATAACAACTAATTTATCATATGCATTTCTGATAAACTAACCGTAAGTATTACTAAGCTACTTAACTCTAAACTCAGAATAAATTTTATATTATTGCCTAGGTAATATTTTACATAAACATAAATGCAACTGGACAGATTGCAAATGATGTGATAAATTAAAAAAACAAATACATTGGAATTAAATCGGTTCAGTGACCCGAGTAACGTAGCATTGAACGGGATGTTGAAATCAGAGCATGAGAAATGATTGACGATCAATGGTTATAACATTTATGTGAGATATAATTGAAATATATGATAGTGCTTTTAACAGTATTAGTAAAGATAGAAAAAATTATTAACTCCATTTCGTCCACACAGTGGACTTGATCAAGGCACAAACAGTCCGTCTCACGTACAATCTACCCAACATTCTCCACTTGACTCTCCACACTATACATGCTCATGTACTATTCACCCAGGTAGATCTATTTGTGACTTGATAAAGCCCACTGTGTGGGCGAAACGTTGTCAATAAAGAATCACGTTTTCAGCATTTGTGTCTATTTTTCCATCGTGTCGGTATTTTATACCATTCATCTCCATATTAAAAAAGATGTAGGAAGACGGGGTACTTTATCCACTCTTATTATTGTATCAGTGGTACTTCACCTCGTTCTGAAGTCAAACTGACATGGGTTAATGATATTGTGTTTTGTTATGAAGTTGTGTATTTGTTTATGTATTATTTTTTTTCAAATATTTTTTACGTAAAGGCAACCTTCCAGTCGTCCTTCAATTACTGACTTCTGTTGGAACCACTTTTGATTATTGCTGTAAATCTCGTTAGTTTAATTATGTTAGGAATAGCATTGCCTTAACTTGATGTATTGAACAATTCTGTGATTATTGGGCATAACATGTAAGAAATATGTTATGCCTAATATAGGGAACAGGATAAAATATGAACCAGCTGTAAGCCAGCGATTTCATTCGGTCAGCAGACTGTACTTCGATGTGCTGGACGAGTTTAATACAGACCAGAGTCTTTCTCAGAATAATGTTTTTGAGAAGAGTACAGCCTGCGTGTAGTTTGCTTCTCATCTTGTGTAGAAGCTGTCTACTTCCTCTCCTCCTAGTGGAGTCTAATGTGGTTCCTTGACAATGCGGAATCTGATACAAATGTAGGCACAAGAGTATGCCATTAATTATGTAATGAATTTCGGGTAAGCTAATCATGTCTTACATATATACTGTATCAGTACAGCTTGTCTGAATCACTACACACACACACACACACACACACACACACACACACACACATACAATGACACTGGTTATGTGTGACAAATTCGTCAAGTACAAGCAAATTACATAGAATTTATATAAATTTAATGATTTACATTTTTATTCAGTGACGAAACTTGGTGGCGAAATGAAAGTATGAGAATTTACGAACAGTTAATAAATATAACATTTATGTGAGATTTAATAGAATTTTTTTAACAATACTAGTAAAGTTGTCGGCAGCTAGGAAACTCTTGGCATTTTCAGGAAGAGAATTCGAAATTTTTGGGCCTTTTATCTGCAAGAAATTTTTAAACAGTTTGAGACGTACAAGTAGAATGTCAAAGGGACATTTGTTCCTTGTACTGTGTCCATGTGTTCTGTTGCAGCTCTCCAGATAGAATTTAAACTCTTGAGTTAATGGTTGAGCTGAGAATCCTTTAGACATAACGTGCACATTTTATTCCTTGTACGTAACAGTTACACCAATCAACGAGACACTTGTGAAATGCCTCAGCATGCTAGTGACTTTCCTTGTAATTAATATTTTATATTATGTAAACCACACATTTCATTTCATTTATTCTGGAAACGTTTCACTACCCAGTGGATTCTTCAGTTCAGTGTAGAGAAAGGTGGAAGATAAGGAGGAACTCGAGGTAAACAGTCCCTGAGCCTGGAGTCGATGTGTCCAGTACATCAGTGTTGATGGACTGGACATAGATTGAAGATGCTCAAATGTTTCACATGTCTCATTCATCAGCTTGTCCGTTTTCCTAAACCATTTATTCAGTCAGACTACTCACGTCTCGCCGGTGTTTAAGGCTGGAATGACTGATCAATCCAGGCTGGGTCCAGGCGAGAGATGAGTCATCTTATGGGTTCTCTATTCTGTCCGGAAGACGCAGGTGTGACGAGGGGCAGCCAGTCCAAGTAAATGGAGCATACTCAAGGTGTGAGAGAGCGCTTGTGCCTTACACAGAGTTTTGTAGCTCCTAGTGACGAGCAGGTAAGAGTAAGTTTATTTAGGCACAGTTACACATATGTACAATTATCATACAGAGTGTAATTTACCTATGATATCCCAAAAGAGTCAAAGATCAACAAGGCACAATACCGTGGCTGGAACAAAGTCAAAGTGACTTCCATTTGGGTTTTTGTTACGCCTTAGTTCTGTTACCTCTCTCTCTCTCTCTCTCTCTCTCTCTCTCTCTCTCTCTCTCTCTCTCTCTCTCTCTCTCTCTCTCTCTGAGGAAGAACATAAGTGATAATGGTGGTACCTCAAGGTGATCCACCTGGCTGATGACTAGTTTTGCCAAGAGCTAGGTGACGCAAGCTGACCAAGGTGACGCAGGCTGACCAAGGTGATGCAAGCTGACCAAGGTGACGCAGGCTGACCAAGGTGACGCAGGCTGACCAAGGTGACGCAGGCTGACCAAGGTGACGCAGGCTGACTAAGGTGACGCAAGCTGACCAAGGTGACGCAGGCTGACCAAGGTGACGCAGGCTGACCAAGGTGATGCAAGCTGACCAAGGTGACGCAGGCTGACCAAGGTGACGCAGGCTGACCAAGGTGATGCAAGCTGACCAAGGTGACGCAGGCTGACCATGGTGATGCAAGCTGACAAAGGTGACGCAAGCTGACCAAAGTGACGCAAGCTGACCAGTCTGATGCAAGTTGGCTAGGATAACGCAAGGTGACGCAAGCTGACCAACCTGACGCAAGTGTGGGTCGCATCCCGGGACAAAGTTAACCTAATTTTCCCGAAATGTTCTGCTTAAAATTTACAAGTAGCTTTCTATATAGTAGTATGTCAATTGATGTCAGCGAGGCCCGTGTACCATTTACATGTAGTTGTAGTAAATAAAAATATTACATTATTATTACTACTACACCTCGGGAAAACGGAAGCCATACTCTTTGGCGCGAAAAATAAATTAAAAGGGGCAAATAATTTTAATGCCTCTTTGCAAATATACAGGGTCTAAAGCCAGCAACGAACGACAAAATACCTTTCATCCATTGACAGCTTGCAGAGGCAAATGCAATGTTCGCAGCTTTCACAGAGACACACATAAAGGATCACTTGGACAACGAAATATGGATCCCGGGTTACAACCTATACAGATGCGACAGAGTGAACAGGCAAAAGGGGGGGGGGGGGTTGTCCTGTATATCGCAGAGTCACTTATTTGCACAGAACTGCTTAATGCCTCAAATGATGTAGTTGAAGTTTTAGCAGTAAAGATCGAGAACCAAAATCTATAAAGTAAAAGGACACAAGTGCAACCAATGTGACATTTATTGTGGCAACGTTTCGCTCTCCAGGAGCTTTATCAAGCCATTACAACGGAACAATGCTCTTCTCCAGACTGAGGGACTGACCACCTCAAAACTTTAAGGGTGATGGACTGATTACATCGTCTTCAAGTATCTTCTGCTTCTATCAACTTTTCTGTACTCGACTGAAGAAGCCTACTGTGTAGGCGAAACGTTTCAAAATAAAGATACCTAACTGTTGCATATGTGTCTTACCTAACAATCTGTCGGTATTTTATACCATTTTAATGTTCAATACATGGACACAGAGGGTATATAAAGGCTCAGAGTGAGGTGAATACTAGTGAGGTACCATTTCGATGTTCACTAGTGGTAGTAGTAGTAGTAGTAGTAGTGGTAGTGACAAAAGTAATACAATATGGTAGAACAATTAATTCGTACATGAGTAAAAGGATATAAAAGCTATTACTTGGGTAACATAAAAATAGGATGGACAAATATAAACTGGAATGAGGCAGGTTGTTTCAGTGTTCACTCTCTGTGCTTTGTGTAGTATAACAGGAGAGACTATGTGATGGCAGGGTTTACTGTTTTCAGGAGGATTCTTGCTAAGACTTCGGAGATGGTAAAGCTGCCGTTGTTTTGTTTAATTGTATTCGAAACAGCGATCAGTGCTGATTCAAGGCACTTGCGTGTGCGGAAATTAGTTTCTTTTATCACTAATTGGGCGTCTCTGAATTTCATAAGATGATTGGTGGAATGTCGGTGTTGTACACAGGCGTTGTTTAAGTTGTCGTTCCTACATGCGTATATGTGTTCATTGAGGCGGGTGTCGAGGTTTCTTGCAAGAAACCTCGATGCAACATCCCCCCAATGAAAAGCAGGGGCGTCACTAGCACGTTAAGAGACCATACAATAAGTGTCAGGGGCCGAGACTGTTCAACTGCCTCCCAGCACACATAAGGGGGATTACCAACAGACCCCTGGCAGTCTTCAAGCTGGCACTGGACAAGCACCTAAAGTCAGTTCCTGATCAGCCGGGCTGTGGCTCGTACGTTGGTTTGCGTGAAGCCAGCAGCAACAGCCTGGTTGATCAGGCTCTGATCCACCAGGAGGCCTGGTCACAGACCGGGCCGCGGGGGCGTTGACCCCCGGAACTCTCTTCAGGTAAACTCCAGGCCCCTACAACAACAAAGAACATCATCGTGTGTAAGCTGGTAGTGGCCCCTACAACCACAACAACACCACCATCATGGCTTTGTTACGGATGTACGCTGCCAAGACTATCATCACTGGAGGACTCTTACGTAGTTATATTGACACTCATAAGTATGTACACACCTTGTTCTTGGTCACCAGTGTACGTGTGCATTAACACAGACATATATCAGTGGTCTGTATTATTATGGTGGCTGATGGTTCCTCGACTCCAGTGATGCTTCACTGTCTTTCTTGTAATAATAATCTTTATTTCTACAAATAAATGATACAACTTATACATACCGTAGCTGACATCAGTGACATACTACTATATAGAAAACCTCTTGATATGCAGAGAATTTCTGGGAAATTAGGTTAATTTTTGTCCCAAGGATGCGACCCACTCCAGTCGACTAACTTCCAGGTACCTACTTACTGCTACGTGAACAGGGGCAGCAGGTGTATTAAGGAAACATGCCCTAATGTTTCCGCCTGTACCGGTGATCAAACCACGGTGCTCATTGTGTGAGGCGAGTGCGCTACCAACTCTGCTATGGGTCACTCTTCCACTCCCTTATTACTGTATAAAAAAGATGTTTGAGGGTTGACCACCTGCTGTAGGTACTACAAGGTTGTAGATTAAGATATATGTGCAACAGTTGGGTATCTTTATTGATGAAATGTTCGCTTATACAGCAAGCTTCTTCAGTCATATACAAAGGCAGCAGGTGTAGTAGTGAAAGTTGATGTAATCAATCCATCAATCTTGGTGAAAAAGGATTTGAGGTAGTCAGTCCCTCAGCCTGGAGAAGAGTTTAGCTCCATGGAGCTGAACTGGCTTACAGTGGCTCAACATACACCAATAGGCGCTGGGCAGGCACCTGAAGTCAGTTCCTGACCATCCGGGCTGTGGTTCAACAGTAACAGCCTGATTGATCAAGCCCTGTTCGACCATAAGGCCTGGTCACAGACGGGGCTGCGGGGGCATTGACCCCCGAAACCCTCTCCAGGTATACTTCAGGTATCCTGATGGTTTCACACAGTCGTGTTATTCAGACAAATATTCAGTATTATACAAAACCTAAAGAAATCAGTTAAAGGCAAGCAAAATTCTAAATAATTCCAAATGTTATTACAAATCTTTTGTAATGATGCACATAGTAAATTTCTCTTTGACATCACTCCATGTAAATGCAGAACCTTTAATCATTGTTCATGTAACAGTCATCTCAGAGTTCCTAGTATTGAACAAGTGTTTCTTACTAACCAAAGATCAACTAGTAAAATAACTAGTAATCTTGATGTCTCACATACATACACTAACAAGGGAAGAATTCAAAGATGACTGAAAAGAATGAAACAAATTTCCTCTGCCATTACAGAACAAGTGGTCGTAACATCATCATCGACATCAAGTGGAACTGAAGGAACTCTGATTGCAATCAACCATTAACGATCAAAGCATTAATGATCAAAGTCATTAACTTTGTTGAGTGTCACTAATGATAGAACTGGCATTTCAGACAGGGCTGCTACTATCACTCTTTAGTCTGCTCTTGAAGACACAGGAGTTATACACCAGAATGATTTGCAGTAGTAGACAGAAACAAAATAAGGAGAGCCGGGAAGAAAATGAAATTAACCAGTCAGGAAAGATATACTGCTGAAACATCTTTGGAGAGTATCTACAGGCAGGCCTTGCTTTATAGCACTTTGCTCTACAGCACTTCAATGAAACAAGAGTTTTCAATTACTATACCCATTCTTCATTTATTCAGACTTCCTACAATAAACGTATTCGCCGCTCACTATTAACTAAGGATGAAATATTTTAAGGTAAGTAATGTGTGTCCTGTACAGTGGAAACTTGGTTTTCGTCATTAATTCGTTCCAGCAAGTCTGATGAAAACCAAATTTGACAAAAACTGAAGCGATATTTTCCATAAGAAATAGGGTAAATCCAATTAATCCGTTCCAGACACCCAAAAGTATTAACAAAAAATACATTTTATGGAGAATAACTATAGTTTTACATATAGAAAACAATGAGAAATAAATACAGCCTCTCCTCACTTAATGACAGATTCCTGTTCCTAATGCTGCAGCGGTAAACGAATTTGTCACTAAACAAGGAGAATACTATAATGGTAGTGGGTTTATGTGAACCAACTTTGATATTGCTTTAATGTCACCCTTGCACCATTTATAACATGTTTAGTATATTTTTAAATGTTTATAAAGTAGTGTACTGTATATTGTAATAAACAGAATAGAGGAAATCAGCTCTAATATACTACATTATTTAGGTATGCATGCTGGTCAGAGAGCCTGTCATAAGTCCGAATCATCGGTAAACGAGTATGTCTCCTTTGGGTTGTCTTTCTTCTGCCTTGTGTATTTGTTCCTTCTTTATTTATTTATTTCTTCCCCTCTTTGTTCTTGCTCTTACCCTCTGTGGGCATCTAACTCCCTTGCAGTGCTCCTCTTTCTTAATATTTGACTGGCCACGCCTCTTACTCCCGCCCACTACTACTTCCTTCCACCTCCACTACTACCACCTCCTGCCTATATATACCCATCTTGCTCTCCTTTTCGTTAGTGTGACTTTGTAAATGGTCCAAGTTGGACTGAAACGTTGTCGTAAGCTCCTCTCTTCTGTGTGCGGGTTATTTGTGTATCATTCCAGTCACGGTATTGTGCCTTTTTTGTTATTTAAAGACTAATGAAAGGGATAAATGAACATTTAATATCACTTTTACTTTTACTGAAGACTCTTGTTGGCATATGGAAGACACGAGGAGGGGAGAGGGAGAAGGACTTCAGGTATCAAGTCCCTATCCGGGGTTACTTCCCTTCTTTGTTTTTTACTGGCACTGGACCCCTGTCGCACAAAAAAATCTGTCCAGAGAGGTCTGTTTCTGATGTCTCCTTAAGATTTGCCTAAAATGGGATGAGGCATCGTCACAGAACATGTTGCAGACATGGCTTGCAACAGCTTTGTTCGGGTGATATTTCTCCACAAAACTTTGCAACTCACTCCACTTTGCACGCATGTCCTTAATCACTGAAGAAGGCACATTCTCCCCTCTCTCTTCCTCCTCTGAAGCAATTTCCTCAGCTGTGGTCTGTTGCTGTTCCAGTTGAAGGTGTTGCATCTCTTCAGTGGTTAGCTCTTCCCTGTGGTTGTCCCCCAACACTTCCACATCCTGGCCACTCACATCCAACCCCATGGACTTCCCCAAAGACACAATAGATTCCACAACAGGCTACTTTGCTACGAGTTCTTTCTTGAGTTCTTTCATGTTTTTCGCGTTCTTTATCAAAGGGCTGGCTCTCGGAACTTTCTTTGGCCCCATTGCTTATTTAGCAGTCACATTCGATGAACAAGCACAAAAAACAATGGATTATTGCAAAATGTTTCAGATGAACATGCAAGGTAATACTCACTCGATGAGAAACAAAGCCAGACTGACTCAGAACTCTTGGGATGCTTTGTGTTGGCGCTGGCAGGCGGACACGTTTGGTACAGCAGACCGACGAAAACTGGGACAAAATTTTGACGAAAAAAGTCGTCGAAAACCAAATTCAACGAAAACCAGGGCAAACGACAACCGAGGTTCCACTGTATATGCATTTTTTAGGCCTAGGTATATTGCTTACTTAATATATGATAGTGTAAACATGTTATCAGGCTTTTATATTCATTTGAATGTGAAAAAGTCTATGATTCAATTTACAGTTATTTTCACCTTACAGGGGTAGCCTGGAATGTAACTTACTGTATAAGTTTGGCCCTTCTTTATTTTGACAGAAGAAAGAATAAAGGTATAGTACTAGAAAAAAGTTGGGTGGTAAATGTTACCAAAAACTTATAACAGAAGAACACATCACTTTTAATTATTGGAAAAACATAAAAATACAGGATTGGCCCATTCTATAACCTAATTCCTGTGAATTTTGCCATATCTATCATAGTTTTATTTTTATGAATTGTTGAAAGCAAGTCCAAATAATCATTATTCCAGCTTTTGAGTGATTGGAAATCTCCCATTCCCAAGTCTGGAGCTACACAGTTGCACATCTTATCTCTTCACTTCCTTTGGGATGGAGTTAGAACTACAGTGGTACCCTGAGTTTAGAACTGCTCCCAGCTCGATCAATTATGTAAGTGTATTATTGTCAGTGCTTTTGTAAGCGTATTGTTGGGGGTCTGAAACGGACTAATCTAATTTACATTATTCCTTACGGGAACAAATTCACTCGATAACGGCATATGAACAGCCTTCTGGAACGAAGAAAGTTCGAAACTCGGGGCACCACTGTATCTGATTGATAACCTGAGGATGACAATGAGTTCTCTTATTAATTAGAGGCCTTAAACAGTCCCTTATCCAATAAAGGGTTCAAGAACCAGATTTGCAATTTTTAGGACATGTAACTCCCACGTAAAGCTCAGCTCAAAATGATGAATTAGACACCTGTACACCACTTGGGTATCTTCACTGTGGAAGCATTTTGCCAGCTAGTGGTTTCATCAGTCTAGTACAGAGAAGAAGGGTTCAAGATTAGGGGTTTGAGATAATCAGTCCCTCAACTTGGAGTTGATGTATTCAGTCCATCAATCTTGGTGGACTATTTCTAATTCATCATCATGTCTGTTCTCTGAGCCAGTCATCTTCATCAGCTCAAAATATTTCTTCCTTTTTGAAATTTTTTTTTGACCAGAAGGATATTGGTTCTACAGATATTCAGGTTACGATGTGTGGGACTGCAGTCAACACAGGTCCTAAAGGAGGCATCATAAAAATTATTGACAAAATAAGCAATGCGCTGCATATATCCAAAATCAAATTATTATTTTCACTATTATTTTTCACTCTTATTTTTCACTATTATTTTTAGATTTTGGTGGAAACTAAAGATAATGGTGTATGTTCCTAGGATTTGAAACTGGTTTAAAAGACATCACTATAATGTTATTCCTTGTTATTTATTTTTTATTATCACACTGGCCGATTCCCACCAAGGCAGGGTGGCCCGAAAAAGAAAAAACTGCAACATTAACACCCCTCCTTCAGAGTGCAGGCACTGTACTTCCCATCTCCAGGACTCAAGTCCGGCCTGCCGGTTTCCCTGAACCCCTTCATAAATGTTACTTTGCTCACACTCCAACAGCACGTCAAGTATTAAAAACCATTTGTCTCCATTCACTCCTATCAAACATGCTCACGCATGCCTGCTGGAAGTCCAAGCCCTTCGCACACAAAACCTCCTTTACCCCCTCCCTCCAACCTTTCCTAGGCCAACCCCTACCCCGCCTTCCTTCCACTACAGACTGATACACTCTTGAAGTCATTCTGTTTTGCTTCATTCTCTCTTCATGTCCGAACCACCTCAACAACCCTTCCTCAGCCCTCTGGACAACAGTTTTGGTAATCCCGCACCTCCTCCTAACTTCCAAACTACGAATTCTCTGCATTATATTCACACCACACATTGCCCTCAGACATGACATCTCCACTGCCTCCAGCCTTCTCCTCGCTGCAACATTCGTCACCCATGCTTCACACCCATATAAAAGCGTTGGTAAAACTATTCTCTCATACATTCCCCTCTTTGCCTCCAAGGACAAAGTTCTTTGTCTCCACAGACTCCTAAGTGCACCACTCACCCTTTTCCCCTCATCAATTCTATGATTCACCTCATCTTTCATAGACCCATCCGCTGACACGTCCACTCCCAAATATCTGAATACATTCACCTCCTCCATACTCTCTCCCTCCAATCTGATATCCAATCTTTCATCACCTAATCTTTTTGTTATCCTCATAACCTTACTCTTTCCTGTATTCACTTTTAATTTTCTTCTTTTGCACACCCTACCAAATTCATCCACCAATCTCTGCAACTTCTCTTCAGAATCTCCCAAGAGCACAGTGTCATCAGCAAAGAGCAACTGTGACAACTCCCACTTTATGTGTGATTCTTTATCTTTTAACTCCACGCCTCTTGCCAAGACCCTCGCATTTACTTCTCTTACAACCCCATCTATAAATATATTAAACAACCACGGTGACATCACACATCCTTGTCTAAGGCCTACTTTTACTGGGAAATAATTTCCCTCTTTCCTACATACTCTAACTTGAGCCTCACTATCCTCGTAAAAACTCTTCACTGCTTTCAGTAACCTACCTCCTACACCATACACCTGCAACATCTGTCACATTGCCCCCCTATCCACCCTGTCATACGCCTTTTCCAAATCCATAAATGCCACAAAGACCTCTTTAGCCTTATCTAAATACTGTTCACTTATATGTTTCACTGTAAACACCTGGTCCACACACCCCCTACCTTTCTTAAAGCCTCCTTGTTCATCTGCTATCCTATTCTCCGTCTTACTCTTAATTCTTTCAATAATAACTCTACCATACACTTTACCAGGTATACTCAACAGACTTCTTCTTCTTTCAACGTACCAGCCGTATCCCACTACTCAACAGACTTATCCCCCTATAATTTTTGCACTCTCTTTTGTCCCCTTTGCCTTTATACAAAGGAACTATGCATGCTCTCTGCCAATCCCTAGGTACCTTACCCTCTTCCATACATTTATTAAATAATTGCACCAACCACTCCAAAACTATATCACCACCTGCTTTTAACATTTCTATCTTTATCCCATCAATCCCGGCTGCCTTACCCCCTTTCATTTTACCTACTGCCTCACGAACTTCCCCCACACTCACAACTGGCTCTTCCTCACTCCTACAAGATGTTATTCCTCCTTGCCCTATACACGAAATCACAGCTTCCCTATCTTCATCAACATTTAACAATTCCTCAAAATATTCCCTCCATCTTCCCAATACCTCTAACTCTCCATTTAATAACTCTCCTCTCCTATTTTTAACTGACAAATCCATTTGTTCTCTAGGCTTCCTTAACTTGTTGATCTCACTCCAAAACTTTTTCTTATTTTAAACAAAATTTGTTGATAACATCTGACCCACTCCCTCATTTGCTCTCTTTTTACATTGCTTCACCACTCTCTTAACTCTCTCTTTTTCTCCATATACTCTTCCCTCCTTGCATCACTTCTACTTTGTAAAAACTTCTCATATGCTAACTTTTTCTCCCTTACTACTCTCTTTACATCATCATTCCACCAATCGCTCCTCTTCCCTCCCGCACCCACTTTCCTGTAACCACAAACTTCTTCTGAACACTCTAACACTACATTTTTAAACCTACCCCATACCTCTTCGACCCCATTGCCTATGCTCTCTGTTTATATCTTACCCTAACTGCCTCCTCTTTTAGTTTATAAACCTTCACCTCTCTTTTCCCTGACGCTTCTATTCTCCTTGTATCCCATCTACCTTTTACTCTCAGTGTAGCTACAACTAGAAAGTGATCTGATATATCTGTGGCCCCTCTATAAACATGTACATCCTGAAGTCTACTCAACAGTCTTTTATCTACCAATACATAATCCAACAAACTACTGTCATTTCGCCCTACATCATATCTTGTATACTTATTTATCCTCTTTTTCTTAAAATATGTATTACCTATAACTAATCCCCTTTCTATACAAAGTTCAATCAAAGGGCTCCCATTATCATTTACACCTGGCACCCCAAACTTACCTACCACACCCTCTCTAAAAGTTTCTCCTACTTTAGCATTCAGGTCCCCTACCACAATTACTCTCTCACTTGGTTCAAAGGCTCCTATACATTCACTTAACATCTCCCAAAATCTCTCTCTCTCCTCTGCATTCCTCTCTTCTCCAGGTGCATACACGCTTATTATGACCCACTTCTCGCATCCAACCTTTACTTTAATCCACATAATTCTTGAATTTACACATTCATATTCTCTTTTCTCCTTCCATAACTGATCATTCAACATTACTGCTACCCCTTCCTTTGCTCTAACTCTCTCAGATACTCCAGATTTAATCCCATTTATTTCCCCCCACCGAAACTCCCCTACCTTCTTCAGCTTTGTTTCGCTTAGGGCCAGGACATCCAACTTCTTTCCATTCATAA
The DNA here is from genome assembly GCF_038502225.1 of Cherax quadricarinatus. Lineage (NCBI taxonomy): Eukaryota > Metazoa > Arthropoda > Malacostraca > Decapoda > Parastacidae > Cherax > Cherax quadricarinatus. The sequence goes on from NC_091320.1 coordinate 6,311,855, forward strand.
CATCAGCAATCATCTGTTTCTTGTCATCCGCATTACATCCACGCACATTCGAGCATCCCAGTTTTATAAAGTTTTTCTTCTTCTCTTTTTTAGTAAATGTCTACAGGAGAAGGGGTTACTAGCCCATTGCTCCCGGCATTTTAGTCGCCTCATACGACACGCATGGCAACCTTGTTATTAAAATGAAATGTGATGAAATTTGCATTTATATATTTTTTGAAAATAAGAAACTTGATGTTTTGTATGGAAATTCAACCTGCTGGCAGTGGCAGACAATATTGTAAGTTTGTGGGATTGAAACCTAGGTGGCAAAAGCTCTCGCTTCACACGATGAGGGTCCGGGTTCGATTCCTTTCGAAGGGGTGGAAACATTGTACATGTTTCCTTACACCAGTTGTCTATGTTCACCCATCAGTGAAATGGGTACCTGGGTGTTAGTCGACTGATGTGGGTTGCATCCTGGGACAAAAAAGACCAAATTTGCCCGAAATGCTCTGCATAACAAGCGGATTTCTATAAACGTAGTAGTATGTTATTGATATCAGCTAGGCCTGTATACCTTGTATATATACTTGTAGTAAATAAAGATATTATTATTATTATTATTATTATTATTATTATTATTATTATTATTATTATTATAATTGTTATTATTCCTTGCTGTTATAACCAGTTTTAAAGATTTTGATGTATTTTTTTGTGTTTTGTATTTTGATTTAGTGGCAAAATATATTATCACAGGTCTCCAAGTAATTTTAACCCTTAAATGGTCCAAACGTATATATACGTTTTTTCAACATCTGAAAGTATGTAAAAAAATGTAGATCTTCTTTTTATGTTTTACATTTGAAAACGTGTAAAAAAAACTTTAATCTACATTTTTTTTTTTGTTATATTTGAGAATATGTAAAAAAAAAGTAGATCTACTTTTGTAGCACTATGAATTTGAACGTCAATCTCTTTGGACCATTTAAGGGTTAACATGGGTGTGCCACTTTTCCACAGTATTACAAAACGGAAATTGAAGAGTGCAAAAACACTTCCCTCACCATAGAATGTCCCAATATACAGGTGATCCTGGACTTATGATGTTTGAATTACGATATTTCAACTTTACATTGGTGATGAGACTTAAGATAATTACCCAGCATGCAGATGACAAGTCCTTAACTTGTATTCGTTTATTAACTTTTCAGTATTGGTACACCTACCATCCAACTTACGACCTGCTCGACTTACGACCACTTGACTTATGACCGTGTTTTTTATGCCAAATTTCTGGGAAATAAACAACTATTTGTGTTGTACACAGTGTTTATCCTAAACCTTACAGTATAAAATACAGTACTAACAGCATAAAAAGTAAAGTAAAACATGAAATACCAAAATAAAACAATAAAATAAAGTCATTACAAAAATGTGATGTTGATATTCAGTAGTAAAGTTTGACTTACGACCATTTCGACCTTCGAACGGTTTCTCGGAACCGAACTCGGTCGTAAGTCGGATGGTAGGTGTATTTAGTTAGTTATAGCAATTATTTGTTTATTTACTTACTCAAAGGCAGTATTTATTTATTTATCATATGTATATTCACATTCAACTTACGATTTTGATTTACAATGGGTTCGTTGGAACATAACCCCATAGTAAGTCAGGGAGCACCTGTATTGTTTTTATTTATTACTACATCACCATATTATACCAGAATTATAGAATTCCTAATCTGCCTCACAAAACTACGGTACAGGTCCACTTCCCTTTATCTGAAACTCTTGGGGTCAGTAGCGTTTTGAATTTCAGAATTTTTTGAGTTTCAGAATGAAGGTGGGATCTAGGGCAGCACCCCATAATCAAACATTAACCCTTTGACTGTCGAGACTCCAAATCCTGTCGCAAAATATTTATTTTTTCTTATGAAATGATAGAGAATCTTTTCGCAATGGTAATGACACCAAAAGTATGAAATTTAATGGAATACTTACGGAATTACGCTCTCATGAAGTTAGTGATCTCGGCAGTATTTACGTATCGGCAATTTTGCCAACTTTGAGCCCTATTTTCGGCTAATTCCCTTGTTCCAATCGACCAAACTCATAGCTATGTCTTTAGAACTCCATTTATTCTATCGATTTAGTACAAGAAAGAACCCATTTACCAATTTCAACTACCCAGTAAAGTGGTCAGAAATTGGCAATTTGGCCAATTTCACATAAATTAAAAAAGATGCCAGTTTCAAAATAGGGTCTAGAATAAACAATGCAGACATTCCTGGCACTAAAATAACATTTTCCCTGTTCATTAGTCATGTCTGCAGGCCCCTCTTACAGTATATTACTGTTGCTTTCTGTTTTGAATTTTTATTCACACAAAAAATAGGAGATTTACTGTTATGCAGACTACTGCATTATTGTAATAATTGTATAAATAATGTCAGCCCATTTGTGACTGCATATCAGAATGGCTAGTTGGACACTTATTGGACATTGGTTTACTCTTGAACGTCGGCAAAAATCGAACATTTCTGCTTCTTTGAAGTCAATTTCAAAGTCATTTTCCTCGTGAAACCAATCAAAATCATCTCTATTTCTGTAACGTCTTCCATTCTATCAAATGAGACCAAGAAAATGACAATACAACCAAAAATACTATACAAAAATACACTTCAAAGTCGGCGTTTTAATCTAGAAACCCAGTCAGAGTTTTTTTCTCTGATGTGCTTCGTGCTGCAAGATTTTTTTTTTTATACTGAGCACACTGACCACACACACCCATTCTCTCACATGTGGGCTTACCAGCTTTCTCCCACTTGATTTGAAGCCACTAGAATTTTGGCGTATTAATACGTCACCGACACTGGCTCGTAAGCTGTATATATATGACGCCGACAGTCAAAGGGTTAGCAATGCAGCAAAAGCATATGAATACTCATACTAAGTGGGATAAATAAAGACTACAAATACTACTACGGTTTATTTATAGAGTAATATATATTGATAAATGAAATAATGGGATAATTATAGACCAGGAACTTGATTCTCAAGACAATTGATGGATGGCATTTTTAAGGACTTCTTCAAGCGTCATTTGTCTTATTAATTAACAGATTTCTGTCTAAGCAATCTTAACAGAAGTTTTTTCACCACAGATTTTCAGACATTTTACACTATTATGCTTCTTAAAATTCTGCAGCCAACCATCTGAATATTGATACTTGCCTTCAATGTTCAGTTCTTCATGGTATATTCTAGCTTGTTTCATGACCAACAAACCAATCAGTGGCATATGTTCACTTTGTTGTCAAATCCACTCCATTAGCACACAGTCAAGATCTTTGTTTTTTTGCCGTATGCAGTGTTTTCCTATTTTTCATTAGTTTTGGGTCATTACTGTCACTATAATACAGTGGAACCCTGGTTTTTATCCTTAACCCTTTCAGGGTCCAAAGGCCAAATTTCAAATGCGCACCAGTGTCCAAGAATTTTCAAAAAATAATTTTGTTATGTTTTCTTATGAAATGGTAGAGAATCTTTTTCTGAAGGTAATAAAACGAAAAGTACGAAATTTGATGGAAAATTGACGAAATTACGCTCTTGCGAATTTTGTTGTGTCAGCGATATTTACGCATTGGCGATTTTGCTGACTTTGACTCCCATTTTCGGCCAATTATATTACTCCAGTTGACCAAATTCTTAGCTATTTCACTAGTATTACTTCTATTCTATCGATTGAGCACAAGAAATCACCAAGTCAACTGTTTCAACTACAAAATAAAGTGATTGGAAATTGGTAATTTGGCCAATTTAATGCAAAGTTCAAAATATTCTAATTTTAAAATAGGGTCCAGAATAAACAATGCAGGCATTCCTGGAACTAAACTAACATTTCCTCTGTTCATTAGTTACAGTTTCAGGCTTTACATATGAATTCCATATTGATTTTTTATTCACATAATGAATTTTTATTCAAACCAAAAAATAGAAGATTTACTGTTATGCAATACTGTAATAACTGTATAAATAATATCACCACATTTGTGAACGTATATTAGACCCACCAGCTGGCGTGTATTAGACGTGTGGGATCATTTGTTTACTTTTGAACATCGGCAAAAATTTAACATTTCTGCTATTTTGAGCTCAGTTTCAACCCATTTCCATTACTAAAGCCAATCAAAATCGTCTCTATTTCTGTAATATATCTTCCATTCTATCAAATGAGACCAAGAAATCACAAATACATCTATAAAAAACAAATGAAAAAACACTGCAAATTTGCTGTTTTAATCAAAAATTACAGTCTCAGTTTTTTTCTCTCATTATGCAGTGTGCTGCAGGATTTGTTTTATGTGGTTCACACATACCACATAGATGTGTTCTCTCATATCTAGGCCCAAATTTACCGCTCACAGCTTATCAGAGTGAGCTGAGCTCATGGCGTAGATCTACGGTTTGGGCCCTCAATGTAAAGCCGTAGATCTACGGCATGGACCCTGAAAGGGTTAATTCGTTCCAGAAGGTCGGTCAAAATCCTATATGGACGAAAACCGTAGTAATATTTCCCATTAGAAATAATGTAAATCCAATTAATCCGTTCCAGACACCCAAAAATATTAACAAAATATACATTTTATTGAGAACAACTATAGTCTTACATACAGAAAACATTGAGAAATTAATATAAATGACTAATTTTAATGGCTAAATGAACATTTCAATTACTATTACGTACCTTTATTGAAGACTCTTGTTGGCGTATGGAAGAAGGCGAGGAGGAGAGAGGGAGGAGAGGTTATTGTTTCGAATACATGTACATCCATTCATCCTGGCGAGCTTGGCCACACGTACGCCACTTTCGTATTTTGCTACAAGCTCTTTCTTGAATTCTATTGTGTTTCTCACCTTTTTTACCAAAGTGCTTGCACTAGGAACTTTCTTTGGCCCCATGGTGGCTTATTTCACAGTGGCACTCAATAAACAAGCACAAAAAACAATAGATTATTATGAAATGCTTTGGATGAATGCGCAGAGTTTTGCTCATTGAACAAGTGACAGAGGCAGACTGAGTCACGTATATGTGAGCAGCTGCACTCCGGGCGGGCGGACGTATCTGATATGGACGATTTTCGAGTGGAGGTACGAAACCCAGGATAAAATTTTGCCCAAAAAAGTGGTCGAAATCCGAATTGTACAATATCCGCACCAGACGAAATCCGGAGTTCCACTGTACTTCCGTAACTTGTCTTTCTGTTTCTTTAAATCATAAACAGTGGTAGTTCCAACACCATATTCTTCAGTAAGACACCGCACTGACACACCATGATCAAGCTTCTGCAATAACTCTACTTTCTGCGTTATTGATATCATCAGATGCTTCCTTTTCTTTTTCTCACTGTTACCCATAGGGGTATCTGCAGCTCTTTTTGACATTTTCACAGTGAAATTAAGCAGCCACAAAAAAAGCAAAAACAAAATATCAGCGAACAGCAGACACACACACGTGAACGCTACAAGCGCTGAGACACAGCTGATGCCTGCCACTCTGGCTGACATTCCACACTCCACGAGAAAACTTCAGTTTTCGGATCTTTTTGAATTTCAGATAAAAGGATGTGAACCTGCAATATCCCACTCTTGTGCTGTTTATAACTTTATTTTACAGTTTGAACCAAATTTTATTTCAATATTTTTGTATTCATGTTGGTTATTCTCACAAATTTCTCCCATTAGAGTGTTGTTAGTGGCGTGCAAGCAGACTATTGCCCAGCAACTTGGTCTTCCGGAGCCACCCAAGCGTCCATTAGTTCCACATTTACGATTTTTGAAACACTATCTGGAAGTAAACAAAATGAACTTTCCCGGTTTGACACACAGAGGTATGTCTATTTGACTTGGATAAGAATGTAATACAGCCTCTCCTCACTTAACGACAGAGTTCTGTTCCTAAGAGTAGATTGTTAAGCGAATTGGTTGTTAAGCGAGGAGCATACTATACTGGTAGTGGGTTTGTGTCAACCATCTTTAGATATTTTTTTAATGTCACCTTTGCACTGTTTATAACATTTCTAGTATATTTTTAAATGTTTAAACACTAGTGTACTGTTTACTGTAATAAACAGAACAGAGGAAATCAGCTCTAATATACATTACTGGTTGGAAAGCTGGTCATAAGTCCGAGTGTTCAGTAAACAAGTACGTCACTAAGTGAGAAGAGGCTGTATTGCAATTTCTAACTTAGAAAAATGCCTAAAGCTCCATAGATATCATCCCTGGAGGTTATTGCTGTGTGTTTTGTCATTGTCACTGTTGAAACTTTCTGTTTTAGGCAGGTGAATGCACAGTCTGACTCCACATTTGTTTAATAAGCAGTGAGCTGGGTATTAGTCACTGTCAGCCACTTCTTCTGACTCCAGGTTTGTTGAATAAGCAGTGAACTGGGTATTAGTCACTGTCAGTCACACTGCTCCTAGCTGACACTGAGGTAGAGGAGGTGATGGAGGCATTGTCAGCCACACTGCTCCTAACTGACTCCAGGTTTGTTTAATGAGCAATTAGCTAGGCATTATTCATTGTGAACCACACTGCTTCTAGCTGACTCCAGGTTTGTTTAACCCTTTCAGTCGCTGTTATGTAGACCTACATCATTAAGGCCAGGGTCCTTCACTTAGTTCTCTGTCGTGAGCTCAGCTTACTCAGGTAAGCTTTGAGCAGTAAATTTTGGCCTAGATATGAGAGAATGGGTCTGTGTGATGAGTGTGTATGGTATAAAAAAAAAGTCCTGGTGTCTTCAAGAAGGCACTGGACAGGCACCTATAGTCAGTACCTGACCAGCCGGGCTGTTGTTCGTAAATGAGTTTACTTGCAACCAGCAGTAACAGCCTAGTTGATCAGACCCTGATCCACCACAAGGCCTGGTCTCAGACCAGGCCACGGGGTGTTAACCCCCGAAACCCTCTCCAGGTATACTCCATGCAGTGCATGATGGAAAAAGCAAAACTCTGACCATTTGTTCGGCTTAAAATAGTGATGGGGTGTTTTCTAAGATGGTGTTTTATGATTTTGTTTACCATTTCTTAAATAACATTTGATAGAATGGAAGGCATACTACTGAAATGATTTTGGTTAGTTTCAGAACCAGTCCAGTTGAACCTTGACTTATGATATATGAGCCATCGCTCGGTCAGTTTTTTGCTCTGAGTTATGAGCCAAAATCCGAATTACGAACAAGCTTGCCAAATTTCTTTTTTCTAGCCATGGGTCCTAAGAAAGTAAGTGCAAAGGACAGAGCTGAGAAGAAAAAGAGGATGATGTCCATGAAATCATAGATAAACTCTCCATTTTCAGAAGGGGAAGAATGGGAAGGTATGGTCAGTGTGGGAGCGGGAGGTGCCGTCATCACTCACCATATTATGGCTTATTTTGTTTTTTAGAATATATATCATGTTTCTATGTTATTTATATTGTTTATTATGTCACTTTAGGTCAGTCGTGATAGGTAAATAAGTCGTAGAGTTGATATTAGCATTATGCTGAAGTACAGTGGACCCTCAGTTAATGACGTCATTGGATAGCGTAAAAATCGGATAACGACACATTTTTGTGTCAAAATATTGGCTCAGTTAACAACAAAGAACTCGGTTAAAGTCATTTGTCCCGAACGTGTCCGTGCGGCCTGAGCGGCTCGGCCACTCCATGTACAGCCAATGTTCCACTGTTTACAAACCAGTGAGGACGATTCCATGCGTACATGCAATACATTTGTATTATTCCATTATTTTAGTGCTTGTAACTGCTAAATAAGCCACCATGGGCCCAAAGAAAGCTTCTAGTGCCAACCAGCCCTTTGGTAAAGGGCTGAGAGAGATGGGGAAATGTGCCTTTTTTGGTGATTCTGCAATATGTACAATACTAAAGCAGCAGGAGTCTATAAAGGCTATAGCAGCAACCAGCAATAAAGTATAGCATTAACTGTAGCAAGTAGGTTAAGCGACTAATCAATAGAAAAAGGACAGCACGAACCTAACTCCTCCAGTGTTGTTAAAGTTATGTAGGGCGACTAACAACACCACCGTCTCTGCTGCCGCCTCCAAGACCACTATGTACGGCTTATGCTCTCAATGGGCCTTATACATCCAACAAGAACAACACAGCAACTCTCGTGACATACTTAATGACATATTTTATTCATTCTAGAGTATATATCATGTGTCTATGTTATTAATATTGTTTATTATGTCATATTAGAGGAATTGTGCTAGATAAATAAGCCGTAGAGCTGGTAAGACAGGACTATCTTGTCCTGTCTCCCAACACAATTCGTAACATACACCACAAACAAACCTCTCTGGAAAACTTTTTTGAGCAACAGGGGTCCAGTGGCTCTCAAGCTGGTCCTAGTGGCATTAAAAAACAAAGGAGGGAAGTAACCCAGGATAAGGACTTGGTACCTGAAGTCTTTATGGAGTGGGATTCCCCTTCCAAACAGTTTTAAACTCCTCCATCCTCTCCCCTCCTCCTATCTTCCATACATCACCATGTCTTCAATAAAGGTAAGTATGATGTTATTATTGTTTTATTCTTCATGTATCATTGTTTTCTGTGTAGGTAAATGCATATTTCACATAGAAAACATTTTTTTTTAATACTTTTGGGTGTCTGAAATGGATTAATTGGATTTCCATTATTTCTTATCCCTTTCAGGGTCCAGAGGCCAAATTTCAAAGTGCGCACCAGGGTCCAAGAATTTTCAAAAAATAGTTTTGTTATTTTTTCTTATGAAATGGTAGAGAATCTTTTTCTGAAGGTAATAAAACAAAAAGTACGAAATTTGATGGAAAATTGACGAAATTACACTTTCGCAAATTTTGATGTGTCAGCGATATTTGCGCATTGGCGATTTTGCCGACTTTGACTCCCATTTTAGGACAATTACCTTATTCCAGTCGACCAAATTCTTAGCTATTTCACTGGTATTACTTCTATTCTATCGATTGAGCACAAGAAATCATCAAGTCAACTGTTTCAACTACAAAATAAAGCGATTGGAAATTGGTAATTTGGCCAATTTAGTGCAGAGTTCAAAATATTCCAATTTCAAAGTAGGGTCCAGAATAAACAATGCAGGCATTCCTGGCACTAAACTAATATTTCTTCTGTTCATTAGTTATGTTTTCAGACTACAAATGAATTCCATTTTGATTTTTAATTCGCATAATGAATTTTTATTCAGACCAAAAAATCGAAGATTTACTGCCATGCAATATTGTAATAACTGTGTAAATAATATCAGCACATATGTGAATGTATATTAGACCCACCAGCTGGCATGTATTAGATGTGTGAGGTCATTTGTTTACTTTTGAACATCGACAAAAATTTAACATTTCCGCTACTTTGAGCTGAGTTTCAAGCCATTTTCTGTACTAAAACCAATGAAAATCATCTCTAGTTCTGTAATATATCTTCCATTCTATCAAATGAGACCAAAAAATTGCAAATACAAATATAAAAAACATACGAAAAAACACTACAAAGTCGCTGTTTTAATCGAAAATTACGGTCTCAGTTTTTTTCCTCTCATTATACACTGTGTGCTGCAGGATTCGTTTTATGTGGTGCACACATACCACATAGAAGTATTCTCTCATATCTAGGCCCAAATTTACCGCTCACAGCTTATCAGAGTGAGCTGAGCTCATGGCGTAGTTCTACAGTTTGGACCCTCAACGTTAAGCCGTAGATGTACGGCACGGACCCTGAAAGGGTTATGTGGGAAAATTAATTCAGATAACGACAGAATCGGTTAAAGGCAAGCTCTCTGGAACGGATTAATGTCGTTAACTGAGGGTCCACAATATTTTGTCCTGCCTCCTGAGAGCAGGAATTCCGCTGGAACGGATTAACCCCTTGACTGTCGTAACCCCAAATCTTGAGGTGTCTCTTGGTGTCGACACCAAAAGAATGAAATTTGATGGAAAACTTACAGAATTACGCTCTCGTCAAGTTAGCGACCTCGGCGATATTTACGATTCGGCGGTTTCGCTCAATTTGAGCCCTATTTTCAGCTAATTCCATTGTACTAGTTGACCAAACTCATAGCTATTTCTTTAGAATTCCTTTTGTTTTATCGATTGAGTACAACTACCCAATAACGTGGTCAGAGATTTGCAATTTGGCCAATTTCACGCAAAATAAAAAATATGACAATTTCAAAATAGGGTCCAGAATGAACAATGCAGGCATTCCTGGCTCTAAAATAACATTTTCTTTGTTCATGAGTCACATCTCCAGGTCCCTCTGATATTACTCTTGCCTTCTATTTTGAATTTTTATTCAAACAAAAAATAGAAGATTTACTTTTATGCAGACTACTGCAATATTATAATAATTGTATAAATAATGTCAACCCATTCATGACTGCATTTTAGAATGGCTAGTTAGACATTTATTGGACAATGACATCATTTGTTTACTTTTGAACATCGACAAAAATAAAATATTTCCCCTATTTTGAGCTCCATTTCAAGGTTCTTTTCATAGTAAAACCAATCAAAATCACCTCTATTTCTATAATATGTTTTCTATTCTATAAAATGAGATGATGAAAATGAGAATACAACCATAAATACTATATGAAAATATGCCACAAAGTCTGTGTTTTAATCCAAAAACACAGTCAGGTTTTTTTTTCTCATTATGCACTGCGTGCTGCAGGATTTTTTTTATATGGTGCACACTGACCACACAGACCCATTCTCTCACATGTGGGCCTACCAGCTTTCTCCTGCTTGATTTGAAGCCGCTAGAATTTATGAGTATATATACATCAAAAACGGTGGCTCGTAAGACGTATATATACGACCGAAACAGTCAAAGGGATAACATTTCTATTTTTATCCCATCAATCCCAGCTGATTTACCCCCTTTCATTCTACTCACTGCCCTCTGTACTTCCCCTACACTCACAACTGGTTCTTCCTCATTCCTATAAGATGTTTTTCCTCATTGCCCTATACATGAAATCACAGCTTCCCTATCTTTATCAACATTTAACAATTCCTCAAGATATTCCCTCCATCTTCCCGATACATCTAACTCACCTCTCATATTTTTCATTAACAAATCCATTCGTTCCCTAGGGTTTCTCAACTTATTAATCTCACTCCAAAACTTTTTCTTATTTTCAACAAAATTTGTTGATAACATCTCACCCACTGTCTCGTTTGCTCTCTTTTTTTACATTGCTTCATCACTCTCTTAACCTCTCTCTTTCTCTTCATATACTCCTCCCTCTTTGCATCACTTCTACTTTCTAAAAACCTCTCATATACTAACTTTTTCTCTCTTATTAATATCCTTACATCATCATTCTACCAGTCACTCTTCTTCCCTCCTGCACCCACTTTCCTGTAACCACAAACTTCTGCTGAACACTCTAACACTGTATTCTTAAACTTACCTCATACATTTTCTACCCCATTGCCTATACTCACACTAGCCCATCTGTCCTCCAACAGTTGTTTATATCTTACCCTAACTGCCTCCTCTTCTAGTTTATAAACCTTCACCTCTCTCTTACTTGCTGCCTCCATTTTCCTTGTGTCCCATTTAACTTACTCTCATTGTAGCTACAACTAGAAAGTGATCTGATATATCTGTGGCCCTTCTATAAACATGTACATCCAGATGTCTACCCAACAGCTTTTTATCTACCAATACATATTCCAACAAACTACTGTCATTAAGCCCTATATCATTTCTTGTATACTTATTTATCCTCTTTTTTTTAAAATATGTGTTACCTATAACCTAACCCCTTTCTATACAAAGTTCGGTCAGATACTTCCCATTATCATTTACACCTGGCACCCCAAACTTACCTACCACACCCTCTCTAAATGCTTCTTCTACTTTAGCATTTAGGTCCCCTACCACAATTACTCTCTCACTTGGCTCAAAAATTCCTACACACTTCCTTAACATCTCCCAAAAAATCTCTCTCTCCTCTACATTCCTCTCTTCTCCAGGTGCATACACACTTATTATGACCTGCTTTTCAGATCCAACCCTTATTTTAATCCACATAATCCTTGAATTTATACATGTATATTCCCTCTTCTCTCTCCATAACTGATCCATCAACATTATTGCTACCCCTTCCTTAGCTCAAACTCTCTGATACTCCTGACTTAATCCCATTTATTTCCCCCCACTGAAACACCCCTACCCCCTTCAGCTTTGTTTCGCTTAGGGCTAGGACATCCAACTTCTTTTCATTCATAACATTATCCATCATTTCTTTCTTATCATCTGCACTACATCCGTGCACATTCAAACATCCCAATTTTATAAAGTTTTTCTTTTCCTTGTTTTTAATAGTTTATGTAGGAGACTGGTTACTAGCCCATTGCTCCCGGCATTTAGTTGCCTCCTACGACACGTATAGCTTACGGAGGAAGAATTCTGTTCCACTTCCCCATGGAGAACAAGAACTAGGAAGAAAATAGAAGAAAACCCAGAGGGGTTAGTACATAAGGTCCACATCCTTTTTTCCGAAATTCTGAAATTCGAAAAGTTCTGAAAACTGAAGCTTTTTCGTGGAGTGTGGGGTGTCAGTCATCTCTGCATAACTCCAACACCACCATGTTGGAACTACCACTGTTTATGACTTAAAGAAACAGAAAGACAACTTACTGATGTACGTATTACAGTGACAGTGATGACCAAAAACTAATGAAAAATAGGATGATGATGATGATGACATTGTGAACACAGGTGAAAAAAGTCCGCATTGACGATATGGTGAAAATGTGTGATCAGTTAATTGCTGGTCTTGAACAACGTGCATTTATCAGTGAGAAAGAGATTATGGCAATTTACTCAGAGAGAGATTGCTTAGACAGAAGCTTTTGTTAATATGACAGATAACACTTGAAGTCTTTAACCCCTTGACTGTTGCAACCCCCACTCCTGAGGTGTCTCCTGGTGTTGCAAAATTTAAAAAGAAAAAAATATTTTTTCTTATGAAATGATAGAGAATCTTTTCCCGATTGTAATCACACCAAAAGAATGAAATTTGATGGAAAACTGATGGAATTACACTCTCGCGAAGTTAGCGACCTCGGCGATATTTACGAATCGGCGATTTCGCCCACTTTGATCCCTATTTTCGGCTAATTCCATTGTTCCAGTCGACCAAACTCATAGCTATTTCTTTAGAACTCTGTTTTTTTCTATTGCTTGAGTACAAGAAACTGCCCATTTACCAATTTCAACTACCTAGTAACGTGGTCAGAAATCTGCAATTTGGCCAATTTCACGAAAATTAAAAAATATGACAATTTCAAAATAAGGTCCATAATAAACAATGCAGACATTCCTGGCTCTAAAATAACATTTTCTTTGTTCATCAGTCACATCTCTAGGCCCCTCTGATGTTACTCTTGCTTTCTATTTTGAATTTTTTTTTTTAAACAAAAAATAGAAGATTTACTGTTATGCAGATTACTGCAATACTGTAATATAATTGCACAAATAATGTCAACCCATTCATGACTGCATTTTAGAATGGCTAGTTGGACATTTATTGGACAATGACATCATTTGTTTACTTTTGAACATCGGCAAAAATCAAACATTTCCCCTGCTTTGAGCTCCATTTCCAAGTTCTTTATATAGTAAAACCAATTAGAATCACCTCTATTTCCATAATATGTTTTCCATTCTATCAAATGAGACCAAGAAAACGAGAATACAACCATAAATACTATACAAAAATAGACCACAAAGTCGGCATCTTAATTAAAAAAAAATGGTTGGAGTTTTTTTTTCTCATTATGCGCTGTGTGCTGCAGTATTTTTTTTATATAGTGCACACTGACCACACAGACCTATTCTCTCACATGTGGGCCTACCAGCTTTCTCCTGCTTGATTTGAAGCCGCTAGAATTTGAGTATATATACGTCAAACACTGTGGCTTGTAAGACGTATATATACGACCGAAACAGTCAAAGAGTTAAAAACGCCGTCTGTCAATCGTCTTGAGAATCATGTTCCTGGTCTATAATTATCCCATTATTTCATTTATCATTATATTACTCTATAAATAAACCATGGTAGTATTTGTAGTCTTTATTTATGCCACTTAGTGTGAGTATTCATACGTTTTTGCTGCCGTGTTAATGTTTGATTATGGGGTGCTCCCGTAGACCCCACCTTCACTCTGAAATTCAAAAAATTCTGAAATTCGAAAGACCACTGGCCCCAAAGGTTTCGAATAAAGGGATGTGGACCTTATGTGTGCTTGTACATGCATGTGTATTGTGACCTAAGTGTAAGTAGAAGCAGCAAGACATACCTGCATCCTTGCATGTTTATGAGACAGAAAAAGACACTAGCAATCCTCCCATCATGCAAAACAATTACGGGCTTGTGTTCCACACTCATTTGGTCGGACGGTAGTGCCTCCCTGGGTGGTTGCTGTCTACCAACCTATTATCTAATACCAACTTAAATTTTGACTTAAATTTGGCTAAATCACTGATATGTAAATTACATGAAGACCACAAGCTTTGCACCTGTGTAATTCTGTAAATTTTCCATCAGATTTCGTACTTTTGGTGTCATTACTTTCAGTAAAAGACTTTCTACCATATCAAAAGATTTAAAAAAAAAAAAAAAGTGGAGACTGGGAGCACTATTAATTTCAGGGGTCTGGGCAGTGAAAGGGTTAACCCTTTGAGGGGTCCATGGTATAGTATTACAGCATTGAACTAAGGGTCTATAGCATAGTACTACAGCATTGAGCTCAGGGTCTGGTATAAACCTTGGTAATAAATACCGACAAGTTGGTTTAGAAAGACACGTAAGCAAACACTATGACATATTTATTAGAAAACGTTTCGGTCCTGGGACCTTGATCACTTCTGTGATCAAGGTCCCAGGACCGAAACGTTTTCTAATAAATATGTCATAGTGTTTGCTTACGTGTCTTTCTAAACCAGCTCAGGGTCTGTATCATAGTGCTACAGCATTGAACTCAGGGTCTGTGGCATAGTACTATGGCATTGAGCTTAGGGTCTGTGGCATATTAATGCAGCATTGAGCTCATGGCCTGTGGCATAGTAATAAGAACATAAGAATGTAGGAACACTGCAGAAGGCCTACTGGCCCATGCGAGGTAGGTCCTTATCAAAACGACCTCTACCTAAAGCTACCCAAGAAATAACTCCCGTACCCAATGACACCAATCAAACCAGCCCCTCCCACTCATATATTTGTCCAGTCTCTTCTTAAAGCTACCCAAGGTCCTAGCTCCTATCACCCCACTGGGAAGACTGTTCCACGCATCTACAACTCTGTTAGAAAACTAGTACTTACCTATGTCCTTTCTAAATCTAAATTTATCCAACTTAAATCCATTATTTCTGGTTCTTACTTGGTTCGACACCCTCAATACTTTATTAATATCTCCCTTGTTTATGCCCGTCATCCACTTATACACTTCAGTGATATCTCCCCTCAATCTACGCCTCTCCAGAGAGTGGAGATTTAAGGCTTTGAGTCTATCTTCATACGGGAGGTTCTTTACACAGTAAATCATTTTAGTCATTCTTCTCTGTATGTTCTCTAATGAGTCTCCATCCATCCTGTAGTAAGGGGACCAAAACTATGTTCTTATGTCCCCTTATGTCGCATTACTCTTATGAGTAATGCGACATTGAGCTCAGGGTCTGTGGCATAGTACAGTGGCATTGAGCTCATCTCACTCAGATAAGCTATGAGCAGTATGGTTTAAAATAGTGAATTAGCACTGTATTTTTGGATGGTTTTTATTTTTTTATTCTCAGTTTCGTTTGATAGAAAGGAAGACATATTACAGAAATAGAGGTGATTTTGATTGGTTTCAGAACTGAAAGTTGCTTGAAAATGAGCTGAAATTGGCAGAAATATTCAATTTTTGTCAATATTCCTGAAGACGCTAATCATGTCACTCGTCTAATACGTGTCCAAGTGGCTGATATGATTTGATTTTATGAATTTGCTGACATTATTTATACAGGTATTACAACAATGCAGTAGCCTGCATAACCATGGCCATATACTTTACATTTGGTTCCATCATCTGTGTGTCTGCCAGAAGTACTTGTAACCAGTCCTAAGCCTGACAACTACATCAGTCAGTCTTTTCATATCGTAAGTTTTTCCATAAAAGTACTTATCTACGTTCGTCTTATAGTGGGTTATAGACCTACTCAGGCTTCTAACTGGATTCCTATAACATGCAGTTTCATTATTTACTTTTAATTTTATTCCTAATGCTAGACACTGACACACCAAAGTTATAGCCTACATTTTCCTTCAGGGCACTTTTTTTTGGCTAACGTATGAAGCTTGGGTTGTAAATGCTGCAGCGAGGAGGCGGTAGGAGGCAGTGGAGATATCCTGTCTAAAGGCAATGTGTGGTGTAAATATTATGCAGAAAATTCGGAGTGTGGAAATTAGGAGGTGTGGAGTTAATAAAAGTATTAGTCAGAGGGCTGAAGAGGGGTTGTTGAGGTGGTTTGGTCATTTAGAGAGAATGGATCAAAGCAGAATGACATGGAGAGCATTTAAATCTGTAGGGGGAGGAAGGCGGGGTAGGGGTTGTCCTCGAAAAGGTTGGAAGGATGGGGTAAGGGAGGTTTTGTGGGCGAGGGGCTTGGACTTCCAGCAAGTGTGCATGAGCGTGTTCGATAAGAGTGAATGGAGATGAATGGTATTTGGGTCCTGACAAGCTGTTGGAGTGTGAGCAGGGTAATATTTAGTGAAGGGATTCAAGGAAACCAATTATTTTTATATAGCCGGACTTGAGTCCTGGAAATTGGAAGTACAATACCTGCACTCTAAAGGGAGGATTCGGGATATTGGCAGTTTGGAGAGATATGTTGTGTATCTTTATACGAATATGCTTCTAAGCTGTTGTATTCTGGGCACCTCTGCAAAAACAGTGATTATGTGTGAAAGTGTTGAATAATGATGAAAGTACAGTATTTTCTTTTTGGGGATTTTCTTTCTTTTTGGGTCACCCTGCCTCGGTGGGAGATGGCCGACTTGTTGGAAAAAAAAAAATCAATTTTATTATGAAGGAGTTATCCAGTGTGTGATGGAATCCATAATAAATATACATTAATTTATTTTTCGCATATTTATTAATATCTATACTGGCTTCTCCAATGAGCATGTTGATAGGGTCATTAAGTGAGTCAAGAGCCTTCAGTGATGACATAGAATCAGTAATAATCATAGAGTCAGGCTCAGTGTCATAAGTTAACTTTAACACCATTAGGATGGTAAACAATTCAGTTTGTAGTGTAGATGCCTAGTTGTTAATTCTTATGCCTAACTCAACATAGTTCCTATCATTCTTAATTAGGGAGGTGGCAGCAAGAGCAGATGCAGCCCTGCTAGTAAACTCTTGCTCAGATCCATCACTTGTGATCAATTATTTCTAAATGTAAGTGAGAAATTTCTTCCTGAGCAATTGCTTTTGCAAGTGATTTAAGAAAGGGATTACTAGTGGTGAACTTGTGAGGAACTTGCAGAAATGCTTTCTTTACAGTATGTAATTATTATCGTTATTATTATTTTTTTTTTTTTCAACAAACCGGCTATATCACATCGTGGCAGGGTGACCCAAAAAGAAAAACTAAAGTTTTTCTTTTAAAATTAAATAATTTATACAAGAGAAGAGATTACTAGCCTCTTGCTCCCGGCGTTTTAGTCGTCTCTTACGACACGCATGGCTTACAGAGGAAGAATTCTGTTCCACTTCCCCATGGCAAATTATTATTGTTACCATTATTATTATTATTATTATTATTATTATTATTATTATTATTATTATTATTATTATTATTATTGTTATTATTATTATTATTATTATTATTATTATTATTATTATTATTATTATTATTATTATTATTCTTTCAACACACCGGCCGTATCCTACCAAGGCAGGGTGGCCCAAAAGGAAAAACGAAAGTTTCTCCTTTTACATTTAGTAATATATACAGGAGAAGGGGTTACTAGCCCCTTGCTCCCCGCATTTTAGTCGCCTCTTACAACACGCATGGCTTATGGAGGAAGAATTCTGTTCCACTTCCCCATGGCAAATTATTATTGTT
The DNA here is from genome assembly GCF_038502225.1 of Cherax quadricarinatus. Taxonomy (NCBI): domain Eukaryota; kingdom Metazoa; phylum Arthropoda; class Malacostraca; order Decapoda; family Parastacidae; genus Cherax; species Cherax quadricarinatus. The sequence goes on from NC_091320.1 coordinate 6,330,019, forward strand.
ACCATTATTATTATTATTATTAAGTGATTTTAAATGAACACAGCTTCCTTGGAGGGGTGAAATGCTCTTGTTGTCTAGTGATACAGTTCATGCAAGTTATAAAATTTAATGGAATTCCATGTTTTTACAACTATCTGTGGTATTTTGGATTAGTTGAGAATTGTTCTTTCCATGGTATTGTGGATCAGTACAGTAGTGTGAGTTACTTGAGAATTGTTCTACTCTCGATACTATGGATTAATTGTGAGCTGTTCTAGTTATGGTGCTGTGGGTCAGTTGAGACTTGTTCTAGCCACAGTATTGTGGGTTAGTTGGGACTTGTTCTTGCCACAGTATTGTGGGTTAGTTGAGACTTGTTCTTGCCACAGTATTGTGGGTTAGTTGAGACTTGTTCTTGCCACATTATTGTGGGTTAGTTGAAACTTGTTCTTGCCACAGTATTGTGGGTCAGTTGAGACTTGTTCTAGCCACAGTATTGTGGGTCAGTTGAGACTTGGTCTTGCCACAGTATTGTGGGTTAGTTGAGACTTGTTCTTGCCACAGTATTGTGGGTTAGTTGAGACTTGTTCTTGCCACAGTATTATGGGTTAGTTGAGATTTGTTCTTGCCACAGTATTGTGGGTTAGTTGAGATTTGTTCTTGCCACAGTATTGTGGGTTAGTTGAAACTTGTTCTAGCCACAGTATTATGGGTTAGTTGAGACTTGTTCTAGTCACAATACTGTAGCTCAGTTCAGTTCAATTCAATTCAAGTTTATTCTCTATAAGGGTTACAATGTGGGGTTTACAGGTTTTGGGTATTGTGTGGTTTACATGTTATAAAATACTAATTACAGAGGGGTCCACTAGGACACCTAGCATGGCTAGGCATTTCGAGCAGACTTAGATTAATTTTTTTATTATTATTATTATCACACTGGCCGATTCCCACCAAGGCAGGGTGGCCCGAAAAAGAAAAACTTTCACCATCATTCACTCCATCACTGTCTTGCCAGAAGGGTGCTTTACACTACAGTTTTTAAACTGCAACATTAACACCACTCCTTCAGAGTGCAGGCACTGTACTTCCCATCTCCAGGACTCAAGTCCGGCCTGCCGGTTTCCCTGAATCCCTTCATAAATGTTACTTTGCTCACACTCCAACAGCACGTCAAGTATTAAAAACCATTTGTCTCCATTCACTCCTATCAAACACGCTCACGCATGCCTGCTGGAAGTCCAAGCCCCTTGCACACAAAACCTCCTTTACCTCCTCCCTCCAACCTTTCCTAGGCCGACCCCTACCCCGCCTTCCTTCCACTACAGACTGATACACTCTTGAAGTTATTCTGTTTCGCTCCATTCTCTCTACATGTCCGAACCACCTCAACAACCCTTCCTCAGTCCTCTGGACAACAGTTTTGGTAATCCTGCACCTCCTCCTAACTTCCAAACTACGAATTCTCTGCATTATATTCACACCACACATTGCTCTCAGACATGACATCTCCACTGCCTCCAGCCTTCTCCTTGCTGCAACATTCGTCACCCATGCTTCACACCCATATAAGAGTGTTGGTAAAACTATACTCTCATACATTCCCCTCTTTGCCTCCAAGGACAAAGCTCTTTGTCTCCACAGACTCCTAAGTGCACCACTCACCCTTTTCCCCTCATCAATTCTATGATTCACCTCATCTTTCATAGACCCATCCGCTGACACGTCCACTCCCAAATATCTGAATACATTCACCTCCTCCATACTCTCTCCCTCCAATCTGATATCCAATCTTTCATCACCTAATCTTTTTGTTATCCTCATAACCTTACTCTTTCCTGTATTCACTTTCAATTTTCTTCTTTTGCACACCCTACCAAATTCATCCACCAATCTCTGCAACTTCTCTTCAGAATCTCCCAAGAGCACAGTGTCATCAGCAAAGAGCAACTGTGACAACTCCCACTTTATGTGTGATTCTTTATCTTTTAACTCCACGCCTCTTGCCAAGACCCTCGCATTTACTTCTCTTACAACCCCATCTATAAATATATTAAACCACGGTGACATCACACATCCTTGTCTAAGGCCTACTTTTACTGGGAAATAATTTCCCTCTTTCCTACATACTCTAACTTGAGCCTCACTATCCTTGTAAAAACTCTTTACTGCTTTCAGTAACCTACCTCCTACACCATACACCTGCAACATCTGCCACATTGCCCCCTATCCACCCTGTCATACGCCTTTTCCAAATCCATAAATGCCACAAAGACCTCTTTAGCCTTATCTAAATACTGTTCACTTATATGTTTCACTGTAAACACCTGGTCCACACACCCCCTACCTTTCCTAAAGCCTCCTTGTTCATCTGCTATCCTATTCTCCGTCTTACTCTTAATTCTTTCAATAATAACTCTACCATACACTTTGCCAGGTATACTCAACAGACTTATCCCCCTATAATTTTTGCACTCTGTTTTATCCCCTTTGCCTTTATACAAAGGAACTATGCATGCTCTCTGCCAATCCCTAGGTACCTTACCCTCTTCCATACATTTATTAAATAATTGCACCAACCACTCCAAACTATATCCCCACCTGCTTTTAACATTTCTATCTTTATCCCATCAATCCCGGCTGCCTTACCCCCTTTCATTTTACCTACTGCCTCACGAACTTCCCCCACACTCACAACTGGCTCTTCCTCACTCCTACAAGATGTTGTTCCTCCTTGCCCTATACACGAAATCACAGCTTCCCTATCTTCATCAACATTTAACAATTCCTCAAAATATTCCCTCCATCTTCCCAATACCTCTAACTCTCCATTTAATAACTCTCCTCTCCTATTTTTAACTGACAAATCCATTTGTTCTCTAGGCTTTCTTAACTTGTTAATCTCACTCCAAAACTTTTTCTTATTTTCAACAAAATTTGTTGATAACATCTCACCCACTCTCTCATTTGCTCTCTTTTTACATTGCTTCACCACTCTCTTAACCTCTCTCCTTTTCTCCATATACTCTTCCCTCCTTGCATCACTTCTACTTTGTAAAAACTTCTCATATGCTAACTTTTTCTCCCTTACTACTCTCTTCACATCATCATTCCACCAATCGCTCCTCTTCCCTCCCACAAACTTCTGCTGAACACTCTAACACTACATTTTTAAACCTACCCCATACCTCTTCGACCCCATTGCCTATGCTCTCATTAGCCCATCTATCCTCCAATAGCTGTTTATATCTTACCCTAACTGCCTCCTCTTTTAGTTTATAAACCTTCACCTCTCTCTTCCCTGATGCTTCTATTCTCCTTGTATCCCATCTACCTTTTGCTCTCAGTGTAGCTACAACTAGAAAGTGATCTGATATATCTGTGGCCCCTCTATAAACATGTACATCCTGAAGTCTACTCAACAGTCTTTTATCTACCAATACATAATCCAACAAACTACTGTCATTTTGCCCTACATCATATCTTGTATACTTATTTATCCTCTTTTTCTTAAAATATGTATTACCTATAACTAAACCCCTTTCTATACAAAGTTCAATCAAAGGACTCCCATTATCATTTACACCTGGCACCCCAAACTTACCTACCACACCCTCTCTAAAAGTTTCTCCTACTTTAGCATTCAGGTCCCCTACCACAATTACTCTCTCACTTGGTTCAAAGGCTCCTATACATTCACTTAACATCTCCCAAAATCTCTCTCTCTCCTCTGCATTCCTCTCTTCTCCAGGTGCATACACGCTTATTATGACCCACTTCTCGCATCCAACCTTTACCTTAATCCACATAATTCTTGAATTTACACATTCATATTCTCTTTTCTCCTTCCATAACTGATCATTCAACATTACTGCTACCCCTTCCTTTGCTCTAACTCTCTCAGATACTCCAGATTTAATCCCATTTATTTCCCCCCACCGAAACTCCCCTACCCCCTTCAGCTTTGTTTCGCTTAGGGCCAGGACATCCAACTTCTTTCCATTCATAACATCAGCAATCATCTGTTTCTTGTCATCCGCACTACATCCACGCACATTCAAGCATCCCAGTTTTATAAAGTTTTTCTTCTTCTCTTTTTTAGTAAATGTCTACAGGAGAAGGGGTTACTAGCCCATTGCTCCCGGCATTTTAGTCACCTCATACGACACGCATGGCTTACGGAGGAAAGATTCTTTTCCACTTCCCCATGGACAATAGAAGAAATAAAGAGGAACAAGAGCTATTTAGAAAAAGGAGAAAAACCTAGATGTATGTATATATATATGCATGTGCGTGTCTGTGAAGTGTGACCAAAGTGTAAGTAGGAGTAGCAAGATATCCCTGTTATCTAGCGTGTTTATGAGACAGAAAAAGAAACCAGCAATCCTACCATCATGCAAAACAGTTACAGGTTTCTGTTTCACAGTCATCTGGCAGGACGGTAGTACTTCCCTGGGTGGTTGCTGTCTACCAACCTACTACCTATTAATTCTTAACATTAAATCCTTACAGATTATGGTATTAAGGCTAAGTGACTATATCATAATTTGTGAGTTTAGCAATGTGAATGCTTTTGTTTTGGCACAATACAAAGTGTCTGTATTGGAGTATCATAGGCAAACTTATGACTAGTAAGGATTTATTATTTTAAGATTAAGATTAGTATTTCTGGGTTTATAGTCAGTGGGTGAGTGAGTGTAATTGTGAACCACCAGGTGGTTATCATGTAGTTAGTTGTCGGGGTGGATCAGGGAGATAAGATGTTTTCTAACTGTAGTTTTGAAAGTGATGAATGTGTCTGCAGTTCTAGAGTTTTCAGGTAGGGTGTTCCAGATTTTAGGTCCTTTGAAATACATTGAATTTTTGTAAAGGTTTAATCGAACACGGGGAATGTCATAGAGATGTTTGTGTCTGGTGTTATGCCTGTGGATCCTGTCACAACTATCAAGAAAGCATTTTAGATCAAGGTTGATATTGGAATTTAAGGTCCTGTAGATATAGATTGCACAGTAGTAAGTGTGGATGTTCTGAACAGGGAGAAAGTTTAGATCTATGAAGAGTGGGGGGGGGGGGGTGTTGCCAGGGATGGGATTTAGTGATTATTCTTACTGCGGCTTTTTGTTGGGTTATTATTGGCTTTAGGTGTGTTGCTGCAGTTGAACCCCAAGCACAGATAGCATAGGTGAGGTATGGATATGTAAGTGAATGGTATAGTGTGAGAAGTGCAGTTTGCGGCACGTAGTATCGTATCTTGGAGAGGATCCCCACCATTTTGGATACTTTTTTTGTTATGTGTTGGATATGGGTGCTGAAATTTAGGTTGTTGTCGAGGTATAGGCCAAGAAATTTGCCCTCATTATGTCTGGCAATTAGAGTGTTGTCGATCTTGATGTTAAGTTGCGCAACACCTGCTCTGCTACCAAACATAATATAGTAGGTTTTGCCAGTGTTAAGTGTAAGTTTATTGGCTGTCATCCAAGTCGATATTTTGAGCAGCTCCTCGTTAACAATGGTGTTGAGGGTGGCAAGATTAGGGTGGGAGATGACATAAGTCGTGTCGTCAGCAAAGAGAATGGGTTTCAGGTGTTGGGATATGTTTGGAAGATCATTGATGTAAATGAGGAAGAGCAGGGGTCCAAGAACACTTCTCTGCAGAACTCTAGTATCAAGTGGCCGTATTGATGAGGCTGTGTCTTTAATGGTGACATACTGATACCTATTAGAAAGGTAGGATTTGAAATATGCAAGCATATGGCCTCTTATACCATAGTGGTCAAGTTTGTGGAGTAGGATGCCGTGGTCTACTGTGTCAAACGCTTTTCTTAGGTCAATAAAAATTCCTAGCGGATGTTCCTTATTTTCCAATGCTGTGTAAAGCAGGTCTAGCATTTTTATAATTGCATCGTTAGTGCTTTTATTTTTCCTGAATCCACATTGGCAGGGGTTGAGTATGTTTTGTGACGTTATAAATGAATGTAGTCTCCTGTGCACGAGTTTCTCGAAGATTTTGGATAGCAATGGTAAGTTTCATATTGGCCTATAGTTGTTTACATCTCTAGGGTCACCACCTTTATGTATTGGTGTAACCCTTGCTGTCTTGAGTAGTTGAAACTTGTTCTAGCCACAGTATTGTGGGTTAGTTGAGATTTGTTCTGGCCACAGTATTGTGGGTTAGTTGAGATTTGTTCTGGCCACAGTATTGTGGGTTAGTTGAGATTTGTTCTGGCCACAGTATTGTGGGTTAGTTGAGATTTGTTCTGGCCACAGTATTGTGGGTTAGTTGAGATTTGTTCTGGCCACAGTATTGTGGGTTAGTTGAGATTTGTTCTGGCCACAGTATTGTGGGTTAGTTGAGATTTGTTCTGGCCACAGTATTGTGGGTTAGTTGAGATGTTCTGCTCACAGTACTGTGGGTTAGTTGAGATGTTCTGCTCACAATACTGTGGGTTAGGTGAAACTTTCTCTAGCTATTATATTATTACTTTATTCTTCTTAATATTCAAACATTTTTGTATTTCAGAACTTTTCATTAAGACTTCACAACTTTGGAAATCTCTGGCTCCCACTGAAAAAGAGAAGTGGACATGTGAATATGAGAAAGATAAGATAATATATGATGACAGGTAGGTTAAGACACTTATCTTTGTGATATATGATAACAGTAGGTTATGACACTTTGTAATATATGATGACAGGTATGTCAAGACTCATTTTCAAATATATGATGACTAGTGCATAATTAAAGGTGAATACAGGAAAGAGTAAGGTTATGAGGATAACAAAAAGATTAGGTGATGAAAGATTGAATATCAGATTGGAGGGAGAGAGTATGGAGGAGGTGAACGTATTCAGATATTTGGGAGTGGACGTGTCAGCGGATGGGTCTATGAAAGATGAGGTGAATCATAGAATTGATGAGGGAAAAAGAGTGAGTGGTGCACTTAGGAGTCTGTGGAGACAAAGAACTTTGTCCTTGGAGGCAAAGAGGGGAATGTATGAGAGTATAGTTTTACCAACGCTCTTATATGGGTGTGAAGCGTGGGTGATGAATGTTGCAGCGAGGAGAAGGCTGGAGGCAGTGGAGATGTCATGTCTGAGGGCAATGTGTGGTGTGAATATAATGCAGAGAATTCGTAGTTTGGAAGTTAGGAGGAGGTGCGGGATTACCAAAACTGTTGTCCAGAGGGCTGAGGAAGGGTTGTTGAGGTGGTTCGGACATGTAGAGAGAATGGAGCGAAACAGAATGACTTCAAGAGTGTATCAGTCTGTAGTGGAAGGAAGGCGGGGTAGGGGTCGGCCTAGGAAGGGTTGGAGGGAGGGGGTAAAGGAGGTTTTGTGTGCGAGGGGCTTGGACTTCCAGCAGGCATGCGTGAGCGTGTTTGATAGGAGTGAATGGAGACAAATGGTTTTTAATACTTGACGTGCTGTTGGAGTGTGAGCAAAGTAACATTTATGAAGGGATTCAGGGAAACCGGCAGGCCGGACTTGAGTCCTGGAGATGGGAAGTACAGTGCCTGCACTCTGAAGGAGGGGTGTTAATGTTGCAGTTTAAAAACTGTAGTGTAAAGCACCCTTCTGGCAAGACAGTGATGGAGTGAATGATGGTGAAAGTTTTTCTTTTTCGGGCCACCCTGCCTTGGTGGGAATCGGCCGGTGTGATAATAAAAAAAAAAAAAAAAAAATAGTGCATAACAGCATTCATCTTTGTAATATATAATGAGAGGTTTTAAATATTTACCATTTTGTAGTCCTGATCTGTTAACTCATAACAGAATTCCAGGAGGGTCCCCCTTATACAGCATGTTAGTTTCCAGGCTACTGCTGTAGAGAGAAAATTGCTGTAAAGTGAAACATAGCCTTTTTTCACTTTCAAATGCATATAAAAGCCTGATAATATGTTTACACTGTCATATATTAAGTGAGCAGTAGAGCTAGGCCTTAACCCTTAAACTGTCTAAATGTTGCTCTACGTTTATGTGTGTAGCGTTTCGACCTTTATTTTCTCAATTTGAAAGAATGTAAAAAAAACATAGATCTACATTTGGAGCCCCCCCACACTTGGACGTAGATCTACGTTTGGACAGTTTAAGGGTTAAAAATGCATGTACTGTATATACATTACTTTTTCTTCTTCTTTCAATGCACTGGCAGTATCCCATCAAGGCAGGGTGGCACAAAAAGAAAAGCGAAAGATTCTCTTTTTAACTTTAGTAATGTATACAGAAGGGGTTAACATACATTACTTACCTTAAAATATTTTCATCCTTACCTTATAGTGAATGGTGAATACATTGTTGTAGGAAGTCTGAATAAATGAAGAATGGGTATAATTCACAGCTGCTGTATTAGTGAAATGCTATAAAGAAAAGCACTGTAAAGTGTGGCCTGCCTGTCCAGTTTGTTTATCTTGCAAATATTGTTCCATATGTTTAACTTTTTTTGACTAAAAGATTTTCCTCTTTTTATGCAGATTTGTTTTATGCAACTCATATGTTATGTGATGTATATTTTTGTTGTGAGGGTTGTATGAAAATATAAAAATACCTAACAATACAGAACAGTATATGAGCTAAGCACTAAGCCCACTTTTATACTATTATATCTAATTGATGCTTAGTGTGTCTCTCCTTCTCTCTCTCTCTCTCTATTTTTTTAACAGGGTTTCACAAGGTTAGGTTAAGGATCCCTAACTTTATTGACAAGTTAAGGATTCCTAACTTTATTGACAAGAGCTGTTACCTACATCAGCTCATTTGAAAGCATTTTTATTATTATGATACATACAAGTAGGGAACAGGATGAAGTTGGAGCCATCTGTGGGTCAGCATTTTCATGTGATTAACTGATTTTATCTCATTGATATCATTATACTGTATGAATGTGTTCTAGACTCGAGTCATCCTTGGGGATAAATGATCTCAGATGAAGTGATGTTCTGGAGAAGGGTACAGCCAGAGTGAAGTTGCTGCTTTCTGCCCATCTTATGGTATAGAAGCTTGCTTCTCGCTGTCCTCAAAGTGAGCCAAGTGTGGTACTTTGACAGTGTTGGCCTTGTAACAGTATGGCCACCCACATCCCTCCTATGTTGAAGGCTCTGCTGAAATGACAGATCTATCCAAGATGGATCCAGGCGAGAGATGAGACATCTTGCTCTGTTCTCTACTCTGTCAAGCAGTTGCAGGTGAGAGGAGGGGGGGGGGGCAGGCAAACCAAGAAAGTGGAGCATACTCAAGGTGTGAGCATACTTGTTCTTCATACAGAATCTTGCAACCCCTACTGTCAAGCAGATGTGAGATAGGACAAAGTGCTGTAAGCTTCCTGGCTGCCTTGTTTGCAAGATTTACAACGTGGTTCTTCATGGTCAGTTTGGAGTCAAATTTCACCCCAAGGATATCAACGTCTTCCCCAGGTATCAACACCCTCCCATTCATACTCACTAGTGCACTGGCATTACCATCATGGTGCCTAGAGACCATCATCATTTGTGTTTTCTCAGGTGCAAATGTTACTTGCCATCGGTTTCCCCAAGCTGATATAGCTCTTAGCTGGTGATTGATGTAGCTTAGAGCAGCTGGCATTTCTTGTCTTGGATAAGTGAATGTCAGAGTACAGTCATCTGCATATGCATGGGATTCCATCACATTGGTCCCAGCACACTTCCTTGTGGAACACTTGCCCCAGTAGAATGTCTTGCTGATTCTGTTCCATTGAGAACTGCCCTTAGAGATCCACCATGAAGGTAATCACTGAGGAGACATAGTGTAGAGCCTGCAATTCCCAGTGCTTGCAGTTTTACCAAGAGGCCCTGGTGCCACACTCGGTCAAAAACACCAGCAATGTCCAGTGCTACTACACAGCTGATTTTGGTTTCATCTAGTGACTGGTGCCATTTAGTGGACAGGTTTAACAACAGATCAGCAGCAGAGTAACCTTTCCTGAAGCCATATTGATGGCCACAAAGTAGTGAGTGGTAGTCAAAAAGCTCTGTCATTTGTGTTGAGATTATTGTCTCAAGGATCTTGCCAGTGATTGACAGGAGTGACACTGGCTTGTAGTTGCTGATTTCTGCTCTGCCTTTTTCCACAGAGAAGGCCATTTACACTGTACTAGGCAGTGCTGAAAGATACAAGTTAGAGGTGCTGCTAGCTGGTCTGCACATCTCAGCAAGCTTGGGCTCAACTTGTCTAAGCCCACAGCCTTTTCTTGGTCAAGCGATTTAAGAAGGAAATGCACTTCCTTCTGCCTTATTGTCACCACTAACAGTTTTGACACAGTTCTTGCAGCTAGCCAAGCAGGGTCCCTTGCTGGATCAGGAACTTGCATTTTGGTAGCAAAGTATTCGGCAAATAGGTGTTGACTACTAGTAGAGGTGGTCCCATCCTGTCAATTTAGAGGTGGAATGAATTCATCAGGCAGATAACCTTGTCTGTCCTTGACCAGGGACCACCAGGTTTTGGAGCCTACTCTACCTGATGCTAGCTTTCTTTTTGTGTCCTCCTTTCATTTAGCAATGGCCCAGTTTTGAACTTCACCCATATGCCTACAGGCATACCTGTGCAAGTTCCTGTTATAGGCTGTAGGATGTCTCTTATACCTTCACCATGCCTTGTACCTAGCAGTAACAGCCTCTCTACAATGAAAGCCAAACCAAGGCTTCGTCACATATTGCCGGTGAGGAATGTGTTCTTGTTGTAGATTAAGGATGTGTCCAGTGAAGGTTTTCACTTGGTTGTCAATATCCCCTTGGAGAAGAGCACTCCAATCGGTGGTGGTGAGCCCAGAGCAAAGGGCTTCATGGGACTGAAAAATTACCTGGGTGGGCTAAATTGGGATATCCTGACTATGGGTCAGGATATCCCTGACAACTTTTGTTCTGAGTAGGGAAATTAGATTTAACAAAAATGATCCCAAATGGATGAACAATAGATTAAAACATCTCACTGGTCAAAAGAGAGGCATATATAGGCATATCAAAAGAGGGGATGGGCAGTTAAGAAATCAATATATTCAATTAAAGAGAGAAATAAAGAAAGAAATAAGAAAAGCAAAAAGGGATTATGAGGCTAAGGTTGCAAGGGATTCAAAGACTAACCCAAAAGGGTTCTTTCAGGTATACAGAAGTAAGATTAGGGATAAGATTGGCCCACTTAAGAGTAACTCTGGTCAGATCACTGACAGTGATAAGGATATGTGTGAAATTCTTAATACCTACTGCCTCTCAGTTTTCACCCAGGAAAATACTAGCGATATTCCTGAAATAATAGATTATGTAGAACAGGATGATAAACTATATACGATTGCGGTAACTAGTGATATGGTCCTCAGACAAATAGAGAAACTAAAACCTAACAAATCCCCAGGTCCTGATGAACTGTTTGCAAGGGTGTTAAAGGAATGTAAAGAGGAACTTAGCATACCTTTGGCTAATCTTTTTAACATATCACTACAAACTGGCATAGTGCCTGATAATTGGAAAATGGCAAATGTAATACCTATTTACAAGGCATGTGACAGGTCCTTGGCTTTGAACTATAGACCAATAAGCCTTACCTCCATAGTGGGAAATTTTATGGAATCAATAATTGCCGAAGCAATTCGTAGCCATCTTGATGGGTTAAATTGATTAATGAATCTCAACACAGTTTTACAAAGGGGCATTCCTGTCTTACAAATTTACCAACTTTTTTCACTAAGGTGTTTGAGGAGGTAGATCATGGTAATGAATATGATATTGTGTATATGGGCTTCAGTAAGGCTTTCGATAGAGTTCCACACCAGAGGCTATTGAGGAAACTTAAAGCACACGGAATAGGAGGAGAAATTTTTTCCTGGGTAGAGGCATGGCTGACAAATAGACAGCAGAGAGTTGGCATAAATGGGGAGAAATCAGAATGGGGGCACGTCACAAGCAGTGTTCCTCAGGGGTCAGTGTTGGGCCCGTTGTTGTTCACAATTTACATAAACGACATAGATGAGGGAATACATAGCGAAATAAGCAAATTTGCTGATGACACCAAAATAGGCCGTCCAATTCATTCTAATGAGGACACTAGAGCACTCCAGGATGATTTGAATAAACTGATGCAATGGTCGGAGTAGTGGCAGATGCAGTTTAATATTGAAAAATGCAAAGTTCTAAATGTTGGACAGTTAAATAACCATGCCATATATAAACTAAATAATGTAGATCTTAATACTACTGATTGCAAAAAGGATTTAGGAGCTCTGGTTAGCAGTAATATAAAACCAAGACAACAACAGTGCATTAGTGTTCGCAATAAAGCCAACAGAATTCTTGGCTTCATATCTAGAAGTATAAATAATGGAAGTCCTCAGGTTGTTCTTCAACTCTATATATCCTTGGTTAGGCCTCATTTAGACTATGCTGCTCAGTTCTGGTCACTGTATTACAGAATGGATATAAATGCACTGGAAAACGTACAAAGGAGGATGACAAAGATGATCCCATGTATCAGAAATCTTCCCTATGAGGATAGACTGAGGGCCCTGAATCTGCACTCTCTCGAAAGGTGTAGAATTAGGGGGGATATGATCGAGGTGTATAAATGGAAAACAGGAATAAATAAAGGGGATGTAAATAACGTGCTGAAAATTTCCAGCCAAGACAGGACTTGCAGCAATGGTTTCAAGTTGGAAAAATTCAGATTCAGGAAGGATATAGGAAAGCACTGGTTTGGTAATAGAGTTGTGGATGAGTGGAACAAACTCCCGAGTACAGTTATTGAGGCTAAAACGTAGTGTAGTTTTAAAAATAGGGTAGATAAATACATGAGTGGGTGTGGGTGGGTGTGAGTTGGACCTGACTAGCTTGTGCTGCTGGGTCTGATGCAGTGCTCCATCCTTGAGTGGAGATGACCAGACTGGGTGGGTCATTGGGCTAATCCAGGGGGGGGGGTCATTGGTCTAATCTGGTGGGGGGGGACATGGACCTGCTCCACATGGGTCAGTAGGCCTGTTGCAGTGTTCCTTCTTTCTTATGTTCTTATGTTCTTAATTGCCTCTTTCCCATAGCCAGGTTGTGCATGTGGACTCCTCACCTCGTTCTGTTGGGATCTTAAGTGTTGTAACAACAGCCTTGTGGTCAGACAATCCAATGTATCTGAGGGGTTGACAAGTGACTATACCTTCTGCCAGATCACTCACTACTGGGTCAGGGGAGGAGCCAGAGATGTGAGTAGGGAAATCAACAAAGCTTCTCATGTCAAATACTGCAAGAAGGTCATCAAAGTCCCTCCGTATAAAGTATTGGTTGAGGTCACCAACAATTATGATATGTTGACAGTTGTGTTGGAGCAGAAGGGAGTCCACATTTTCCATTAGGAAGTTGATGGAGTCTGCACATGCACATGCTAGTACAGAAGTACTAGTGTTTATGCTTAGCTTGAAGAACATCAATGTGCTGGGCATGTACGCTTTTAGAGAAGCACACAACACCACCACCTTGCCCTTGCCTGTCTCTTCTCATCCATGAGATGTAGCCAGCAATTCTTGCAAAATTTTCTGGCGTCCTGTTGTCCAAAAATGTTTCAACAACAGCTATCATGTTGGGACGTCGAGTGTTCACAAAACTGTGTGTGAACACTCCAACATTAGTAATGAAACCTTTAATGTTGGCCGACAGGATGCTGATAGACTGGCTCCTCATGATGTGGTCAGCTTGAAGTGGTGGGTGTGTAAGGCATGTAAGGTGCCTGCCCTGCTCCCCATCCTGTTATGTAGAAGCTAACCTCTTGCTGTCCTAGGAGTGAAGTCAAGTATGGTACTTTGACAGTATTGGCTTTTTACATAACAGTAAGGCCACCTGCATCCCTCCAGTGTTGAAGGCTCTGCTGAAATGACAGATCTATCCAAGCTGGGTCCAGGCGAGAGATGAGGCATCTTGCTCTGTTCTCTTTTCTGTCAAGAAGTCACAGATGAAACGGAGGGCAGGCAGTCTAAGAAAGTGGAGCATTCTCAAGGTGCTAGCCTACTTGTGCCTTGTACAGAATCTTGCAGCCTCTGCTGTTGATCACATGCTAGATATGTTGAAGTGCTGTAAACTTTCTAGCCGCCTTGTTTGCAAGATTTACAACGTGGTTCTTCATAGTCAGTTTGGAGTCAGATTTCACCACAAGGATATCAACTTCATCCCTGTGTACCAACACTCTCCCATTCATACTTACTACTGCTTCAGCATTACCATCATGATGCCTAGAAACCATCATCATTTGTGTTTTCTCATTAGCAAATGTGACTTGCCATTGTTTTTCCCAGGCAGATTCAGCTGTAAACTGGTACAGTGGAACCTCAAAAATCGAACTTAATCCATTCCAGGAGCTAGTTCTAAATTCGAAAAGTCTGAAATTCAAAGCAATATTTCCCATAAGAAATAATGAAAATACAATTAATCCGTTCCAGAAACCCAAAAATATTCACACAAAAAATACATTTTATAGAGATTAATTACAGTTTTACATACAACAAATACTATAGTTTTTAATTATGTATAGTAATACAGTACATATAAAATAACATTTTTACTTACCTTTATTGAAGATTGGTGATGGCATCTGGAAGATAGGGAGGAGGAGAGAGGGAGTAGGGGTTAGTGTTTGGAAGGAGAATCCCCCTCCATTAGGACTTCAGGTAAAGCCCTCTCTGGGGTTACTTCCCTTCTCTGTTTTTTAATGCCACTAGGACCAGCTTGAGAGTCACTGGACCCCTGTCTCACAAAATAACTGTCCACAGTCCTCTGTTTCTGGCGCCTCTTTAACATTTCCCTAAAATGGGACATGGTTCTGTCACTGAACTTGTTGCAAAGATGGCTTGTTTCAGCTTTCTCTGGGTGGTACTTCTGCACAAACATTTGGACATCATTCCACTTGGCACAAATCTCCTTAATCTTTGAAGAAGGCACTTCATCCACTCCCTCTTCCTCCTCCTCTGAAGCAAGTTCCTCAGCTGTGGTCTGACACTGCTCCAGATGAAGCTCTTGCAGCTCTCAGTGGTTAGCTCTTCCCTGTGGTCTTCCACCAACTCTTCCACATCCTCACCACTCACCTCCAACCCCAGGGTGTTCCCCAATGCCACAATAGAGTCCACAACAGGCAGAGGGTGAGCTGGGTCAGGGTCAGGGTCAGCCTCAAACCCTTCAAAATCCCTCTTTTGGACACAATCTGGCCACAATTGTCTCCAAGCAGAGTTCAAAGTCCTGGAAGTCACTCCCTCCCAAGCCTTACCTATAAGGCTTATGGAGTTGTAGATGTTGAAGTGATTCCTCCAGAACTCTCTTAAGGTCAACTTAGTGTCTGTGGTCACTTCAAAGCACTTTTCAAACACTGCTTTTGTGTAGAGTTTTTTGAAGTTAGAAATGACCTGCTGGTCCATGGGCTGGAGGAGCGGAGTGGTGTTAGGAGACAAGAACTTCACTTTTATAAAACTGAAGTTCTTAGACAAGAGGTCTAATAAGTTTGGAGGATGAGCAGGAGCATTGTCCATTAACAGGAGGCACTTGAGTGGCAATCTCTTTTCCTGGAGGTATTTTTTCACACTGGGGCCCAACACTTCATAGACTCGCTCTTTGAAAATTTGTCTTGTGACACATGCCTTATGATTAGCTTTCCACAAGACACATAACTTGTTCTTAAAGACATTGTTTTTCTTAAGCACTCTGGGATTTTCTGAATGATACACAAGTAAAGGCTTCACTTTAAAATCACCACTAGCATTAGCACAGAACAAAAGAGTAAGCCTGTCTTTCATAGGCTTGTGTCCTGGCAGTGCCTTTTCCTCCTGTGTGATGAAGGTCCTTTTTGGCATTTACTTCCAAAACAAGCCTGTTTCCTCACAATTAAACACTTGTTCAGGTTTGAATTCTTCACTGTCTATGTACCCCTTAACCTGTAAACAGTCCAAACGTATATATACGTTTTTTCAACATTTGAAAGTACGTAAAAAAAAGTAGATCTTCTGTTTGTTTTTTTACATTTGAAAATGTGTAAAAAACTTTGGTCTACTTTTTTTTCTTTGTTACATTTGAAAATATGTAAAAAAAATGTATATCTACTTTTGTAGCACCACACATGTGAACGTAGATCAGCTTGGACCGTTTATGGGTTAACCCTTTCAGGGTCCGTCCCGTAGATCTACGGCTTTACGTTCAGGGTCCAAACCGTAGATCTACGCCATGAGCTCAGCTCACTCTGATAAACTGTGAGTGGTACATTTGGGCCTAGATATGAGAGAATACATCTATGTGGTATGTGTGCACCACATAAAACAGATCCTGCAGCACACTGTGTATAATGAGAGAAAAAAACTTAAATCATGATTTTTCGATTAAAACAGCAACTTTGCAGTGTTTTTTCGTATGTTTTTTATAGTTGTATTTGCGATTTCTTGGTCTCATTTGATAGAATGGAAGACATATTACAGAAATAGAGATGATTTTGATTGGTTTTAGCACTGGAAATGGCTTGAAACTGAGCTCAAAGTAGCGGATATGTTAAATTTTTGCCAATATTCAAGAGTAAACAAACGACCTCACACGTCTAATACACGCCAGCTGGTGGGTCTAATATACATCCACAAATATGGTGATGATATTTATACAATTATTACAGTATTGCATAACAGTAAATCTTCTATTTTTTGGTGTGAATAAAAATTCATTAAGTGAATAAAAAATCAAAATGGAATTTATTTGTAAAGCCTCAAAACATAACTAATGAACAGAGGAAATGTTAGTTTAGTGCCAGGAATGCCTACATTGTTTATTCTGGACCCTATTTTGAAATTGGAATATTTTGAACTTTGTGTTAAATTGGCCAAATTAACAATTTCCGATCACTTTATTTTGTAGTTGAAACAGTTGACTTGGCGATTTCTTGTGCTCAATCGATAGAATAGAAGTAATACTAGTGAAATAGCTAAGAATTTGGTTGATTGGAATAATGTAATTGGCCTAAAATGGGAGTCAAAGTCGGCAAAATCGCCGATTCGTAAATGTCGCTGACACATCAAAATTCGCGAGAGCATAATTTCGTCAATTTTCCACCAAATTTCGTACTTTTTGTTTTATTACCTTCACAAAAAGATTCTCTACGATTTCATAAGAAAAAATAACAAATTTTTTTTTTTTAAATTCTTGGACACTGGTGCGTGACTCCAGATTTGGGCCTTGGACCCTGAAAGGGTTAAACTCCTGTACAAACTTCTCAGCCGCCCGTTTTTCTGAACTGGCTGCCTCACCATGTCCTACAACATTGTGTATGCCACTACGCTTCTTAAATCTGTCAAACCAGCCTCTGCTGGCCTTAACCCTTTGAGGGTCGACAGGCCCTCTCCGAAACTCGTTCTCAGGGTCGGCCAAATTTAAAAAAAAAAAAAAAATATTTTCTCTTATGAAAAGATAGAGAATCTTTTCCCGATCATAAGGACACCAAAAGTTTGAAATTTGATGGAAAACTTACGGAATTATGCTCTCGCAAAGTTAGCGGTCTCGGCGATGTTTACGCATCGGAGATTTTGCCCACTTTGAGCCCCATTTTCGGCCAATTCCACTGTACTAGTCGACAAAAAAACATGAATATTTCGCTAGAACTCCATTTTTTCTATCGAATGGGTTCAAGAAACCACCCATTTATGAAATTCAACTATCCAGTACAGTGGTCAGAATTTAGCAATTTTGCCAATTTCACACAAATTTCAAAAGATGCCAATTTCCGAATAGGGTCCAGAATAAACAAGAAAGACATTCCTGGCACTAAAATGACATTTCCTCTGGTCATTAGTCACGTCTCAAGGCCCCTCTTATATTATTTTGCTTTCCACTTTGAATTTTTATTCTCACAAAAAATATAAGATTTACTGTTATGCAGACTACTGCATTAGTGTAAAAAATGGTATAAATATTATTGATGCACTTGAGAAAGAATATTAGACTCACCAGTTGACGTGTATTGCACGCTTGGCACGATTTGTTTACTTTTGAAATTTGGTAAAAATCGAACATTTCTGCTACTTTGAGCTCAATTTCAAGGTACCTTTCATTGTAAAACCAGTCAAAATCATCTCAATTTCTGTAATATGTCTTCCATTCTATAAAGTGAGACCAAGAAAACTAGAATACAACAATAAATGCCATACGAAAATACAGTGCAAAGTCGCTGTTTTATTCCAAAAAAATGGAAAAAGTTTTTTTTTTCTCATTATGCACTGTGTGCTGCAGGATTTTTTTTAGACTGTGCACACTGACCACATAGACCCATTCTTTCATATGAAGGCCTACCAGCTTTCTCCCACTAGATTTGAGGGCGCTAGAATTTAGGCGTACTAGTACGTCAAAAACCCTGGGTCGTAAGCCGTACTAGTACGTCCGAAACCCTCAAAGGGTTAAATTCACTATCAGCACTGGTTCCAGGAGTTTTCTGTAGCAGATCGGCATGCAACTTCCTTGCCTTTTCGCAAATAATCGTCTCTGAAACACTATCACCTGCAATCTCTTTATCCTTGATCCACACCAGCAACAACTTCTCAACCTCTTCAACTATTTGTGGTCTTTTTTTGGTTAGCATATTAACACCTTTTGCAACATCAGCTTCCTTGATTTGTTCTTTCTTAGACAGGATAGAACCAATGGTCAACTTGTTTTTCCCATACATCCTGGCAAGCTCAACAAGTCTCACACCACTCTCATACTTCTGTATTATTTCCTTCTTCACATCTATGGTGTTTCTTATTTTCTTTACCACAGGGGTACCACTAGCAAATTTCTTTGGGCCCATGGCAGCTTATTTCACAGTCCCACAAGCACTAAACACAACGAAATAATCGTAAAATGTGTGAATGAGAGCGCAGGTTAACGTTCACTCAAGCATAAACAAAGCTAGACTGCTCACGGCGCCTGCACGGGGATGCGGACAGAGCGGGCCCACAGACATGACCCGTACTCAGCGGTCCGAAAATAGGGGCGCGTTCGATAATAGGGACACAGTTTGTCCGAAAAAATGGTCCTATTTTCAAAACGTTCGATATTTGAGGTTCCACTGTAATTGATATAATTTTGAGCAGCTGGCATTTCATCTCTTGGATAAGTAAATGTCAGTGAGCAGTCATCTGCATATGCATGGGATTCTGGGATGAGATTGAGGAGGTCGTTGAAGTAGACATTCCATAAAAATGGCCCAAGCACACTTCCCTGTAGAGCATTTGCTCCAATAGGATGTCTTGCTGACTCTTTCCCATTGAGAACTACACATTAGAACATAAGAAAGAAGGAACACTGCAACAGGCCTACTGGCACATGCGAGGCAGGTCCAATTCATCCACCGACTTAAGCCGATGCCTTAACCCTTTCAGGGTTTCAGCCGTACTAGTACGGCTTACACCCCAGGGTTTTTGACATACTAGTACGCCTAACTTCTAGTGCCCTCAGATCTAATGAGAGAAAGCTGGTAGGCCTACATATGAAAGAATGGGTCTATGTGGTCAGTGTGCGCAGTATAAAAAAAATTCCTGCAGCACACAGTGTGTAATGAGAAAAAAAAACTTTGATCGTGTTTTTGGATTAACCCTTTCAGGGTCCATCCCGTAGATCTACGGCTTCACATTCAGGGTCCAAACCGTAGATCTATGCCAAAATTCTAGCGGTGTCAAATTTAGCGCGAAAAGGCTGGTAGGCCTACATATGAGAGAACGGGTCTGCGTGGTGTGTGTGTGTGCCATAAACAAAAATTCTAGGCACCCGCATAGCATTGTGGGAATGCTGGCTCAGTTACCTTTGTTCACCATGCCTCGTCGCAAGGCAGCTCTCACTCCAAGGAAAATTGGGACTCTCCTCTTCCTATCTGATAGTTCTGACTCTGATGGAAGTGGAAATGAAGACGAATTCTTTGGCTTTGATCAGTTAGTGACCGAAAGGAATGACCAGGATATTGATAATAGTGCAGAAAACCCTGATGATCCTCAACCTTCTACCTCTGGTGTGGGCATTCCTCAGTCACGGTCAGTTGTACCTCATCGCAAGAGAAAACTATTATTTTCACGTGGCCAGGCCTCTGGCTTCAGTAATGATGATGATAGTGATGTGGATTGTGATTTTATTGCTCTTGACGATCATTCGAGTAGTGATAATGAGGAAACATTCACCAGTGAAGCGTTGGTATGTACGCCGCCGCATGCGCTCGAGTAGTGTTCCCTATGCAGTGCCCAGGGGACGGAGTACATCCCGGAGTATATCCCGTGGCCCTACACCAGGAATAGACAGTGAAAGTGAGGATGATGTGGCTACACTTGGCATGGATAGACCACAGGCATCAGTAGGTGGTGGTAGTGGTGATGGTAGTGCCACGGCCATGCGTGACTCACCAGCCCAGGCTGGGACCCAAGCTGCTGACTCCTCAGTTCAAGGACAAAGCAGAGTGTCAGCCACCAGCCCACCACAACCACAACTACCTGCACAACCAGCCTATGATGTCCATTATCCAACAGCAAACCGTATCTGGGATTGGCAGCAAAATCCCAATTTTGTTCCCAAGCCCCACCACTTTGATGACTCTCAAAGTGGAATTCTACCTACTTGTCCCCTTGGAACCACGGCCAATGAACTGGAATTCTTTGAACTATTCTTTGACCAGCCCTTGATGGAAACTATTGTCAGGGAAAGTAACAAGTATTTTTAGTACACCATGGCAAATACGATCATATCACCACAGTCAAGACTACACCGGTGGAAAGAGACGACTGTTGCAGAAATGTATTTGCTTTTTGCAACAATAATGCTTATGCCTCATGTCTATAAGCATAATATAAAAGCATACTGGTCCACATATTGGCTGATTTCTACCCCGGTCTTCAGTGAAATCATCCCAGTGAACAGGTTTATCTTACTGTTACGTATGTTGCACTTCTCTGACAAAACCAGGCCTGACAGAAGTGACAGGTTATACAAGATTAGAAATGTTTTTATGTATCTGAAACAAAAGTTCAACATGTACTTTTATCCATTCAAGAATCTTGTAATTGACGAGTCTTTGATTTTGTTCAAAGGTAGACGTCGTTCAAGCAGTATATACCGAGTAAGAGGAAACGCTTTGGTATAAAACTGTTTGTACTCTGTGACTCTGACAGTGGTCTGGTATTGGATATTGTTGTATACACGGGATGTAAAACATTGAAAGATACCAGGCTCTTTTTGGGTATCTCAGGTGACATAGTGAGAAGCATGATGGCACCTTATCTTGGTAAGGGGCATACATTATGTACCGCTAACTGGTACACAAGCCCTTTACTCAGTGATTTCTTGCGAGTGAACAAGACAGATGTGTGTGGCACAGTGCATTCTAATCGTAAGTATATACCCAGGTTCAATGCAGGTGCTCGTAGTGATGAGGTGCAGGTGTTTATTGCCAATGACATCATGGCATTATGGTGGCATGACAAATGAGATGTCACATTGTTAACAACCATTCACCGTAACGAAATGCAAGACAGTGGCAAAGTTGATAGAGTGACTAATGAACATATTCGAAAACCAGTGACAGTGATTGATTATACACAAACATGCACTTGGTTGACAAATGTGACATGCACATTGGCTTTGTTGATTGTGTTCATAAGAGTTACAAGTGGTACATGAAACTTTTCTTCCATCTCATGGACATTTCAATGCTCAATGCATATAATATGTACCAAATGAAGACTGGCAACAGACCACTGTATGGTGAATTTTGTTTGTCTGTTGTCAGACAACTCATAATGAAGTACCAGGTAACAACACCTGCTATACAACAAGGTCCTCAAACTCCTCAGAATATACCCAAGCGTTTGAGGAGGGAAGGTGATCATTTCATAATACAGCTTCCTGCAACTAAGAAGAAATTTGCTCAGAAGAGATGCATTGTCTGTGCACAAACAAAACAGCGGCAACAAAGAAGCAAAGACACTCGGTTTATGTGCGAGGAATGTAAGGTACCTCTGTGCATGGTGCCTTGTTTCAAGAAGTTCCACAAGCTCCAGCAGTTCTAAAAACATGTCCAGCGATTGTAAATATATGATAGAACATTAGTATTATACAAGATTTGTGCATGTTTATTGTAATAAACAAAAGTGGTAAACAATAATATGATAATAACTTTCGTGCGGTTATTGTGTTCAATACAGTGAGTTTATATATATACATTATATACAGGCCTCAAATATCTCAGGCCCCAAATGTTAGTAGGAAAAGAAAAAATAGAAAAGAAAAAAACTACAAAAAACGTAAAATAAAATAATGCGCGTATGTGGAAATTGTCGATGTTGCCTCCACCTGGTCATTTTGGGTCAACTTCTCGGCACTGTATCTCGGTAAGTACTGATCAGAATTGTTTTTTGTTTTATTACCTTCACAAAAATACACTCTTTAATTCTGTAAGAATTTTTTTTTTTTTTTTTTCAAAATTTCTTGGACATTGGGGCACCAGTGTCAAAGAAAGTCGCTGTTTTAACCCTGAAAGGGTTAAAACAGCAACTTTGCATTGTATTTTCGTATGGTATTTATTGTTGTATTCTAGTTTTCCTCGTCTCATTTTATAGGATGGAAGACATATTACAGAAATTGAGATGATTTTGACTGGTTTTACAATGAAAAGTACCTTGAAATTGAGCTCAAAGTAGCAGAAATGTTCGATTTTTACCAAAGTTCAAAAGTAAACAAATCATGCCAAGCGTCCAATACACGTCAACTGGTGAGTCTAATATTCTTTCACAAGTGCACTGATATTATTTATACCATTTTTACACTAATGCTGTAGTCAGCATAACAGTAAATCTTCTATTTTTTTGTAAGAATAAAAATTCAAAGTGGAAAGCCAAAGAAATATAAGAGGGTCTTGGGGATGTGACTAACGAACAGAGAACTTGTTATTTTAGTGCCAGGAATGCCTTTCTTGTTTATTCTGGACCCTATTCGGAAATTGGCATCTTTTGAAATTTGTGTGAAATTGGCAAAATTGCTAAATTCTGGCTGCTTTATTGGATAGTTGAAATCGGTAAATGGGTGGTTTCTTGTACTCATTTGATAGAAAAAAAGGCGTTCTAGTGGGCAAAATCGCCGATGTGTAAACATCGTCGAGACCGATAACTTCCCGAGAACGTAATTCCGTAAATTTTCCATCAAATTTCATACTTTTGGTGTCATTATGATCAGGAAAAGATTCTCTTATCTTTTCATAAGAATAATTTTTTTTTTTCCGAAAAATTTTCGACCCTGAGAACAAGTTTTGGGGAGGGCCTCTCGACCCTGAAAGGGTTAAAGAATATCATTTCTAGGTGAGTAGGGATGGCAATATCAATGAGCTGGGCATGTACACTTTTAGAGAAGCATACAGCAACACCTCCTCCTTGCCTTTGCCTGTCTCTTCTGATCCATGAGGTGTAGCCAGCAATTCTTGCAAAATTTTCTGGAGTCCTGTCATCCAAAAATGTTTCATTTACAGCGATTATGTCAGGACGTTGAGTGTTCACAAAACTGTTTGTGAGCTCTCCAACATCGGTAATAAATCCTCTAATGTTGGCCAACAGGATGCTGATAGATTGGCTCTTCATGATTGTGTTCAGCTTGAGTTGGTGGGTGTGTAAGGTGCCTGCCCCTGAGACAGGTAGGACACCGGGTCAGCTGCTGGGATGTAGGTCTGTGGTCTTGTATGAGACACAAACCACCTGCTGGGCCGAGATAGGAGTAACTGGGTGGGTGACATATGAATATGTTCATCAGTTCAGAGATCCTGCAGGGGATCCTGTCTGCCAAGTTCCATTTTCTTCTGATACTGGTCCTCCTGATGTCCCCTCTTGTGACAGTAATTACACCTGGTATCTTGTCAGTGGTGTTTCCCCTCCAGTGACAGCAAGAGCACTGCCTAGGTGCCTGGGAGGGTGGACTCCTATGTGTTGTGCCTCTTGTGTTTTGCTGCTGATTCAGTAGCTGATATATCTGTAGGTTCTGCCACTGATGAGCCTGATGATTATAAACCTGGTGAATGTTTTCCTGGGACTGTGTTGGTGGGAATTGAGATGGCTGTAGGTGTCTTCTTCCTCTTCCACACCTTCTACTATGCCCTCGTTTAGTTCTGTCAGATATGTCCCTGCTGTTCGTACCTTGGTGCAGCACTTGTTCAGGTGCAGTGTTGGTCTCCTGATTATTAACTGCATCAATCTCTGGTGGAGAAAATCCTTACTCAGTATTGGCAGATGGAACACTGCTACCAGGTGTACTGGCAGGTGTCCTGGCAGTTGTTGGATCATTGATGTTATTTGTACTGTCAGGTGTTAAAGCAGTGATGTCAGGTGAACTGGAAGGTATGCTGTCAGGTGTGGGAGAGTTAACAGATCAAAGGTTTGCTTAATTGCTGGAAAATTGATCTGTTGCCTCTGTGGTGGTCAGAGGAACTGTGTTAGAATCACTAATTGCAGTGTTTTGAACTCTTTCTATCTGTGGAGCCCTAATGATGACAGAATTCCACCAGTTATTTACTTCTGAGTTGACTTTACTATGGGACTTGCAGTCCTTGTCAATAGTATCAGTATCAGGTCTTCATGAAATGCTTCCCTTTGATGGATTATCTTAGCTGCAACTTTACAACACAGTTCATAAGGGTAGTCTTGATTATTAGAGCCAGCAGTTCCCAGTGCTTGCAGTTTTGCCAAGAGTCCCTGGTGCCATACTTAGTCGAAAGCACCAGCAGAGTCCAGTGCTACTAAGCAGCTGACTTTGGATTCATCCAGTAAGTAGTGCCACTTAGAACATAAGAACATAAGAAAGAAGGAACACTGCAAAAGGCCTACTGACACATGCAGAGCAGGTCCATTCCCCCTCCCCCGATTAGACCAATGACTCACCCAGTCTGGTCACCTCCACTCAAGGATGGAGCACTGCACCAGATCCAGCAGCACAAGCTAGTGGAAAGGTTTAACAGCAGATCAGCAGCAGAGTGACATTTTCTGAAACCATATTGATGGTCGCAAAGAAGTGAGTGGTAGTCGAAAAATGTCATATGCTATGGGATTCGTGTACCCCTCAAGGAAGGTTCCTTGATTATGGTGAGGGGCTCTTGATTTAGGGAATTGGATCTGTGCTCCAGTTCCCCGAATTAAGCCTGAATGCCTTCCACATCCCCCCCCCCCAGGCGCTGTATAATCCTCCGGGTTTAGCGCTTCCCCCTTGATTATAATAATAATAATATGGGATTCGTGTCTCAATAATCTTGCCAGTGATTGATATGAGTGACATTGGTTTGAAGTTGCCGATTTCCACCCTACTTTTTTTTTTTGTGAACAGGGACTACATTTGCCTCTTTCCACAGAGAAGGCCAGTTACACTGTGCTAGGCAGTGCTAATAGATGTGAGTTAGAGGTGCTGCTAGCTGGTCTGCACATCTCAGCAATCTTTTGCTCAACTTATCTGGATCAACAGCTTTTTCTTTGTCCAGCAATTTAAGAAGATACATATCATCCTGCCTTATCACCACTGACAACTTTGACGGTTGTTGTGGCTGGCCAAGGAAGTTCCCTTGCTGGATCAGGAACTTGCATCTTGGCAACAAAGTGTTCAGCAAAGAGGTCAGCTTTCTCCTCACTGCTAGTAGAGATGGTTCCATCCTGCTGATTTAGAGCTGGAATAATTTCATCAGGTGAATTACCTTGTTTATCCTTGAGTAAGGACCACCAGGTTTTGGAGCCCACTTTGTCAGCTTCCTGTCTGGAGATGATCCAGTTTTGGACTAATTCCATTTGCCAACAGGCTTGCCTGTGCAGGGTTCCTATTATAGATAGTGGGATGCCTCTTATATTTTCTCCAAGCCTTGTACTTAGCAGTAGCAGCTCTCAGTGTAAGTTGAACCAAGGCTCAATATCATGAACATGGGTAAAACTTTATACTTAATCTCAGTACAGTGGAACCGCGGTTTTCATACGCCCTAGTCTATATGTAAAAACTATAGTTCTTTCTTTCTTTCAACACACCGGCCGTATCCCACCGAGGCGGGGTGGCCCAAAAGGAAAAATGAAAGTTTCTCCTTTTACATTTAGTAATATATACAGGAGAAGAGGTTACTAGCCCCTTGCTCCCGGCATTTTAGTCGCCTCTTACAACATGCATGGCTTATGGAGGAAGAATTCTGTTAAACTTCCCAATGGAGGTAAGAGGAAATAAACAAAAACAAGAACTAGAAAGAAAATAGAAGAAAACCCAGAGGGGTGTGTGTATATATATATATGCTTGTACATGTATGTGTAGTGTGACCTAAGTGTAAGTAGAAGTAGCAAGACATATCTGAAATCTTGCATGTGTATGAGACAGAATAAAAAGACACCAGAAATCCTACCATCATGTAAAACAATTACAGGCTTCCATTTTACACTCACTTGGCAGGACGGTAGTACCTCCCTGAGCGGTTGCTGTCTACCAACCTACTACCTAGAAAAAACTATAGTTATTCTCTATAAAATGTATTTTTTGTTGATATTTTTTGGGTGTCTGAAATGGATTAATTGGATTTACATTATTTCTTATTGGAAATATTAACAAAAAATACATTTTATAGAGAATAACGATAGTTTTACATACAGACTAGGGCATACGAAAACCAAGGTTCCACATTCATCTCAAATGTTAATTATTCCATTGTGTCCACCTAAGATTAATAATCAGAATTGTAATTCTTCTCTACAAAACTTAATAAAGCCATTTAGCACAACCTAATAGAATATTCAAAATGATCTTGTATTCATTTTAACTTACCCAATAACCATATGTACTGTTATTGCCTTATTAATCCTAAGTTTTAAGTTTGGCCAAAATGCTTTGAATATTAAGAGGCTTTTGGCATGTACACCCAACTATTATATTCCTATGTACAAACATACATCATGTTGAAATAAAATTTTATTATTATTATTATTAAGGCTGATCTGTAATTTTATTATTATTATTATTATTATTATTATTATTATTATTATTATTATTATTATTATTATTATTATTAAGGCTGATCTGTAGACTTTGTCATGTACTGCCAGTGAGGGATGTATTCTTTTTGAACATTAAGGATGTATTCTTTTTGAACATTAAGGATGTATTCATTGAAGGGAGTCACTTGGCTGTCAACATCACCTGGGAGAAGAGCATTCCAATCGGGGGTGGCAAGCTCAGAGTAAAGAGCCAGCCAGTTTCCTATTTCCCACATCCAGGTTGTGTGTGTGTGGACTCTTCATCTTGTTCTGTTGGAATCTTCATTGTTGTAAAGACAGCCTAGAGGTCAGATGATCCAACATAGCCAAGGATTGGCAAATGACTATGCCATCAGCTAGATCATTCACTCTTGGTCGAGGGAGGAGCCAGAGATGTCAGTAGGGAAATCAGCAAAGTTTCTTGTATCAAATACTGCAAGAAAGTCATCAGAATCTCTCTGTATGAGGTGTTGTTTGAGGCCACCAACAATTATAATATGTTGACATTTATGTTGAAGGAGGAGGAGGAGGGAGTCCACATTTTCCATCAGGAAGTTGATAGGGTCTGCATGTTGCTAATGAAGTCTGTATAATGCACATGCTAGTACAGAGGTACTAGTGTTTATGCATAGCTTGAAGAGCATCATTTCTAGGTGAGTAGGGATGACAGCATCAATGAGCTGGGCATGTACTCCTTTTGAAATATAACTCTGTGGTCTTGTATAAGGGACAAAGCCACCTGCTGAACCGAGATAGGAATACTAGGTGAACAATGTATGTGTTCACCAATTCTGAGATCCTGTTGGTGTGTTCCGAGAACAAATCTCTAAAAGAACTGGTGATCCTGTCGGTCAGGTTTCTTTTTCTTATGACACTGGTCCTCCCAATGTCCCATCCTGTGACAGTAATTGCACGTGGTGTCTTGTAGGTAGTTGTTAGGTTCTGCTGCTAGTGAGCTTGATGATTGTGTACCCAGTGAGCATTTTCCTGGGACTGTGTTGGTGGAAGGTGAGACAGCTGTAGGTGACTACCTCCTCTTCCACGACCTCATCCAGCTTTACCATCTATATCCCTGCTGTTCGTACTTTGGCCCAGCACTTGTTCAGGTGCATTGTTGGCCTGATTATTAGCTGCACCAATCTCTGGTGGAGAAAAACCTGACTTGGTATCGGCAGATGAAGCACTGCTGCTAGGTGTGCCAGCAGGTATTGGAGTGCTGATGTCAGGTGTACTGGCAGGTGTTAATGCAGTTATGGCAGATGTACTGTAAGGTGTTGGAGCAGTGATGGCAGATGTACTCTCCACTCTCTCCCTAACATGGACTGGTAGGCCTACTTCATTGCACCAACAGAGCACCATCCAGGGTGTGTGAGGTCACGTGTTGAAAATGTCTGGGCACTCAGACCTGCACAACTCATGGGCCCCTCCCCAGAGCTGACTGAAAATTTCCATTTGTGTCAGCATGTTGGCACTCAAAAAATGTTTTAGATATCAGAGCATTTCAAATTCTGGATTTTCAAATAAGGGATACTGAACCTGCATACTCATTAGCCACAGTTCTGCTGCTGTCTACATAATACCAGGACAGAAGCATAATTTTGGTAGTAGCAGTGATTCACCTCACCAAAACCCAAAACAGTGGAATGTGCACTTTGACTGTTCCCACATTGTCAATTATTTATATAATATGCATAATAAATTTGTTTGCCTAATCCTCCTTACACTACTCCCACTAATATCTACCAAGGTAACTAAAAAAAAACAAAAAGAGCACATTGTGTATTTTTCATTCAACTGTTGGCTTGTCAGATGTATGCTGGCATCAAAACTCAGATTTGTTGTTTCATGTCTTGGTTAAATGTTTTTGCAATTAATACTTCATTAATGACTTCAGGTACAAGAAGTATATGTCAACTCTTATTCCATCTCAAGTGGAGAGTATAAGGGATCTGAAGGAGAAACAGGCCAAGGATAAGATAAGGCAAGGAAAACGACGGGAGAAGAAAAAGGAAGCAAACATGCTGGGCAAACCCAGATACCCAGGCAATGGTTTTACATTGTTTATGATTTCACTCGACAGAGGAGAAACACCATCAAAGGTACATTATCACTTTTTTTTTTTTTTTTGCTTGATGAAAGTAACTTAACCCTTTCACTGTCCAGACCCCTGCTAGACAAACTTGCTCTCAATGTCGAAGAATTTAAAAACAAAAATATTTTTTTTTCATGAAATGATAATCTTTTCTCGATGATGGAGAACTTGCAGAATAATGCTCTTGTGAAGTTAGCGATCTCGGCAATGTTTATGCATCAGCGATTTTGACCATTTTGAGCCCCATATTCCGCCAGTTCCATTGTTCCAGTCAACCAAACTCATAGCTGTTTCACTAGAACTCGTTTTGTTCTAATGATTAAGTACAAAAATCTGCCCATTTATCTATTTCAGCTACCCAGTGAAGTGATCAGAAATTGGTAATTTGGCCAATTTCATATACAATTCAAGGAAAGTCAGTTTCAAAATAGGGTCCAGAATTGACAATGCAAACATACCTAACACTAAAATAGCGTATTCTCTGTTCATTAGTCATGTCTCCAGGCCCCTCTTATATTACGCTTGCTTTCCATTTTGAATTTTTATTTGCACAAAAAAATAGAAGATTTACTGTTAGGCAGACTACTGCATTGTTGTAACAATGGTATAAATAATGTCGGCACATTTGTGAAAGCATATTAGACCCACCGGTTGACGTATATTGGACGCGTGACCTGATTTGCTTACCCTGCTACTTTGAGCTCAATTTCAAGGTACTTTGAGCCTGTAAACCATTCAAAATCTTCTGTTTCTGTAATATATATCCCATTCTCTCAAATGAGACCAAGAAAATGAGAATAAACCAAAAATACCATATGAAATTGCACCGCAAAGTCGCTGTTTTAAACCAAAATCGCGGTCAGAGTTTTATTTTTCTCATTATGCACCGCTTGCTGCAGGATTTTTTTATACTGCGCACACTGACCACTCAGACCCATTCTCTCATTTGTAGGGCCTACCAGTTTTCTCTTGCAAGATTGGATGCCGCTAGAATTTTGGCATAGTAATACGGGACCGACACTGGCTTGCAAGCCGTAATATTTCAGGACCGACAGTGAAAGGGTTAATACCCTTCTTTAATTGTAATTTCTGTATGCAATGAGCTTGAACATGCAGCAGGCATGTGTGTGTTAGATAGGAGTGAATGGAGACAATTGTTTTTTAGGACCTGACAAGCAGTTGGTGAGTAAGGTAATATTTTGTGAAGGGATTTAGGGAAACTTGTTAGCTGGACTTGAGTCCTAGGGGTGGGAAGTACAATGCCTGCACATTAAAGGAAGAGGGATTTGACTGTTTAGAGTGACATCTAAACTGTCGTATCTGAGCGCCTCTGCAAAAACAGTGATTATGTGTAAGTGATGGCGAAAGTGTTGAATGGTGGTGAAAGTGTTTCTCTCTTTTTGATCACCTGCCTCAGTGGGAGACGGCCAACGTGTTGAAAAAAAAAAAGTGCTCCTCAACTTACGATGGGTTTATGCTCCGATGAACCGATCATAACTATGATACGATAAATAAATGAGTAAATAAATAACTATTGTCTCTGAATAAGTAAATAAACAGATAATTACTGTAACTAAATACCAGTAATGAAAAGTAAATGAATGAATACAAGCTTATCCTATCAATAAATGTACAGTACTGTACAGTATTGCTATCGCACTATTGTAAAGTCAAAATATTGTATGTTGAACCATCATAAAGTGAGGAGCAGCTGTATTTACTAGAAGAGTTTAAGAAACTAAAATGTAATCCTGACTACAACTCTATTGTAATGTACACTTACAATGAGCTTTTACTACTGTTTTGTGTATTATCTTGAACATGAATGGTGTTGCCAACATTAGTATGTTGAATGAATGCTCAGTCATTTCAGTACAATAATTGGTCAAACTCAAAAAATGTTAATCTAGGGGGTTTGCTGTTTTTTTTTTTTTTTTTTTAACAAGTCGGCCGTCTCCCACCGAGGCAGGGTGACCCAAAAAGAAAGAAAATCCCCAAAAAGAAAATACTTTCATCATCATTCAACGCTTTCACCTCACTCACACATAATCACTGTTTTTGCAGAGGTGCTCAGAACACAACAGTTTAGAAGCATATACGTATAAAGATACACA
Source organism: Cherax quadricarinatus (assembly GCF_038502225.1). NCBI lineage: Eukaryota > Metazoa > Arthropoda > Malacostraca > Decapoda > Parastacidae > Cherax > Cherax quadricarinatus. The sequence continues at coordinate 6,361,186 of NC_091320.1, forward strand.
ACATATCCCTGCAAACTGCTAATATCCCGAACCCCTCCTTTAGAGTGCAGGCATTGTACTTCCCATTTCCAGGACACAAGTCCGGCTATATAAAAATAACCAGTTTCCCTGAATCCCTTCACTAAATATTACCCTGCTCACATTCCAACAGATCGTCAGGTCCCAAATACCATTCGTCTCCATTCACTCCCATCGAATACGCTCATGCATGCCTGCTGGAAGTCCAAGCCCCTCGCCCACAAAACCTCCCTTACCCCTTCCTTCCAACCTTTTCGAGGATGACCCCTACCCCACCTTCCTTCTCCTACAGATTTAAATGCTTTCCATGTCATTCTACTTTGATCCATTCTCTCTAAATGACCAAACCACCTCAACAACCCCTCTCTAGCCCTCTGACTAATACTTTTATTAAATCCACACCTTCTCCTAATTTCCACACTCCGAATTTTCTGCATAATATTTACACCACATATTGCCCTTAGACAGGACATCTCCACTGCCTCCAACCGCCTCCTCGCTGCTGCATTCACAACCCAAGCTTCACACCCATATAAGAGTGTTGGTACTACTATACTTTCATACATTCCCTTCTTTGCCTCCATAGATAACGTTTTTTGACTCCACATATACCTCAACGCACCACTCACCTTTTTTCCCTCATCAATTCTATGATTTACCTCATCCTTCATAAATCCATCCACCGACACGTTGACTCCCAAGTATCTGAAAACATTCACTTCTTCCATACTCCTCCTCCCCAATTTGATATCCAATTTTTCTTTATCTAAATCATTTGATACCCTCATCACCTTACTCTTTTCTATGTTCACTTTCAACTTTCTACCTTTACACACACTCCCAAACTCATCCACTAACCTTTGCAATTTTTCTTTAGAATTTCCCATAAGCACAGTATCATCAGCAAAAAGTAACTGTGTCAATTCCCATTTTGTATTTGATTCCCCATAATTTAATCCCACCCCTCTCCCGAACACCCTAGCATTTACTTCTTTTACAACCCCATCTATAAATATATTAAACAACCTCTCTTCTACACACCCTAACCTGAGCCTCACTATCCTCATAAAAACTCTTTACAGCATTTAGTAACTTACCACCTATTCCATATACTTGCAACATCTGCCACATTGCTCCCCTATCCACTCTATCATATGCCTTTTCTAAATCCGTAAATGCAATAAAAACTTCCCTACCTTTATCTAAATACTGTTCACATATATGCTTCAATGTAAACACTTGATCTACACATCCCCTACCCACTCTGAAACCTCCTTGCTCATCCGCAATCCTACATTCTGTCTTACCTCTAATTCTTTCAATAATAACCCTACCGTACACTTTTCCTGGTATACTCAGTAAACTTATTCCCCTATAATCTTTACAATCTCTTTTGTCCCCCTTCCCTTTATATAAAGGGACTATACATGCTCTCCTCCAATCCCTAGATACCTTCCCCTCTTTCATACATTTATTAAACAAAAGTACCAACCACTCCAACATTATATCCCCCCCTGCTTTTAACATTTCTGTCATGAGCCCTTTCATTCTACGTAATACCTCACGTACCTCCCCCACACTTAGATTCTGCTCTTCTTCACTCCTAAAAGATGGTATACCTCCCTGGCCAGTGCATGAAATTACCACCTCCCTTTCTTCCTCAACATTTAAAAGTTCCTCAAAATATTCTTGCCATCTACCTAATGCCTCCCTCTCCCCATCTACTAACTCCCCTACTCTGTTTTTAACTGACAAATCCATACGTTCCCTAGGCTTTCTTAATTTGTTTAGCTCACTCCAAAAATTTTTCTTATTTTCATTAAAATTTCTTGACAGTGCCTTTCCACTCTATCATCTGCTCTCCTTTTGCACTCTCTCACCACTCTCTTCACCTTTCTTTTACTCTCCATATACTCTGCTCTTCTTATAACACTTCTGCTTTGTAAAAACCTCTCATAAGCTAACTTTTTCTCTTTTATCACACCCTTTACTTCATCATTCCACCAATCACTCCTTTTTCCTCCTGCCCCCACCCTCCTATAACCACAAACTTCTGCCCCACATTCTAATACTGCATTTTTAAAACTCATCCAACCCTCTTCAACCCCTCCACTACTCATCTTTGCACTAGCCCACCTTTCTGCCAATAGTCGCTTATATCTCACCCGGACTTCCTCCTCCCTTAGTTTATACACTTTCACTTCCCTCCTACTTGTCGTTGCCACCTTCCTCTTGTCCCATTTACCTCTTACTCTAACTGTAGCTACAACTAAATTATTATTTTTTTTTATTATCACACTGGCCGATTCCCACCAAGGCAGGGTGGCCCGAAAAAGAAAAACTTTCACCATCATTCACTCCATCACTGTCTTGCCAGAAGGGTGCTTTACATTACAGTTTTTAAACTGCAACATTAACACCCCTCCTTCAGAGTGCAGGCACTGTACTTCCCATCTCCAGGACTCAAGTCCGGCCTGCCGGTTTCCCTGAATCCCTTCATAAATGTTACTTTGCTCACACTCCAACAGCACGTCAAGTATTAAAAACCATTTGTCTCCATTCACTCCTATCAAACACGCTCACGCATGCCTGCTGGAAGTCCAAGCCCCTCGCACACAAAACCTCCTTTACCCCCTCCCTCCAACCCTTCCTAGGCCGACCCCTACCCCGCCTTCCTTCCACTACAGACAGATACACTCTTGAAGTCATTCTGTTTCGCTCCATTCTCTCTACATGTCCGAACCACCTCAACAACCCTTCCTCAGCCCTCTGGACAACAGTTTTGGTAATCCCGCACCTCCTCCTAACTTCCAAACTACGAATTCTCTGCATTATATTCACACCACACATTGCCCTCAGACATGACATCTCCACTGCCTCCAGCCTTCTCCTCGCTGCAACATTCATCACCCACGCTTCACACCCATATAAGAGCGTTGGTAAAACTATACTCTCATACATTCCCCTCTTTGCCTCCAAGGACAAAGTTCTTTGTCTCCACAGACTCCTAAGTGCACCACTCACTCTTTTTCCCTCATCAATTCTATGATTCACCTCATCTTTCATAGACCCATCCGCTGACACGTCCACTCCCAAATATCTGAATACGTTCACCTCCTCCATACTCTCTCCCTCCAATCTGATATTCAATCTTTCATCACCTAATCTTTTTGTTATCCTCATAACCTTACTCTTTCCTGTATTCACCTTTAATTTTCTTCTTTTGCACACCCTACCAAATTCATCCACCAATCTCTGCAACTTCTCTTCAGAATCTCCCAAGAGCACAGTGTCATCAGCAAAGAGCAGCTGTGACAACTTCCATTTTGTGTGTGATTCTTTATCTTTTAACTCCACGCCTCTTGCCAAGACCCTCGCATTTACTTCTCTTACAACCCCATCTATAAATATATTAAACAACCACGGTGACATCACACATCCTTGTCTAAGGCCTACCTTTACTGGGAAAAAATTTCCCTCTTTCCTACATACTCTAACTTGAGCCTCACTATCCTCGTAAAAACTCTTCACTGCTTTCAGTAACCTACCTCCTACACCATACACTTGCAACATCTGCCACATTGCCCCCCTATCCACCCTGTCATACGCCTTTTCCAAATCCATAAATGCCACAAAGACCTCTTTAGCCTTATCTAAATACTGTTCACTTATATGTTTCACTGTAAACACCTGGTCCACACACCCCCTACCTTTCCTAAAGCCTCCTTGTTCATCTGCTATCCTATTCTCCGTCTTACTCTTAATTCTTTCAATTATAACTCTACCATACACCTTACCAGGTACACTCAACAGACTTCTCCCCCTATAATTTTTGCACTCTCTTTTATCCCCTTTGCTTTTATACAAAGGAACTATGCATGCTCTCTGCCAATCCCTAGGTACCTTACCCTCTTCCATACATTTATTAAATAATTGCACCAACCACTCCAAAACTATATCCCCACCTGCTTTTAACATTTCTATCTTTATCCCATCAATCCCGGCTGCCTTACCCCCTTTCATTTTACCTACTGCCTCACGAACTTCCCCCACACTCACAACTGGCTCTTCCTCACTCCTACAAGATGTTATTCCTCCTTGCCCTATACACGAAATCACAGCTTCCCTATCTTCATCAACATTTAACAATTCCTCAAAATATTCCCTCCATCTTCCCAATACCTCTAACTCTCCATTTAATAACTCTCCTCTCCTATTTTTAACTGACAAATCCATTTGTTCTCTAGGCTTTCTTAACTTGTTAATCTCACTCCAAAACTTTTTCTTATTTTCAACAAAATTTGTTGATAACATCTCACCCACTCTCTCATTTGCTCTCTTTTTACATTGCTTCACCACTCTCTTAACTTCTCTCTTTTTCTCCATATACTCTTCCCTCCTTGCATCACTTCTACTTTGTAAAAACTTCTCATATGCTAACTTTTTCTCCCTTACTACTCTCTTTACATCATCATTCCACCAATCGCTCCTCTTCCCTCCTGCACCCACTTTCCTGTAACCACAAACTTCTGCTGAACACTCTAACACTACATTTTTAAACCTAGCCCATACCTCTTCGACCCCATTGCCTATGCTCTCATTAGCCCATCTATCCTCCAATAGCTGTTTATATCTTACCCTAACTGCCTCCTCTTTTAGTTTATAAACCTTCACCTCTCTCTTCCCTGATGCTTCTATTCTCCTTGTATCCCATCTACCTTTTACTCTCAGTGTAGCTACAACTAGAAAGTGATCTGATATATCTGTGGCCCCTCTATAAACATGTACATCCTGAAGTCTACTCAACAGTCTTTTATCTACCAATACATAATCCAACAAACTACTGTCATTTCGCCCTACATCATATCGTGTATACTTATTTATCCTCTTTTTCTTAAAATATGTATTACCTATAACTAAACCCCTTTCTATACAAAGTTCAATCAAAGGGCTCCCATTATCATTTACACCTGGCACCCCAAACTTACCTACCACACCCTCTCTAAAGGTTTCTCCTACTTTAGCATTCAGGTCCCCTACCACAATTACTCTCTCATTTGGTTCAAAGGCTCCTATACATTCACTTAACATCTCCCAAAATCTCTCTCTCTCCTCTGCATTTCTCTCTTCTCCAGGTGCATACACGCTTATTATGACCCACTTCTCGCATCCAACCTTTACTTTAATCCACATAATTCTTGAATTTACACATTCATATTCTCTTTTCTCCTTCCATAACTGATCATTTAACATTACTGCTACCCCTTCCTTTGCTCTAACTCTCTCAGATACTCCAGATTTAATCCCATTTATTTCCCCCCACTGAAACTCTCCTACCCCCTTCAGCTTTGTTTCGCTTAGGGCCAGGACATCCAACTTCTTTTCATTCATAACATCAGCAATCATCTGTTTCTTGTCATCCGCACTACATCCACGCACATTTAAGCAACCCAGTTTTATAAAGTTTTTCTTCTTCTCTTTTTTAGTAAATGTATACAGGAGAAGGGGTTACTAGCCCATTGCTCCCGGCATTTTAGTCGCCTCATACGACACGCATGGCTTACGGAGGAAAGATTCTTTTCCACTTCCCCATGGACAATAGAAGAAATAAAAAAGAACAAGAGCTATTTAGAAAAAGGAGAAAAACCTAGATGTATGTATATATATATATGCATGTGCGTGTCTGTGAAGTGTGACCAAAGTGTAAGTAGGAGTAGCAAGATATCCCTGTTATCTTAGCGTGTTTATGAGACAGAAAAAGAAAACCAGCAATCCTACCATCATGTAAAACAGTTACAGGTTTCTGTTTCACAGTCATCTGGCAGGACGGTAGTACTTCCCTGGGTGGTTGCTGTCTACCAACCTACTACCTAATGATCTGATATATCAGTTGCCCCTCTATAAACATGTAAATCCTGGAGCCTACCCGTTAACCTTTTATCCACCAATACATAATCTAACAAACTACAGTGGTCCCTCGCTTTTCGTAGTTCTCGGGAATCATAGATTTTGGAAATCATAGGGATATTTTCGTATAAACATGGGCTCGCTAACCATAGGTTGACTCGCGAATAGTAGTTCGTCCGGGACGCGTACACACGGTGTGAGCCGGGGCGGCCTCCCTACCCAGCCAGTCTGGCATTGTTTACCAGTGAGCGAAGGTCCCCTCACGTGCTCCTATGAAATATTTCATAATATTCCACTCATTTTATTGCTTGCAAGTACAGTGGACCCCCGGTTAACGATATTTTTTCATTCCAGAAGTATGTTCAGGTGCCAGTACTGACATACACGTACAAACGCACTTACATAAATACACTTACATAATTGGTCGCATTGGGAGGTGATCGTTAAGCGGGAGTCCACTGTACTAAATAAGCTACCATGGCTCCAAAGAAAGCTCCTAGTGCCAAGCCTGTGGTAAAGAAGGTGAGAAATATGATTGAATTTAAGAACAGCAACAGATCGCAGCTCAGAATCTTGCTGCAGAGGTGGAGGAAGAGAGATGGAAGAAGGTGCCTTCTTCAGAAATTAAAGAGATTTTTGCTATGTGGGGTAAGATGGAAAGCTTTATGGAGAAACATCACCCTGACAAGGTTGTTGCAAGCAATGTTGGCAACATGTACAGTGACAAAGTCTTGGGCCATTTTAGAGAAGTGTTAAAGAGACGCCAGAAACAGAGCTCTCTCCACAGTTATTTTGCGAGACAAGACTCCAGTGGCTCTCAAGGTGGTCCTAGTGGCATTAAGAAACAGAGAAGAGAAGCAACCCCAGAAAAGCAATTGGTACCTGAGGTGTTGCTGGAAGGGGATTCCCCTTCCAAACTGTAAACAATCTAATCTCTCTCCTCCTCCAGTCTCCCATAGACTAAGAAGAATCTCCAATAAAGGTAAGTGTTATGCTGTTAATGTTTCATTTATCATTTCCCATTGTATTGTTTATGTACTACATCTATATTTCATGTAAAAAATCTTTTTGTTTTAGTACTTCTGGGTGTCAGGAACGGATTAATTGTATTTACATTATTTCTTATGGGGAAAATTGATACACAAATCGTAGATTTCGATAATAGTAGCAACTCCAGGAATGGATTAACTACGAAAAACGAGGGACCACTGTACTTTCATTAAGTGCTACATCATACCTTGTATATTTATTTATCCTCTTTTTCATAAAATATGTGTTACTTATTACCAAATCTCTTTCTACACATAGCTTAATTAAAGGCTCCCCATTTACATTTACCCCCTGGCACCCCCAAATTTACCTACTACTCCCTCCACAACATTTTTAGCCACTTTAGCATTGAAATCCCCAACCACAAGTACTCTCACACTTGGTTCAAAACTTCCCACGCATTCACTCAACATTTCTCAAAATCTCTCTCTCTGCTCTATGCTCTACACTTCTCTCTTCTCCAGGTGCATATATGCTTACTATAACCCACTTTTCACATCCAACCTTTATTTTACTCCACATATTCCTTGAATTAATACATTTATAGTCCATCTTTTCCTGCCATAACTTATCCTTTAACATTATTGCTACTCCTCCTTTAGCTCTAACTCTATTTGAAACCCCTGACCTAATCCCATTTATTCCTCTCCATTGAAACTCTCCCACCCCCTTCAGCTTTTTTTTTTTATTTTTTTTTTATTATCACACTGGCCGATTCCCACCAAGGCAGGGTGGCCCGAAAAAGAAAAACTTTCACCATCATTCACTCCATCACTGTCTTGCCAGAAGGGTGCTTTACACTGCAGTTTTTAATCTGCAACATTAACACCCCTCCTTCAGAGTGCAGGCACTGTACTTCCCATCTCCAGGACTCAAGTCCGGCCTGCCGGTTTCCCTGAACCCCTTCATAAATGTTACTTTGCTCACACTCCAACAGCACGTCAAGTATTAAAAACCATTTGTCTCCATTCACTCCTATCAAACACGCTCACGCATGCCTGCTGGAAGTCCAAGCCCCTCGCACACAAAACCTCCTTTACCCCCTCCCTCCAACCTTTCCTAGGCCGACCCCTACCCCGCCTTCCTTCCACTACAGACTGATACACTCTTGAAGCCATTCTGTTTCGCTCCATTCTCTCTTCAGCTTTGTTTCACTTAAAGCCAGGACATCCAGCTTCTTCTCATTCATAACATCCACAATCATCTCTTTCTTATCATTTGCACAACATCCATGCACATTCAGACTTCCCACTTTGACAATTTTCTTCTTCTTATTCTTTTTAGTAACCTTTACAGGAAAAGGGGTTACTAGCCCATTGTTCCCGGCATTTTAGTTGACTTTTACAACACGCATGGCTTACGGAGGAAATATTCTTATTCCACTTCCCCATGGATATAAAAGGAAAAGTAATAAGGGTTTGCTGTTATCACTTAAAATTATACATTTTCACAAACTCTTATTTATGCCTGAAATGCTTATTTATTTATGTCTTGATTGCTTATTATTGTCATTTGTTCTTTTAATATTCATTTATTTCTTTACTGTTTGTTTATTCTTCAAATAGCACTGATTTATTTCTTTAACACTCATTTGTTCCTTTAACATTTTTCTTTTATTTTTGTATACTGACTTATTCCATTCATGCTCATTTGTTCCTTCAATATTCATTTATTTCTTTAACTCCTAAGGTTGCCATCACATACTGATACATCCATGATATACTTGTATGTACACATTATTCACACCATCCTTAAATTTACTGTGAGTGGCAAACTCTGGCCTAGACATGAGAGAGTGGGTTTGACCAGTATAAACAAAGTCCTGCCTCACACAGTGCATAAAAATTGTAAATTTGGGGCATTTTCTAGAATGGTTTTCATGCTTTTATTGACTGTTTCTTGATGCCGGTGGATACACTGGAAGACATTTTAGTCTAAAGGAAAAGCGTTGGTAAGACAGGAAGTGGTCTGAAATAGGCATCAGATTGGCAATAAATGGTCGATTTTGGGCACACTTCCATGGGAAATGTGGGACCCACTCTTCTCTCAGGTTTGTTCAGTGGGTTTTTACTAGATCATCTTCAATTATAATTATTGGGATGGTTTAAACAATGGCTAAGTATTCTTGGTTATGATTTATAGGCCAAAAAAGTGGAAGAAAGTTTTTTTGATAATGGTTTCAAAATGGAGACCTGGGGGTGTGATTAATGAACTGAGGGAAGGTTACTTTAGTTGCTGGAATACCTACAGTGTTGGGTTTGGACTGTTTTTAAAATGGAATTTGTTGAAAGTAGTGTAAAATTGGCTGAATTGCTGACTTCTGTGCACTTAATAGGATAGTTCTGTTAAATTGGGTGCTTCTTATTACGGAATGTACTAAAGGTTTGCTGCGCTGCCACTCAGAGGACCTACTCTGTAACAAGAATAATGACATCAGTGTTAAAAGCAAGTAACTGGCCAGCCTTGACATCACTGAACTGTATATAGGAGTCACTACTGATCAAGCTACTTAGTTTGCTGAAAATAGAGAATTGACATGAACCTGCCAATACCCTGCCAGAACTTTGTGGAGCTTATGTAGCTTTATATAAATTTCATTTGCTTTTCTTCAGTGGTTCTTTCTATAGACAGAAGTCTATAGAACCTATACACAGAATCACTAGAGACTGCACATATTCCTGACTTCATACTAAAAGCAGTCACATGGATATACCATGTGTGTGATATTCTTATATGGCTCCTGGAAGATTCAACCTTGACAACTTCAGAAATAACCTCAACACAATCTAACCTTCTAAGCAGTTCACTCTTGAAGAGAAGACAGATGCTATTCTTACTTCGATATCCCACTCATTAATCAATTGCCATTTCAAGTTCAGGGTTTACCATAACCAACAAGCACTAAACCCATTTGGGTCATTCAGCACAAGATGTGATGGAGACTTGATCCTCCACCTGCTGAGCACATGACAGACATGCTTCCTATTTGTGCTCACCAATATGAAACCACAAGTAAAAATAACCTTATGCAGGAACCAAGTACTGTATACAAAACAATCCCCATGCTCAAAGACGAGAACACTGATAAAAGACTTATCTTTCCTTCAGGCCACACTTCATAATACATCACACCAGTTTGCTCAAAGATTAATGTAAGAGCCACGTTCATAACATCTAATACCGTTAAAACCTTGCCAAATATAAATCCAAACACTCAGACCATGGCAATGCAGGGGTCTACTTAATGCCTTGCAGAATCCGCACCAAGAAGTATATAAGCAAGACATCCAGTAGTCCAGTAGCTAGGGTGCAAGAAGACCAGAATGCATGAGTAATGTCTGTGTTATATACACAAACAAGTCTTCATATTTGATGTCCTGGAAAGATGTGGAATTAGCACTGATGGGGACATGACAAAAATGCTTGGAAGCTGCCCTAATTTGCACACAGAATACCACGGAGCCGAACCAGTGAGCCGCCTTCTTAGCTAACCCTTTGCTCTTCTGTTTCAAAACAAACAGTCTACACAAAATGTAGTGTTGAGTAGGCTTCCTGCAGTGCTCCCTGGTTCAACCAGCAGGTCACCTGCAGTGCTCCCTGGTTCAACCAGCAGGTCACCTGCAGTACTCCCTGGTTCAACCAGCAGGTCACCTGCAGTACTCCCTGGTTCAACCAGCAGGTCACCTGCAGTACTCCCTGGCTCAGCCAGCAGGTCACCTGCAGTGCTCCCTGGTTCAACCAGCAGGTCACCTGCAGTACTCCCTGGTTCAACCAGCAGGTCACCTGTAGTACTCCCTGGTTCAACCAGCAGGTCACCTGCAGTGCTCCCTGGTTCAACCAGCAGGTCACCTGCAGTACTCCCTGGTTCAACCAGCAGGTCACCTGCAGTACTCCCTGGTTCAACCAGCAGGTCACCTGCAGTACTCCCTGGTTCAACCAGCAGGTCACCTGCAGTACTCCCTGGTTCAACCAGCAGGTCACCTGCAGTACTCCCTGGTTCAACCAGCAGGTCACCTGTAGTACTCCCTGGTTCAACCAGCAGGTCACCTGCAGTACTCCCTGGTTCAACCAGCAGGTCACCTGTAGTACTCCCTGGTTCAACCAGCAGGTCACCTGCAGTACTCCCTGGTTCAACCAGCAGGTCACCTGCAGTACTCCCTGGTTCAACCAGCAGGTCACCTGTAGTACTCCCTGCAGTACTCCCTGGTTCAACCAGCAGGTCACCTGTAGTACTCCCTGGTTCAACCAGCAGGTCACCTGCAGTACTCCCTGGTTCAACCAGCAGGTCACCTGCAGTACTCCCTGGTTCAACCAGCAGGTCACCTGCAGTACTCCCTGGTTCAACCAGCAGGTCACCTGCAGTGCTCCCTTGTTCAACCAGCAGGTCACCTGCAGTACTCCCTGGTTCAACCAGCAGGTCACCTGCAGTACTCCCTGGTTCAACCAGCAGGTCACCTGTAGTACTCCCTGGTTCAACCAGCAGGTCACCTGCAGTGCTCCCTGGTTCAACCAGCAGGTCACCTGTAGTACTCCCTGGTTCAACCAGCAGGTCACCTGCAGTACTCCCTGGTTCAACCAGCAGGTCACCTGCAGTACTCCCTGGTTCAACCAGCAGGTCACCTGCAGTACTCCCTGGTTCAACCAGCAGGTCACCTGCAGTGCTCCCTGGTTCAACCAGCAGGTCACCTGCAGTACTCCCTGGTTCAACCAGCAGGTCACCTGCAGTACTCCCTGGTTCAACCAGCAGGTCACCTGTAGTACTCCCTGGTTCAACCAGCAGGTCACCTGCAGTACTCCCTGGTTCAACCAGCAGGTCACCTGCAGTGCTCCCTGGTTCAACCAGCAGGTCACCTGCAGTACTCCCTGGTTCAACCAGCAGGTCACCTGCAGTACTCCCTGGTTCAACCAGCAGGTCACCTGCAGTACTCCCTGGTTCAACCAGCAGGTCACCTGTAGTGCTCCCTGGTTCAACCAGCAGGTCACCTGTAGTACTCCCTGGTTCAACCAGCAGGTCACCTGCAGTACTCCCTGGTTCAACCAGCAGGTCACCTGCAGTACTCCCTGGTTCAACCAGCAGGTCACCTGCAGTACTCCCTGGTTCAACCAGCAGGTCACCTGCAGTACTCCCTGGTTCAACCAGCAGGTCACCTGCAGTACTCCCTGGTTCAACCAGCAGGTCACATGCAGTACTCCCTGGTTCAGCCAGCAGGTCACATGCAGTACTCCCTGGTTCAACCAGCAGGTCACATGCAGTACTCCCTGGTTCAACCAGCAGGTCACATGCAGTACTCCCTGGTTCAGCCAGCAGGTCACATGCAGTACTCCCTAGATCAACCAGCAGGTCACATGCAGTACTCCCTGGCTCAGCCAGCAGGTCACCTGCAGTACTCCCTGGTTCAACCAGCAGGTCACATGCAGTACTCCCTGGTTCAGCCAGCAGGTCACCTGCAATACTCCCTGGTTCAACCAGCAGGTCACCTGCAGTACTCCCTGGTTCAACCAGCAGGTCACCTGCAATGCTCCCTGGTTCAACCAGCAGGTCACCTGCAGTACTCCCTGGTTCAACCAGCAGGTCACCTGCAGTGCTCCCTGGTTCAACCAGCAGGTCACCTGCAGTGCTCCCTGGTTCAACCAGCAGGTCACCTGCAGTACTCCCTGGTTCAATCAGTAGGTCACATGCGGTACTCCCTGGTTCAACCAGCAGGTCACCTGCAGTACTCTCTGGTTCAACCAGCAGGTCACCTGCAGTGCTCCCTGGTTCAACCAGCAGGTCACATGCAGTACTCCCTAGTTCAACCAGCAGGTCACATGCAGTACTCCCTGGTTCAACCAGCAGGTCACATGCAGTACTCCCTGGTTCAGCCAGCAGGTCACCTGCAATACTCCCTGGTTCAACCAGCAGGTCACCTGCAGTGCTCCCTGGTTCAACCAGCAGGTCACCTGCAGTGCTCCCTGGTTCAACCAGCAGGTCACCTGCAGTACTCCCTGGTTCAACCAGCAGGTCACCTGCAGTGCTCCCTGGTTCAACCAGCAGGTCACATGCAGTACTCCCTGGTTCAACCAGCAGGTCACCTGCAGTGCTCCCTGGTTCAACCAGCAGGTCACCTGCAGTACTCCCTGGTTCAACCAGCAGGTCACCTGCAGTACTCCCTGGTTCAACCAGCAGGTCACCTGCAGTACTCTCTGGTTCAACCAGTAGGTCACCTGCAGTGCTCCCTGGTTCAACCAGCAGGTCACCTGCAGTACTCCCTGGTTCAACCAGCAGGTCACCTGCAGTGCTCCCTGGTTCAACCAGCAGGTCACCTGCAGTACTCCCTGGTTCAACCAGCAGGTCACCTGCAGTACTCCCTGGTTCAACCAGCAGGTCACCTGCAGTGCTCCCTTGTTCAACCAGCAGGTCACCTGCAGTACTCCCTGGTTCAACCAGCAGGTCACCTGCAGTACTCCCTGGTTCAACCAGCAGGTCACCTGCAGTACTCCCTGGTTCAACCAGCAGGTCACCTGCAGTACTCCCTGGTTCAACCAGCAGGTCACCTGCAGTACTCCCTGGTTCAACCAGCAGGTCACCTGCAGTACTCCCTGGTTCAACCAGCAGGTCACCTGCAGTACTCCCTGGTTCAACCAGCAGGTCACCTGCAGTACTCCCTGGTTCAACCAGCAGGTCACCTGCAGTGCTCCCTTGTTCAACCAGCAGGTCACCTGCAGTACTCCCTGGTTCAACCAGCAGGTCACCTGCAGTACTCCCTGGTTCAACCAGCAGGTCACCTGCAGTACTCCCTGGTTCAACCAGCAGGTCACCTGCAGTACTCCCTGGTTCAACCAGCAGGTCACCTGCAGTACTCCCTGGTTCAACCAGCAGGTCACCTGCAGTACTCCCTGGTTCAACCAGCAGGTCACCTGCAGTACTCCCTGGTTCAACCAGCAGGTCACCTGCAGTACTCCCTGGTTCAACCAGCAGGTCACCTGCAGTGCTCCCTGGTTCAACCAGCAGGTCACCTGCAGTACTCCCTGGTTCAACCAGCAGGTCACCTGCAGTACTCCCTGGTTCAACCAGCAGGTCACCTGCAGTACTCCCTGGTTCAACCAGCAGGTCACCTGCAGTGCTCCCTTGTTCAACCAGCAGGTCACCTGCAGTACTCCCTGGTTCAACCAGCAGGTCACCTACAACACTCCACCACTCACTATGATCTCACACCTCACCTCCATAACTACTCACGGGCTCACATTTAACCACTTGCTGTGTTGATATAAGAAAAAAGCTTGTTCTGCAGGCAAAATATTGTCTCGGTAAAAGTTTTGCTCTACATTTGTATTTCGTCCATGCTGTCATCTTTCCCCAGTGATAAACTCAAAGATGATGTGTTAGATTTTATTGCTGCCTAGTAATATTTTCCTTGCTGCTCAATTTTTGTGGGGAAAACCAGTAGTCAAATGTTATCTCTGAATGTTATTTTAAGTTCAGCCTTTGATACTGACTTAAAAAGCAGAAGACATTGAGGATGAGTAAGTAGATATGATTATATATCTTATGCTTCACCGACTGAAAATTATGTCATGTTATGCTTCATTAACTGAAGATTATGTCATGTTATACTTCATATGACTGAAAATAAGTCTGTAGATTATGTTAAAAAACTTACAATAGCCTCATTAAGTCACTATGAGTAATGATGAAGCACTCTGAAATATATTTAATGATACTTTACATATTAAGATTCCTACACTTTTTTTTGTGAATTTTCCCTCACTAAATAACAGGAATTTCTAAGCATGTATTAACTTGAAAGCAAAATTCAAGAGGATAATTGTTAATCTATGAAATGATAAGACTGCTAGAATATTTCTTTGAAGTTTAAGGTAATTTTATGACATATTTAAACCAGCTGCCACTCCCAGGTTGTGTTGATGCTGGCATATTGGTTTTGTCTAACACTGACACAACCTCTCAATAGGTGACCAGTAACTCAATGGTAGAGCATTCAGAACACAACCAGTGGCACCCAGATTTGATTGCCTGGCAGGGTTATACATATAAGCCTTAACATGCTGCCCCATGTTAACTTAGCAGTAAATAGGTTCCTGGGTGTTTATAGACTGTTATGATATAAACCTTGGTAATAAATACTGACAAGTTGGTTTAGAAAAACAAGTAAGCAGACACTAGGACATATTTATTAGAAAATGTTTTGGTCCTGGGACCTTGATCACTTCTAACATACAGAGGTTGAAAGACATTATATAAAGGCAGAGAGTGAGGTGTGAGTGACGTATGGTGACCTGAAGAATGCCATATTGGGATGAGGACGAGTAGACGATGAGATCACGTGACTCCTGTGTGGGGCTGTGTTTCGTAGTGAGGTCTTTGATAAATGATGTGTTTATGGTGGAAACATTTATGTTGCACTCGCTGGACACTTGCTAAGAGTAACATAAATGTTTCCACCATAAACACATCATCTATCAAAGACCTCACTACGAGGTGCAGCTTCACACATCTAACTTCCACAGCAGGCGTCTACACCATCCCCTGTAGATTCTGTCCCAAGAAATATGTAGGCGAAACAGGCAGAGTTCTTGCAGTCCATCTGAACAAGCATCGAAGTGCCAGTAACAGAGATGATTTAAGGTATGCTTGTGTCCTCCACAGAGACTCGACGGGGCATTTGATGAACTGGGATGAGGCACAACTCATTTTCACCGAACAAGATTTTAGGCGCCAACCATGTCTAGAAGCCTCGCTAATTGCCATCACCAACACAATAGAATGTAACACTAGGAACCACAAAATTTCTAAAATACAGTGGACCCCCGCATAACGATCACCTCCGAATGCGACCAATTATGTAAGTGTATTTATGTAAGAGCGTTTGTACGTGTATGTTTGGGGGTCTGAAATGGACTAATCTACTTCACAATATTCCTTATGGGAACAAATTCGGTCAGTACTGGCACCTGAACATACTTCTGGAGTGAAAAAATATCGTTAAGCGGGGGTCCACTGTATTAGCATATATGTTGCTCAACCAGGCAACGCACCACCTACCCAGCAACACAAGAGTCACATGATCTCATCGTCTACCCGTCCTCATCCCAATATGGCGTCCTTCAGGTCACCATGCGTCACTCACACTTCACTCTCCACCTATATATAATATCTTTCAACCTATGTATGTTAGAAGTGATCAAGGTCCCAGAACCAAAACGTTTTCTAATAAATATGTCCTAGTATTTGATTGACTGTTACAAGTTGCATCTTGTAAGGGTGATGGCATATTATACCTTTGGTAGGGATGGACTTTGAAATGAGCTGAGGCCAAATAACAGCTCATAGCAAGTCAGTTTAACATTGTAACAATTATTTTTGGGGCTTTATGAACTCTTTTTGAATTGGCTCTTTACCACTCATTTATAGTAAGATAGTGTATTATTAACCCTTTTAGGGTTGGTCCCGTACTTGTACGGCTTGAGAGCCAGGGTTGGTGTTATACTTATACGTGTAAATTCTAGCGCCTTCAAATCGAGCGGGAGAAAGCTGGTAGGCCTACACATGAGAGAATGGGTCTGCGTGGTCAGTGTGTGCAGTATAAAAAAATCGGGGCACCCGCATTGCATTACGGGAGTGGTCACCAAGCTAGGTGGTAAGGAATACCTCACTCTCCAGTGCATTGGGACTCTTCCCTTCTCAGATGATGGTTCTAACGCAGACTAATGTGTCAGTGAAGATGAATCTAATGGTTTTGAGGAGTTTGTGAGAGAAAGTAATGACCAGGATACCAGAAATAGTGATGAAAACCACATCATTATCAACCTTCCACCAAAAAAGTCAGACAGAGTGACTTATTTGCATGTGTGTGGTGGGGAAGACAGTGTGGGTAGAGGAGATGGCAGTGTGGGTAGTGGGGAAGGGAGCATCTGTGGTGGTGAAGACAGTGTGGGTTTGTGTAAACAACATGGCTGGCCGGCTGGCTGATTGACTTTGGCTGTATCTATATCCGTCTCTGTCTATCTCTGTCTCTGTCTCACAGGTACACATAAATACAATTATACATAGTGTAAATTATCTAGGATAACCCAAAAAAATCCAGACAAAGTGCTATGCTGTGCTTGTAGATATAATGCATAGTAAGGCATGATTGGCAAGTAATACGTATTTACACTTGCTCAGGAATCAGACTGGGTCGTAATACTTGTTGGTTCACAAGTGGCACTCTCTGAGACAGAGAGAGACAACTAGAGAGACAGAGAGAGAAGCAGACAGAGAGCTAGACAGACAGCTAGACAAAGAGCTAGACAAACAGACAGACAGATAGACAGACATGTTTATGTGTAACTGTGAAAACAAATAAAGGCAAGGCATTACACGCTTATCAAATGTCACCACTGCTGCACTGTGTCAGTAGTGTGGAGCGACACTTGTCTTACACCATGCTTCAAGGAAACATTATTATTATTATTACATACTCCCACATATCCAAAACATTGCTGGGACCTATAAATACTATGTATATATTTCTAGACAATAATGTGTGACTAAGGTACATGAAAATGTTCTCCTGTCAATGTTTGTGCGGTTATTTTGTAGCATTCGAGTGAATATATACAAAATATATCTTATATTGCTCTCACAGGCCATAAAAGTACACTTGAAAAAATAAAATGTTAAAAAATAAAAGAAAAAAGTAGAAAAAATAACTACCACATGACCGGCAGTCGGCAATGTTGCTGTAAGTGGTTCATTTTCTGTCAACTTCGTGTGTTCATATCTCGGTAAGTATTGATCGCAATTTTTTTTTTTTTTGCCTATAACACTCACAAAAACATTCTCTGTCATTTCATAAGAATTTTATTTTTTTTTTTTTTCAAATATTTTTTGACCCTGAGAATGAGTTTCAGAGAGGGCCTCTAGACCCTGCAATGCACTTGACAAGTACATTGCAGTAATACAGTAATTTGTATTTTTAAGAGGACTTAGTAATAGTGTGGTACACAAGATCTTTCTATATATGCTGCCTTTAATGCAGTTATTTTTAAAAATATACATTGGTTATTTCCTACCAAGGTATGGTGACCTCCCAAAGAAAGAAGTACATTCATCTTTACTTATTCTTTGAATGTCTTGTCAGAAGTTCACTGACAAGTTTAAATGACCCACCAGACACTATCATTCACACCCAGCCTCATTTATTACTACCAAGCAACAATGACCCACTAAACCCCATTATTCACACCCAGCCTCATTTATTACTGCAGAGCAGCAATAACCCACCAGACCCCATCATTAACACCCAACCTCATTTATTACTGCAGAGCAGCAATAACCCACCAGACCCCATTATTAACACCCAACCTCAGTTATTACTGCAGAGCAGCAATGAAAAAGTTGTGATAAATTTCTCTCTCCCTAACTGAAAGACTCATAAGATTTCTGTTTATGCAAAAAATATATTTGATTGTATTTCTTGTTTTAGGATTTCATGGCAGGAGTAGCAAAACTGTGGCATGATTTACCTCAAGAAACAAAGAATACATATCATACAAAAGCCAAGGAAAATCTTGAACAGTATAATCAAGAACTTATGAAGTGGGAAGTCAAGTAAGTAGAAAAAATTATTCTTTATTTATCAATAGTTAGTAGGTTGGTAGACAGTAATTACTCAGGGAGGTATTATGGCACTCTCCTGTCATACAGGTGTGAAACAGGGGCTTGTAAAATGGTTTCCACTCTGGTAAGCTTACTGGTGTTTTCTTTCCACAAGTAAGATAGCTGATAAATCTTACAAACTTTTACTTATAATCAGTTTACACTTATCTTTGCTTTCCTGTGTGTTTCATGGTAGTTGTTTGTGAAGTACTTCTTTTTCCAGTTAAGGATGCTTTTTCACAAATAACCCAACCTTGAGAGAGGAAAATTGCGATGTTTGTCTGTCCTGGACCACTGTCAAGTCACATTTCTCAAATTATCCAGCAAACTTTTATTCTTCTTGAGGAGACTTTATCTGAGACTTGGCTACTAGGGATATTTTTGCCAGAACCATTAACAGATGTAACAGATATTATCACTACAGCCTTTTCCACATATTTTAGTTCGTTACTCAAAAATTAACAAAAGCTCATCTATGTGAACAACTGCTACACCATATAAAATATTTTGATATTTTATAATGTGGCTATCCCTCAAGAGAGGTTCATTGATGCCGGTAAAGGGGCTTTTAGTCCAAGGAATTAG
Source organism: Cherax quadricarinatus (assembly GCF_038502225.1). Classification (NCBI taxonomy): domain Eukaryota; kingdom Metazoa; phylum Arthropoda; class Malacostraca; order Decapoda; family Parastacidae; genus Cherax; species Cherax quadricarinatus. The sequence continues at coordinate 6,380,387 of NC_091320.1, forward strand.
ACCTGCCTTTCCCTCAAGTACAGCTTACAGCTATCAGCCTGGGAAAAGTGATGGCAGGTTACCTTTGCTTCTGAGAAAACACAAATGATGATTGTCTCTAGGTATCATGAGGGTAATGCTGGAGGAATGGTAAGAAAGAGTGAGAGAGTGTTGGAACCCAAGGATGAGGTTGATATCCTAGGGGTGAGGCTTGATTCCAAATTGTATATGAAGAGCCACATGGTAAATCTTGCAAACAACGCAGCCAAGAAACTAACAGTGCTAAAGTGTATCTCATTCCTGCTCAGCAGTAGAGACTGCCAAAACTCTGTTCAGGGCTCACATCTTGAGCATGGTTCACTTTGTTGGAGTGTCTTCCTTCCTCCTCCTCCCCATCTCATAGTATTTCTGGACAGAAAAGAGAACTAAGCAAGATGACTTATCCCTTGCCTGGATCCAGCCTAGATAAATCTGTCATTCCAGCAGAACCTTCAGCACCAGAGATGTGGGTGGTCTTTTCATGTATAAGCCCAATATTGTCAAGGTACCACACTTGGCTCCACTTTGTGGAAGGTGAGAAGATAGTTTGTATATAACAATATGGGCAGCAAGAACATCACTTCATCTGGGATCATTCATTCCTAGAATGGCTCGGATCTGACGAAAATGAATTGATCAAATGAAATTGCTGGCTCACAGCTGGCTTCAACTTCCTCCTCTTCTTTATTTGCATGTTTAATAGCAATAAAAAAGCTTTCAAATAAGCTGGGGTAGGTAATAGCTCTTAGCTTGTAAACAAGTTATGAACTCTTAACATAATCCTGTAAAAGCCCTTGTGTAAATAAAAGGAAAGAAAGAGTGAGTAATGTTATTTTATATGTTTATGCATCAAATTTAAGCAAATTCAAATTCATTTTATGTTACAGCATCAGATATATGATGGAGAAAATGTCATGTATTTCATGGGCAGCAAATTTAAAAAAATTTATTGCCATTTAAGGGCCAAATGATGGTCCTATTGCCTAAAACCTTCAACATAACATACCCCAGTTTTGTGCCAGATTTTATTATAAAAGCCCCAGTATTTCCAAATATTTCACATATTTGCTGAACTATAACAATTATTTACACTTGGCTTAAAACTCCAGAAAAATTAAAAGTACTTAACACCTTCCAGGACCTTTCTCCTCTACACTTATCATTCTCATGAACATAAACAGTAACTTTTACCCAGTTCTCATATCCCCACTTCATTATAAACTACACATTTCATAAACATTTATTCCCTGTCTTTAGCTTGCACATTTGTTGTTGTACTCTTATTATCTCAGTAAACATGTCACAACTCCCTTTTAATCATTCTTACTGTATTCAGTCTTTCATTAACCTTTGAACTTTCTTTTGCTCAGTGGTAAGACATACTGTGCAATTCTCATATACAACATGAACAATACATATTATGTTTTGTTACCCCATTGACCATTTTTCACAACCAAAGAGGGAAATACATTCACTATGATTCACTCAACAGCTGTAGTGTTGGAAGTCCGTGGGCATCACTATACAAATGACCTCCCTGAACCAAAACATCTATTCATAAGTGTGCAGGCACTCTACTTGCCACCTTTACAACTCAAGTCTAATTAACTTTCTTCCAGCAATATAGGCTAGCTTCTTAACCCTTTGACTGTTTTGGTCGTATATATACGTCTTACAAGCCAGTGTTTCGGACGTATTAATACGCATAAATTCTAGCGGCTTCAAATCAAGCAGGAGAAAGCTGTTAGGCCCACATGTGAGAGAATGGGTCTGTGTGGTCAATGTGCACCACATAAAAAAAAATTCTGCAGCATGCAGTGCATAATGAGAAAAAAAAACTGACTGTTTTTTTGGATTAAAACGCCGACTTTGAGGTATATTTTCGTATAGTATTTATCATTGTATTCTCGTTTTCATGGTCTCACATGATAAAATGGAAAACATATTACAGATATAGAGATGATTTTGATTAGTTTCACGATGAAAACGACCTGAAAATTGAGCTGAAGGTAGTGGAAATGTTCGATTTTTACCAATGTTCAGGAGTAAGCAAATCACACCACACGTCCAATACATGTCAACTGGGGAGTCGAGTATTCTTTCACTAGTGCACTGATATTATTTATACCACTTTTACAATAATGCAGTAGTCTGCATAACAGTAAATTTTGTATTTTTTGTATGAATAAAAAATCAAAATAGAAAGCAATAGTAATATTAGAGGGGCCTAGAGACGTGACTAATGAACAGAGGATATGTTATTTTAGTGCCAAGAATGTCTACATTATTTATTCTGGACCCTATTTTGAAATTGGCATTTTTTTAAATTTGCGTGAAATTGGCCAAATTGCCAATTTCTGACCACTTTATTGGGTAGTTCAAATCGGTAAATGGGTGGTTTTTTGCACTCAACTGATAGAGAAAATGGAGTTCTAAAGAAATAGCTATGAGTTTGGTCAATTGGAACAACGGAATTGGCCAAAAACAGGGCTCAAAGTCGGCGAAATCACCGATGCATATATGTCCCCGAGACCGCTAACTTTGTGGGAGCCTAATTCCGGGAGTTTTCGACCAAATTTCGTACTTTTGGTGTCATTACCATTTTTTTTTTTCCCAAAAATTTTGCAACATAGAATGTCAGTTTCAGAAAGAGTCTTGTGACAGTCAAAGGGTTAAACAAATTAAGGAATGATTTAGTATATATAAGAAAACTGTTTTAACTTTTCCATAACTTTTTTCAGAATGTTGAAAGATGGCCGAGATGATCTGGTTCGTAGGTGTAAGCTTGAGGGCGAATTAAAATTTATTGCACAATCCCAGAAACATCAAAAACAGTAGTGGCAAGGTTAAGGTGGTAGTGAGGAAGAGCCATTTTCTCAAGATTTAGCTGTAAGTTTTTTTCAGCTGTAACTGAAAATGAAAATAGAAAATATTAGCCAAGTGGAAAAAAAAATCTCAGGTACATTATTGAAAGAAGCAGGTAAGAGAGAGAAAAAAAATGTCTAAGTTTCTAACATAGATATGAGTACAAAAGGACAAAAAAGGAAAAAAAAATATGAAACAGAGGAAGTAAATACTAATAATTATGTTGAGTGGAGGTACTGCAAGAATTAAGTAGTAATATCATGCTCAAACAGACTAACTGTCTAGAACTAAAGTGTCAATAGGAGGGTCATGTAATTGTGAATAAGAACACATATTTCAGACTTGAAAAATCATCACCTGATAATGTATTGAATAATTTATGCAACACCCATGTTAATTTAGATGTGTTTGTTAAACCTATAATATTTGAGACAAAAATTAAAGCGAGGTTATAGCTTTTTAAATTCACATACTAAATTTTATATATTGAAAATTTCAATGAATTTAATGTCAATTAAGTGATGATTAATTGTTATTTACAAAAGAAAAGAAATACTACAAGAAGTGTTAATTAAAAATACAGTAAGTTTCAAGCCAGCAGTGTAGGTGTTTATGTTTAAGTGAGGTTGATGTGAAGAAAGTTGAGCAGCTAATGTGCAACCACCATGCAACACAAGGGTCGCTAGTGCAGTTCCTTGCAACACGTTTTTCACCACCTACTAATAAACAAGGTAAACATATGCAAAACAACCACTGTGAAAATAAAAAGTGAAATTCGAAGTGCTTTTGTGATTTCTCACATAGGGTTGATAATGTGAGAAATCATAATAGCACTTGGAATTTCACTATTTTTTCAGTGGTTGTTTTGTGATATCATCTGTATACTGCTATCTTATTGCAAGATAAACATTCAGGTAGTACCCATTGATGGACACGGTAAACATATTTAGGCAATACCCACTGATGAACAAGGTAAACATATTTATTTAGGGAGTACCAAGCATGGTTCATGTTTACTAGTAGTTACTCCATGTAGTTCAGTTTTTAATGATATACAAGTGTTGCAATAATGGGTTAAAATGTGTAAAACTTCGAGCATCAGCTAACAATGAAGTCACATGATTGAAAAGTAATGTGGAAGTTAACTTGGCAGTACATTAATAGGCATTAATGGAATCAGTGAAGCTTTGCATCGTCTGGCATTCATTGATTCAGATAATTATTCTTATTGCCCAAACTTGAGTCTCTTTACTGTATATGTGAATACATTACTATAAATGTTTTTTACATAATAAATATTATTTGCCTTGTAAAAATCTCAGTGCATTTTTTTTTTTACCTTGGATTCATGTTTTGGAAAACCCACCTTCTGTTCTCTGCATTTTTCTCCACATGTGAATTTAAATGCTAAATGCTGTTATCCTGCCTTGGCTCATTTTAAAGTCCGGCCCTTTCTAGGGTATATAACCATCCCCGCAAGATAGCTCCTTGCCCGGTAGTAGCACACTCAGCTCACAAATAAAAGACCTGGCTTCAATCTGTGTTGCATGGAAACATTGGACATGATTCATTACCCCTATTATTCCTGTTGACATAGTAGTAAGTAAGTAGCATCCTGAGGAAGAGGACTCAAAGGATAGCAGTAGAAATAACTAAAACATTGTTTTTCTTGGGATATGATAGAGTTGATAGGAGAGCAATGTGGCAGATGTTGCAAGTGTATAGAATAGGTAGTAAGTTATTAAATGCTGTAAGGAGTTTTTATGATAGTGAGGCTCAGGTTGCTGTGTGTGGGAAAGAGGGAGAATACTTCTCAGTAAAAGTAGGCTTAGATATGGATGTGTAATGTCAAAATGGTTGTTTAACACCAGCACCAAGGAAGGTTCCTTGGTGTTGGTGAGGGGCTCTTGATCTAGGGAATTGGATCTGTGCTCCAGTTCCCTGAATTAAACCTGAATACCTTCCACATCCCCCCACAAGCACTGTATAATCCTACGGGTTTAGCGCTTCCCCCTTGATTATAATAATAATAATGAAAAAGAAGTAAATGCTTGGGTGTTGGGGAGAGGGGTGGGATTAAATTATGGGAAATCAAATACCAAATGGAAGTTGACACAGTTACTTTTTGCTGATGATACTGTGCTTATGGGAGATTCTAAAGAAAAGTTGCTAAGGTTAGCGGACAAGTTTGGATGTGTAGTGTAAATATTATGCAGAGAATTCGTAGTGTGGAAATTAAGAGGAGGTGTGGAGTTGCTAAAAGTATTAGTCAGAGGGCTGAAGAGGAGTTGTTGAAGTGTTTTGGTTATTTAGAGAGGATGAAACAAAGTAGAATGACTTGGAGAGCATATAAGTAATTCTGTAGTGGAAGGAAGGCAGGGTAGGGGTCATCCCATGAATGGTTGGAGGGAGGGGGTAAAGGAGGTTTTGTGGGCAAGTGGCTTGGACTTCCAGCAAGCATGAGTGTCTTAGATAGGAGTGAATGGAGACAAATGATTTTTGGGATGTGACAACCTGTTGGAGTGTGAGCAGGGTAATACGTATTTTGTAGAGGGATTCAGGGAAACCAGTTAGCTGGACTTGAGTCCCGGAGGTGGGAAGTACAATGCCTGCACTTTAAAGGAGGGGTTTGGGATTTTGGCTGTTTGGAGTGACACATAAACTGTTGTATCTGAGCACCTCTGCAAAGACAGTGATTATGTATGAATGATAGTGAAAGTGTTGAATGATGAAAGTTTTTTCTTTCTCTTTGGGTTTTTCTTTCTTTTTGGGTCACCTGCCTTGGTGGGAAATGGCCGGCATGTTCAAAGAAAATGAAAAACCTTTTGTTACTTAACCTCCATGTTAATGACCTTAATAAAGTCTCTTCATTTTCCCGCCAAGAAAGTAAGCTAACATCTGGGTATTTATTTACAGTGGTACCTCAGTAAACATCCTTAATTCATTCCAGGACCTTGGATTTATACCAAACAGGACGTATACCAAACAAATTTTCCCTTAAGAAATATAGGGAAAATGATTAATCCATTCCCATGAAAAAATAATCCTATTGTTATTGGTATATTATACATTGATGGGGTTGTATAAAATAATTTAAACACTTCTTAATACTAAAATAGATACATAAATACAAAAGAATTAGATGAAATAAATGCAAATTTAACCTACCTTTACTTTGTAATAAAGTTGGTAGAATTACCGACAATATGTAAAGTAAAAGGACACAAGTGCAACTAATGTGACATTTATTGTGGCAACGTTTCGCTCTCCAGGAGCTTTATCAAGCTTGATAAAGCTCCTGGAGAGCAAAACGTTGCCACAATAAATGTCACATTAGTTGCACTTGTGTCCTTTTACTTTACATATCTTTACTTTGCTGAAAGAGTCAAGTGCCTACTAGGATAGTGCTGAAAAGAGAGGAGGAGGAAATGTTACTGTTTAGAAAGAGAGTCCCCTTCTCTTTTCTGTCTCTTTATCCTATTTGGATCTGGTTGAAGCCCACCAGGTTTGACTTATACTAAAAATCTGTCCAAAGAACTTTGTTTCTGCCTTCTTCTCAGGATGTTTTGGAAATGTGACATTGTCTGGTCATTCCAGACAATGCTATTATGGCTTGTTTGGGTTTTGTTGGGGGTGGTACTTCTCTGAAAAGCTTTTGATGTCTGTGGCATGCAAAGAGTACGTTACACTTTATTCAGCATATGTACACACACTCATATAGGCTGCCTCCCAACCAGCAAACCGGGTGCTAAAGTTTTAATGATTCTACAGGGCCCCATCGTTAAATCAGTACCTTGGTTCATTAACCAATCATAAGGTGGGTCTGACAATTGCTGAGGTGATGTGGATCACTCACGGTCAGCACTTGCCAGACTCATACAGCCGCTGGTTGAACACGGTTCTCTCTGGCTTTTGTCTTTGCTTGATTACTGTGTGATACACTTATAAGCCATTCTTGTACACAAATACAAGAAGATGTACAAGAAGGAAAATGCAAGTTAAAGACTACTGCTGTGTTTATTTTTGCTCCAAGTCCCATTATGACCAGGTCAACAGGCCATCATTACCTGTGTGTGTAATGTGGGAAACCCTGTCCGGGAGCTGGTGCTGGAGCTAGTCTTGTATAAACCATACCACGGGCGGGATTGAACCCGCGGTCAGAGAGTCTCGAAACTCCAGACCGTCGCGTACCATTCAGATAGCCTTGCTATCGCTCGGCACTGTGTGTCAACTTTGCCATCACTTCCGTTATTGCGTGTCAGCCTTGCAATTGTGTTTATGTGTATCCTGCAGTCGTACTGTGCAATGTTTGTTGTGTGTATTGCAAACAGCATATTATGTTGGGGTTAATGCCACCTACACAAGTCAGGCGATTGGTGTCTGAATTCACTCTACTAAATCTGCCCAAATTCTCTCTACAGCATTCTTGGCAAATTGCTCATTCTCTTGGTATAGAGTATCAAAACACTCTTACTGCTGTGCAGCTTTGTGACATTATTTGCACAAAGCTAAAAGCTGAAACAACTATGGTGCACCAAATTGACGCATCTCTCACTACAGGAGCTGTTAATCACAGATCCTTGCTTAGGTTCCTTCCTAATATGGGAGGGACAACACCAGAGCAATCTGACCAGCAGTCTCGTGAAACAACAGGTGTGTTGGATTTGTCTAAGGGAGAGTTCACTTCATTGGCGCTTGAGTTAGCCAAACTCAATCTTGAAACGACCAGGGAGCAGCGAGCATATGCTAGGGAAGACTTTGATAGAGAAAGGAGAGAAGGCAATTCAAGAGGACTGTAGATGACTTTAGTTTGCAAAAGGCAGTATCGCTAGTTTCTCGTTTTGTTGAAGCCGAGCCTGAACAGTTTTTCGAGGCATTTGAAAACCAGGCTCGAGCATCGAGGTGGCCGGAGGTGCACTGGGCAACATTGGTGCATACAGCATTGTATGGTAAAGCACAGGAGTTTACATCTGTGTTGAACAATGACGACTTTATCAACTATCGAGTAGTGGAAACCATGGTTTTGGGGCTTATCAGTGTATTCCTGCCAAGTACAGGCAAATGACAGCCGGGTCAGTCTCATGCCGACTTTGTAAGGCAGCAGTCGAAAGCCTTTACCAAGTGGTATAAGGCAAGTGGTGTCACTAATTTCTCGGACATTGTCCATTGCTCTTGGTTGATAACTTGCTGGAATCTGTTGGACTGGAGGTTCAAGTCTTTCTTGAAGATCATTCATTGGCCACTGCATTGGAAGCAGCCAGGTTAGCTGATACTTTTGAGACTAACCACTCCTTGTCCAAGCGGTCTTATCTTTCTTCTCAATAGCCTGGCATGAGCAGAGATCGTCAAAGAAGAGTTCCTGACTGGAGGAATCCTCCGGGTTTAGCGCTTCCCCCTTGATTATAATAATAATAATAATAATCCTGACTGGAGGACGAAGTGGCAGGACGAAGGTGAACAACAATGCCAAACAACTAAGTCACCTGGTGAGTCACATTATCCAACTCATGGTCAACCTGGTGACCCATGTTATCCAACTTATGGTCATCCTGCTCGTGCTGAATACGGTAATCAGAGACATCAGTATACAGACTGGTGCCAATCATAAAATCAGCAGGGAGCCAAGGTAATATGTTATCATTGCCATAAACCAGGCCATGTTAAACTGAACTGCCCAGAAAAAACCCAACCATTAGGGAGAATTACTAATCTCCCTGTTGAAACGAATCAGAAAGAAATAGAGTATGGGATGGCCCCATACTACCATACTTGTCATATCTCCCTTCAGGAGAATTCAAAGAAAACTGAATTGAGAACATTTAGGGATACCGGAGCTTATAGCTCCCTTATAAGATAGGGAGTACTTCCCCTCTCTGAACAAACGTCATTGCACTCATCAGTTCTTTTAGAAGTATTTGGTGGAGCAGTATTTTCTGTCCCTTTACATAAAATATATGTGCAGAGTAAATATTACACTGAGGAGGGGTTGTTGAGGTGGTTCGGACATACAGAGAGAATGGAACAAAACAGAATGACTTCGAGAGTGTATAAATCTGTAGTGGAGGGAAGGCGGGGTAGGGGTCGGCCTAGGAAGGGCTGGAGGGAGGGGGTAAAGGAGGTTTTGTGTGCGAGGGGCTTGGACTTCCAGCAAGCATGCATGAGTGTATTTGACAGGAGTGAATGGAGACAAATGGTCTTTAATACTTGACGTGCTGTTGGAGTATGAGCAAAGTAACATTTACAAAGGGATTCAGGGAAACCGGCAGGCCGGACTTGAGTCCTGGAAATGGGAAGTACACTGTCTGCACTCTGAAGGAGGGATGTTAATGTTGCAGTTTTATAACTGTAGTGTAAAGCACCCCTCTGGCAAGACAGTGATGGAGTGAACGATGATGAAAGTTTTTCTTTTTCGGGCCACCCTGCCTTGGTGGGAATTGGCTGATGTGTTAATAAAATAAATATTTGACTAGGTGTTTCTGATGGATTTCCTGTGAAAGATGCTGTATCATTACTGGGTAATAACATTAAGTCTATTAGGTGTCCAGAACCTATAATGACTAATTCTTCTCCGATGTTGGCCATAACTCGGGCAAAATCCCAAGGGATGTCTGATGGGAATACTAACCCATCCTTGGAGCCAATTTGTTTTACGAGGAAAACTGGCCAGGGTCTCGTAAATTTAATGAACAGACCCTGATCAAGCCTTCTTATTCCAGGGTTACAGGATTGTCCGATATCTCTGTCTCCATGCCTGAGGGACTGTCCTTTCGGGAAGATCAGCGAAAAGACCCTTCCTTGAATTTTTCTTTTCAGGCAGCCATGGGTGAATCTACCTCAGATCACCCAGTCAAATATAAAATTAAAAACGACTTCTTAATCTGCACTGAGAGTAGTAAGGAGGCAGAGGGAAGGCAAAAGACATAGATTGGTAGTTCCTAAAAAGTTTCGATCACAAATGTTAAATGTAGCTCATAATTCTTCGCTAGGAGGACACTTAGGGACTACCAAAACCTTGTATAGAATATTAAAAGAATTCTATTTGCCAAAGCTAAGGCAAGATGTGAAGAATCACATCCATTGTTGTAGGGGATGTCAGCAAGTAGGGAAACCTGGACACCCCATTAAACCTGCAAGACTTCGTCCCATACCCGCGGATGGAGAACCTTTTACAGAGTTAATTATAGATTGTGTAGGTCTGTTACCTAAGTCCAAGTCTGGGAATCAGTACTTATTCACTATTGTGGAGAAAGTTAAGAGATATCCAGAAGCAATCCCAATGCATAGTATCAATACCAAAGCTATTCTTAAAGCCTTAACTAGGTTCATCTCCTGCGTTGGCATTTTTAAGTCTATTCAGAGTGACCAAGGTATAATTTTACTGCCAAAGCATTTAGGGAAGCATTAACTAGGCTAGGAATAATTCATAAATTATCCACTGCCTATCATCCTCAGCTCCAAGATGCCTTGGAAAGATTTCATCAGACATTAAAAACCATGATGAGAACTTATTGCATGCATTTTCCTACAGACTGGGATGAATCACTTCCTCTGTTGCTGTTCACAGTGAGAGAAACTGCGCAGGAGTCCACAGGGTGGACTCCTGCGCAGGTGGGATGTCAGTTGGCTAAGACTAACTTAAAAACATCTCAAAATACTATGAAACAGAGGTATGACAGAAACTCAAAATTTCTCTCCTTCCATCCAGAAGACAAAGTACTTGTGCAGGAACCTATATGTGGCCATACCTTAAAAGCTAGAATTATTGGACCTATGCAAATTGTAAGTGAACTATCTGATGTAAACTATATGGTAGCTCCCCTTGACAAGTCCTCAAAGAGTAAAACATACCACATAAATCAGATTAAAGCATTTCAAACTTCAAGTAAAGTCCCAGTAATGACTGTCCTCTGCCTCTGTAGATAACCCTGGCTCCTTGCATCCTATTCCTGAAATTCAAGTAAAGCTTCCCAACTCTGTCCTCCTCAATGACCTTTAATGGTGGGGCTGTCTTAGAATCAAGTAACAAGTTTAACTGCACTCCTACTGTGGAAAATACTGTATATTTTTTTTTTTTTTTTTTTTTTTTTTTTTTTTCAACAAGTCGGCCGTCTCCCACCGAGGCAGGGTGACCCAAAAAAGAAAGAAAATCCCCAAAAAGAAAATACTTTCATCATCATTCAACACTTTCACCACACTCGCACATTATCACTGTTTTTGCAGAGGTGCTCAGAATACAACAGTCTAGAAGCATAAACATATAAAGATACACAACATATCCCTCCAAACTGCCAATATCCCAAACCCCTCCTTTAAAGTGCAGGCATTGTACTTCCCATTTCCAGGACTCAAGTCCGACTATATGAAAATAACCGGTTTCCCTGAATCCCTTCACTAAATATTACCCTGCTCACACTCCAACAGATCGTCAGGTCCCAAGTACCATTCGTCTCCATTCACTCCTATCTAACACGCTCACGCACGCTTGCTGGAAGTCCAAGCCCCTTACCCACAAAACCTCCTTTACCCCCTCTCTCCAACCCTTTCGAGGACGACCCCTACCCCGCCTTCCTTCCCCTATAGATTTATATGCTTTCCATGTCATTCTACTGTGATCCATTCTCTCTAAATGACCAAACCACCTCAACAACCCCTCTTCTGCCCTCTGACTAATACTTTTATTAACTCCACACCTTCTCCTAATTTCCACACTCCGAATTTTCTGCATAATATTTACACCACACATTGCCCTTAAACAGGACATCTCCGCTGCCTCCAACCGTCTCCTCGCTGCTGCATTTACCACCCAAGCTTCACACCCATATAAGAGTGTTGGTACTACTATACTTTCATACATTCCCTTCTTTGCCTCCATAGATAACGTTTTTTGACTCCACATATACCTCAACGCACCACTCACCTTTTTTCCCTCATCAATTCTATGATTAACCTCATCCTTCATAAATCCATCCGCCGACACGTCAACTCCCAAGTATCTGAAAACATTCACTTCTTCCATACTCCTCCTCCCCAATTTGATATCCAATTTTTCTTTATCTAAATCATTTGACACCCTCATCACCTTACTCTTTTCTATGTTCACTTTCAACTTTCTACCTTTACACACATTCCCAAACTCATCCACTAACCTTTGCAATTTTTCTTTAGAATCTCCCATAAGCACAGTATCATCAGCAAAAAGTAACTGTGTCAATTCCCATTTTGAATTTGATTCCCCATAATTTAATCCCACCCCTCTCCCAAACACCCTAGCATTTACTTCCTTTACAACCCCATCTATAAATATATTAAACAACCATGGTGACATTACACATCCCTGTCTAAGACCTACTTTTACCGGGAAGTAGTCTCCCTCTCTTCTACACACCCTAACCTGAGCCTCACTATCCTCATAAAAACTCTTTACAGCATTTAATAACAACCACCCAGGGAGGTACTACCGTCCTGCCAAGTGAGTGTAAAACGAAGCCTGTGATTGTTTTACATGATGGTAGGATTGCTGATGTCTTTTGTCTGTCTCATAAATATGCAAGATTACAGGCATGTCTTGCTACTTCTACTTACACTTAGGTCACACTACACATACATGTACACATTTATTTATACACACTCATCTGAGTTTTCTTTGATTTTATCTTAATAGTTCTTGGTCTTATTAATTTTCCTTTTATATCCATGGGGAAGTGGAATAAGAATCTTTCCTCCGTAAGCCATGCGTGTTGTAAAAGTCAACTAAAATGCCGGGAACAATGGGCTAGTAACCCCTTTTCCTGTAAAGATTACTAAAAAGAATAAGAAGAAGAAAATTGTCAAAGTGGGAAGTCTGAATGTGCGTGGATGTTGTGCAGATGATAAGAAAGAGATGATTGTGGATGTTATGAATGAGAAGAAGCTGGATGTCCTGGCTTTAAGTGAAACAAAGCTGAAGGGGGTGGGAGAGTTTCAGTGGAGAGGAATAAATGGGATTAGGTCAGGGGTTTCAAATAGAGTTAGAGCTAAAGAAGGAGTAGCAATAATGTTGAAGGATAAGCTATGGCAGGAAAAGAGGGACTATAAATGTATTAATTCAAGGATTATGTGGAGTAAAATAAAGATTGGATGTGAAAAGTGGGTTATAATAAGCGTGTATGCACCTGGAGAAGAGAGAAGTGTAGAGGAGAGAGAGAGATTTTGGGAAATGTTGAGTGAATGCGTGGGGAGTTTTGAATCAAGTGTGAGAGTAATGGTGGTTGGGGATTTTAATGCTAAAGTGGGTAAAAATGTTATGGAGGGAGTAGTAGGTAAATTTGGGGTGCCAGGGGTAAATGTAAATGGGGAGCCTTTAATTGAGCTATGTGTAGAAAGAAATTTGGTAATAAGTAATACATATTTTATGAAAAAGAGGATAAATAAATATACAAGGTATGATGTAGCACGTAATGAAAGTAGTTTATTAGATTATGTATTGGTGGATAAAAGGTTGATGGGTAGGCTCCAGGATGTACATGTTTATAGAGGGGCAACTGATATATCGGATCATTATTTAGTTGTAGCTACAGTTAGAGTAAGAGGTAGATGGGAAAAGAGGAAGGTGGCAACAACAAGTAAGAGGGAAGTGAAAGTGTATAAACTAAGGGAGGAGGAAGTTCGGGTGAGATATAAGCGACTATTGGCAGAAAGGTGGGCTAGTGCAAAGATGAGTAGTGGGGGGGTTGAAGAGGGTTGGAATAGTTTTAAAAATGCAGTATTAGAATGTGGGGCAGAAGTTTGTGGTTATAGGAGGGTGGGGGCAGGAGGAAAGAGGAGTGATTGGTGGAATGATGAAGTAAAGGGTGTGATAAAAGAGAAAAAGGTAGCTTATGAGAGGTTTTTACAAAGCAGAAGTGTTATAAGAAGAGCAGAGTATATGGAGAGTAAAAGAAAGGTAAAGAGAGTGGTGAGAGAGTGCAAAAGGAGAGCAGATGATAGAGTGGGAGAGGCACTGTCAAGAAATTTTAATGAAAATAAGAAAAAATTTTGGAGTGAGTTAAACAAGTTAAGAAAGCCTAGGGAAAGTATGGATTTGTCAGTTAACCCTTTCAGGGTCCGTCCCGTAGATCTACGGCTTTATGTTCAGGGTCCAAACCGTAGATCTACGCCATGAGCTCAGCTCACTCTGATAAACTGTGAGTTTTACATTTGGGCCTAGATATGAGAGAATACATCTATGTGGTATGTGTGCACCACATAAAACAGATCCTGCAGCACACTGTGCATAATGAGAGAAAAAAAATGAAATCATGATTTTTCGATTAAAACAGCAACTTTGCAGTGTTTTTTCGTATGTTTTTTATAGTTGTATTTGCGATTTCTTGGTCTCATTTGATAGAATGGAAGACATATTACAGAAATAGAGATGATTTTGATTGGTTTTAGCATTGGAAATGGCTTGAAACTGAGCTCAAAGTAGCGGAAATGTTAAATTTTTGCCGATATTCAAAAGTAAACAAACGACCTCACACATCTAATACACGTCAGCTGGTAGGTCTAATATACATTCACAAATATGGTGATGATATTTATACAATTATTACAGTATTGCATAACAGTAAATCTTCTATTTTTTGGTGTGAATAAAAATTCATTATGTGAATAAAAAATCAAAATGGAATTTATTTGTAAAGCCTCAAAACATAACTAATGAACAGAGGAAATGTTAGTTTAGTGCCAGGAATGCCTACATTGTTCATTCTGGACCCTATTTTGAAATTGGAATATTTTGAACTTTGTGTTAAATTGGCCAAATTAACAATTTCCGATCACTTTATTTTGTAGTTGAAACAGTTGACTTGGCGATTTCTTGTGCTCAATCGATAGAATAGAAGTAATACTAGTGAAATAGCTAAGAATTTGGTTGATTGGAATAATGTAATTGGCCTAAAATGGGAGTCAAAGTCGGCAAAATCGCCGATTCGTAAATATCGCTGACACATCAAAATTCGCGAGAGCATAATTTCGTCAATTTTCCACCAATTTTCGTACTTTTTGTTTTATTACCTTCACAAAAAGATTCTCTACGATTTCATAAGAAAAAATAACAAATTTTTTTTTTGAAATATCTTGGACACTGGTGCGTGACTCCAGATTTGGGCCTTGGACCCTGAAAGGGTTAAAAACAGAGTAGGGGAGTTAGTAGATGGGGAGATGGAGGTATTGGGTAGATGGCGAGAATATTTTGAGGAACTTTTAAATGTTAAGGAAGAAACAGAGGCAGTAATTTCATGCACTGGTCAGGGAGGTATACCATCTTTTAGGAGTGAAGAAGAGCAGAATGTAAGTGTGGGGGAGGTACGTGAGGCATTACGTAAAATGAAAGGGGGTAAAGCAGCTGGAACTGATGGGATCATGACAGAAATGTTAAAAGCAGGGGGGGATATAGTGTTGGAGTGGTTGGTACTTTTGTTTAATAAATGTATGAAAGAGGGGAAGGTACCTAGGGATTGGCAGAGAGCATGTATAGTCCCTTTATATAAAGGGAAAGGGGACAAAAGAGACTGTAAAAATTATAGAGGAATAAGCTTACTGAGTATACCAGGAAAAGTGTACGGTAGGGTTATAATTGAAAGAATTAGAGGTAAGACAGAATGTAGGATTGCGGATGAGCAAGGAGGTTTTAGAGTGGGTAGGGGATGTGTAGATCAGGTGTTTACATTGAAGCATATATGTGAACAGTATTTAGATAAAGATAGGGAAGTTTTTATTGCATTTATGGATTTAGAAAAGGCATATGATAGAGTGGATAGAGGAGCAATACTGTATATATTTTCCGGAAATACGGTAATTTATAGGTAAATAGATGCCCTATATTGTATTTTTAAAAGAAGCATGTTATCGAAAAAAAGAAGAGACGCTCGCCATCTTAGTTTTGAATTGAACAGAACGTTAGAGTGAATGGGAAGAATTTTTCGTGCTCTAGAGGTTAAAATTGGGCTGACACCTCTCAAATAGTAGGCGAAATTGGTGGATGTGCATTCCTGCATAACTTGAGATATCAGACGACTGGACAAGACAGCTCCAGGAACCTCAGATAAGCTCTCTAGATTTGTGTGTAATTCTGGCCAGCATTATTTTCATAGATTTCGTTAGAGTGAGGTTTTCTGAGTATGATACACATTAATCTCCAGTCAAATTGGTGAGTGATATTAAGATATATTTTCCTTCTGTTATGTAATTGTGTATATATATAACCATTTATTATTTTTAATACACAGTCCACAAATTTATATATTTACCAGTATTCCTTGTGTATGTATATTTCATTTGATTAATAGGTCCAGAGCAACTTGTGGTTATGACAGTGGTAGGTATCGAAGGGGGACATTTTTTGCGACCTAGGTGTCCCAAATTCCTACTTGTCTATGTAACATTGATAAATAATAATTATCTTTGTTATCATTTACTGTTATGTACATAATTAGTTACATTCAGATAAATGCAATTTTCCACATTTAATTTGCCCGTTGGTCCTTCGAACCGGATGTAATTAGTGAAGTCATTAATTGGTTAATTGCTTAATAATTATATGTGAAATGACAGAAGGAGGTGGATGTTAAGTTCACAAATTTATTTAATGTGTAGTGGATTATAATTATTACAATATTAATTTTGATAAGTCAAGTCTGGCTAAGTTTATTAATTTGTATAATATTAATTTTGATGAGCCAAGTTTGTATTAATGTACATTTAAAATTTATATTACAATTTTTTACATGTAATTGCTGAGCTCAAGTAGCTGGGATTTATTCAAAGGTAGGTTGTGTCAGTGTTGTGAGTTGTAATCAGTGTTATTAATTGGGTTGAATTTAATACATTGCATCATGGCTGAAAATGAGGAAATTAATAAAGACAAACATATGGAATATAGAGTAAAGAAAGCATCACTACAGGCTAAGAAAGTTCATGTAACCAAGGCATATAATAAGTGCTTGGAATTAATGAATCGAGAAACTGTGAATACTGATGATTTAAAATTGTATTTAGATGCTTTAGGTAATAGATATGATTCATACAAATTACATTACAACAAATATGAAGGAGATTTGTTAGTAAAATGTGTAGATGAGACTGAAGTAGATCAGTATTATGAATTAGAGGAAATGATTCTTTCTTGTAAAAGTCAGGCCTTGAATAAATTAAAATGTGTAAACCAGGCAGTTAATCAGTCTGCTCCAAGTTTATGTTTACCTGTGTTTAATCCCGGAGAAAATTAGGAGGAATTTTGGTCAATTTTTAAAGCAGCTGTGCATGACAGGAGTGACCTAGCCTGTGTAACTAAATTATTTTACCTCAAAGGACAGGTAAGAGGAGAGGCTCACATACTGATACAAGCCTTTCCCAATGTAGATGACTCTTACAAGGAAGCAGTTGACTTGTTGCAGGTCACTTATGGTAATATAGAACAAAGTAGGTTGGATCTAGTGAATATCATTGTTAATTTAAAATCTCCAGATCACACTTACAAAGGTTTACAACAGTTTAGAGTTAAACTGCAGAGCACTCTCAAAACTTTAAGTAATAAATATAATCTGAAGGAATCAGACTGGTTATTGAGTGCCATGGTACAGAATAAATTAAGCTGTAAAACACTTGAATGGCTCTCGAATAAATATCACAAGGGTTATTTTGGTCTGGAGGAAATAAGACTAGGTCTACAAGAATTAATTGCTCAGTTGCAGACCAGCCAACCAACTCATTTTAAAGATGCAACACATCATAACTCTGAGGTATCTGTCAAGTTTCACAAAGGGAAAAATTATCCCAATGTTAATAATCAAATTTCATTTCCTAAAAAGAGTTGCATAGGTGCATATCAAGTAGCAGGAATCAGAAATAATGATTCTCCACAAGGTAAGAAAAATAAGTACCCTCCTAAGAGTAGCCCAGTTAATAAGAAACCTGTCAAAGAAAGGAGAGATTGTCTCTTCTGCAAGGGTAAGATAAGATAAGATAAGATTTTGTTTAGATTTTTAACCCCGGAGGGTTAGCCACCCAGGATAACCCAAGAAAGTCAGTGCGTCATCGAGGACTGTCTAACTTATTTCCATTGGGGTCCTTAATCTTGTCCCCCAGGATGCGACCCACACCAGTCGACTAACACCCAGGTACCTATTTGCTGCTAGGTGAACAGGACAACAGGTGTAAGGAAACGTGTCAAAATGTTTCCACCAGCCGGGAATCGAACCCGGGCCCTCCGTGTGTGAAGCGGGAGCTTTAGCCACCAGGCCACTGGGCCACAGTTTTTATGCCAACAGCATTTGGTGTTCCCAGGCGGTCACCCATCCAAGTACTAACCAAACCCAACGTTGCTTAACTTCGCTGATCGGACGAGAAGCGGTGCGTTCAACGTGGTACTCATTTTTCTAAGAATTGCAATGCATACAATTCATGGAATGATAAAGTTGAAAGATTGGAGGAACTTGACAGATGTATCAGGTGTTTGGGTAATCACAATGTAAAGGATTGTTATGCCAAATTAAACTTCTGTTATCAATGTCACAAAGGAAGACACCATATAGTCATGTGTAAAGGTCTATATGATAATGTTGATAATAATGATAATGTTGACAATCCTGACACAACAGTGGCTAATGTAAAAATTGCTGCTAATGTTAATAATGATGGTTTTGCTGAAGTAGCCTTACCTGTGTTACAGGTAAAAATTGATGATAGGCATAAATCAAAAAATGTAACTGCATTATTAGACCAAGGATCCCAACGTACTTTCATTAAACGTAAATGTCTTGATGGTATGAAAGTACAGATGGGAGATCCCACAACTTTAGAATTATCTGGTTTTCTCTCGGATAAAAGGGCTCAATTGTATGACACTGTTTATGTAACTGTCAGGTTAGGCAATGAGAAAAAACGTGTTAATGCAGTAATTGTAGATAGACTTCCAGAGAAAATATCTACAGTAGAACTTAGTAAAGCTACAGAAAGACTCTCACATAATGTAAATTTAGCACCTTCTGGTGTAAGTGATGATTCTGTAGGCCCAATAAATATTTTGATAGGTAGTGACTATTATGCCTCCTTTGTAAAGGGTATGGTAAAGAAATGTGGTGTCACCCTTTTGAAGACTGCTGGAGGCCATGTAATGTATGGTAGGATTCCTCGTAATAATAATTCATGACTAGAGGAAACTACAAATACCATAACTGTGTGTCTTACTCATGAAGTTGTACCCCAGTATAATTCTTCCA
The DNA here is from genome assembly GCF_038502225.1 of Cherax quadricarinatus. Taxonomy (NCBI): domain Eukaryota; kingdom Metazoa; phylum Arthropoda; class Malacostraca; order Decapoda; family Parastacidae; genus Cherax; species Cherax quadricarinatus. The sequence goes on from NC_091320.1 coordinate 6,399,508, forward strand.
TAGAGGATGGTGTTGAGCCAGTGCATAAATTGTGGGAATTAGACAGCATTGGAATAAATGTAAATGAAGAAAGTCCAGATGATTCTTTTACTCAGGAGCAATACCTGAGAGATGTAAAATTTGAATCTGGACAATACTTGGTACGACTTCCGTGGAGACTGAACCATCCAGAATTGCCCACTAATTACAGAATGGCATATGGACAATTAAAGGCTCAGCTCTGCGAACTGAGTAAGACACCAGAATTGTTAACTGCCTATAATGATATAATTGCTGAGCAGTTAATTAATAAATTTATAGAAGAGGTACCTCCTGAGCAAGCCAAAATTTATGGTCACTATTTGCCACATCACAGAGTGAAGAAGGATTCTAAGACCACTCCTCTGAGAATTGTGTTTAATTGTAGTGCCAGGAGTAACAAAAATGTACCTAGTTTAAATGACTGTTTGATGACAGGTCCGTCGTTGATGGAAAAATTAGGAGATATCTTATTAAATTTCAGGATGAAAAATTATGCCTTTATGGCTGACATAAGTGAAGCTTTCCTAAGAGTGGGTTTACAAGAGGCTGACTGGGATTGTACGCGCTTCTTATGGCCTGAGAATCCTATTGACCCACTTGGCCCTCTGAAAACTTTTCGCTTTAGGAGCGTATTATTTGGTGCTACATCCAGTCCGTTCCTACTTCAAGCGACGATAAATGCACACCTTAAATGTATGAGAAGCCCATTGAGTAAAGTAATGAGCAAACAATTTTGTGGACAATTTCCTGGGTGTGATGTCAACTGAAGAGGAACTGTTAATGACTTATGGAGAGGCTAATAAAATAATGCAAAGTGCAAATATGCCTCTGAGAGAATGGAATAGTAATTCGTCCAAATTGAAGGACAAAATAAGTAAAGATTACCCTGGAGATGAAGTGCCAAAATGTAGTAATGTATTGGGTTTAAATTGGGATACTGAGAGAGATTTGTTAATGTTAAAACCTAATAATTACAGTCTGCACAATAAATTAACTAAGAGAGTTTTGCTTGCTGAAGTTTCCAAATGTTTTGATCCACTAGGTTTAGTGTCACCCCTTACTATAAGAGGGAAATTATTAATACAGGAAGCATGGAAACTTAAATGTTCTTGGGATGAAATACTACCTGAGGAATTCATTAACAGGTGGGATGAATTAATTGGTGATTATGAAAAAATTCCAATGTTGGAGTTTCCACGCCAGGTGGCCAATCCAAATGGGAAAAATGTACTCCACATTTTTTGTGATGCTTCAAAATTGGCATACGGAGCAGTTACTTACCTTCAATGTAATAGTGTTATTTCTCTTGTTATGTCTAAGGCTAAAGTGTCTCCAATTAAATCACGTACCTTGCCTCATTTGGAATTAACAGCCATTTATGTAGGTGTCAAATTAGCTAATTATATAAGAAATAAGTTGCAGGAGATAAATATTAGCGACACTGTAATTTGGTCTGATAATGAGGTATCCTTACAATGGATTCGTAATGGAAACAGTAAAATTGTGTACGTACAAAACAGAGTCGCTGAAATTAATCAGATGCAAGAGAAGTATAATAGTTTGGGTCAGCATATGTTAACATTTAATCATATACCTGGTGAGGAGAATCCAGCTGATTTCTTGTCTCGAGGTTTACCTTATGCTAAATTTGTAAATGCTGTATTATGGTTTAAAGGACCGAGCTGGTTGGTAAATAAAGCTAATTGGCCTGTACAAAAGGCGTATATTTCTCCTGTTGAAATTACTGTGACCACCGCTCCAATAGTTTGTCCTTCCTTAGCCATTGATATAAATAGGTATTCTTCTTTACCCAAACTAATCAATGTAACTAAGTTGGTGTTTAAATTTCTAAACAAGATGAATATTTCATATAAGTTTTCACATCCTCTTGAATATTGGATAAAGAGGGTACAGGAGGAATTCTATGGAAATGAGATTAAATTGATGATGGAAAGAAAAATTTTGAAAGGTTCTATAATAGAGAAATTGGGGCTGTATTTAGAGAACAATGTAATTAGGTACAGAGGTAGGTTACAAAATGCTGAATTGGGTGATTATGCTAAACACCCTATCTTACTGCCCAAAACTCATCATCTAACAAATTTGATTGTTCTAAATGCCCATAAAAATGTAATGCATGGTGGGGTACAAGATACCTTAAATTGTATTAGGGAAACTTTCTGGATTCCACAAGGATGGCAAAGTGTAAAAAGGGTGATTAAATCTTTTGTAATATGTCGCCGTGTGGATGCCAGATCCTATATGTACCCAGGTCCTCCACCATTGCCAAAGGAGTGTGTACAATTAGTGAAACCATTTGATGTAACAGGTGTAGACTATAGTGGTCCAATAATTTTAACAGGTACTTCAGATGGTGTTCCACTAAAAGTGTATGTTTGTTTGTTCACCTGTACTACTACTAGGGCAGTTCATTTAGAAGTGGCACAGGACTTGTCTGCAGAACAGTTTATACAGCTGTTTCGAAAATTTGCAGCTAGGAGATCCTGTCCGAGATTGATGATTTCTGATGCCACAAATTTTGTAGCAGGTGCTCAGCACTTGATAGAATTAAATAATAGTAACGATGTTCAATCTCTGTTAACCCAGCGAGGGTGTACCTGGAAATTTATTACTCCTAGAGCCCCTTGGCATGGGGGGCTGTACGAAAGACTGATAGGCACAGTGAAGAGGTGTCTCTGTAAAGTACTACACCGGAAGAGAATTAATTTGGAAGAATTCCGTGCAGTGTTAGTGGAGGCGGAAAATCGTATAAATAATAGGCCTCTCTCGTACATGAGTGATACACCTGATGCAGATGTATTAACACCTTCTCACCTAATATGTGGAAGGAAATTGGAAGCTGCCCTTGTCTATAGAGATAATCCGGAAGAAAGTGATGAAGATAACAATGATGCGGCAGTGTTGTGTAATAAATTTAAAATGTTAAATAAAGTAATTGATCATTGGTCTAATGTGTGGCATAAGGAATATCTTCTTGCACTACGTGAACACTTTTATGGTGCGACCGAGACAGTAAATCGACAGACCATTCAACCAGGTGACATTGTGTTAATTGACACTGAACAACATCGAACATTGTGGCCTCTGGGCAAAGTATTGACATTGTACCCAGATGCACAAGGTGTTGTCAGGAATGTCAAAGTGTTGTGTCATGGCCAGGAAAGTTTACGCACAATTAATAAATTAATTCCCTTGGAATTAGGTGCTCAATCAAATGTAAATGAAAATCTGAGGGAAAGTGACACAAGTGATATGGAAGATAACGCTGACCAAATGATGCCGGAAGATGAAATCATAGTAAGACCTACTAGGAGAACAGCCACTCAAGCCAGAACTGGCTGGAATCGTCTCCTAAAGGAAGGAGTAATTTGAGTCGTTTAGCAACGAACTCCGGCCGGCCGCAGTGTGGAAAATACTGTATATATTTTCCGGAAATACGGTAATTTATAGGTAAATAGATGCCCTATATTGTATTTTTAAAAGAAATATGTTATCGAAAAAAAGAAGAGATGCTCGCCATCTTGGTTTTGAATTGAACAGAACGTTAGAGTGAATGGGAAGAATTTTTCGTGCTCTAGAGGTTAAAATTGGGCTGACACCTCTCAAATAGGAGGCGAAATTGGTGGATGTGCATTCCTGCATAACTTGAGATATCAGACGACTGGACAAGACAGCTCCATGAACCTCAGATAAGCTCTCTAGATTTGTGTGTAATTCTGGCCAGCATTATTTTCATAGATTTCGTTAGAGTGAGGTTTTCTGAGTATGATACACATTTATCTCCAGTCAAATTGGTGAGTGATATTAAGATATATTTTCCTTCTGTTATGTAATTGTGTATATTACCATTTATTATTTTTAATATACAGTCCACAAATTTATATATTTACCAGTATTCCTTGTGTATGTATATTTCATTTGATTAATAGGTCCAGAGCAACTTGTGGTTATGACAGTGGTAGGTATCGAAGGGGGACATTTTTTGCGACCTAGGTGTCCCAAATTCCTACTTGTCTATGTAACATTGATAAATAATAATTATCTTTGTTATCATTTACTGTTATGTACATAATTAGTTACATTCAGATAAATGCAATTTTCCACACCTACAATCTTACCCTGACATTTTTTCGAATGTTCCGAAAAAATGTAAACTAGGATATCATGATGTAGCTAATCCTGAAAAACAGAGGCTACTTCAGCAGAAGGTAGCATTTCTGTTAGAACATGGGCTAGTGGAGGAGTCATCTAGTCCATGGGCTTTACTGTACATCCTTGTTTAGAAGTCTGATGGAGGTTTTCAAATGTGTGTAGACTACTGTAAGGTGAATGAGGTCACTATTCCAGATGCTTACCCTCGGCCACGTTTGGATGATGTAATTGACTTCGTGGGTAAGTCTACTTAAGTTTTAAAGCTTACTATCAGGTACCTTTGACAGATAAGGCAAAGGAAATTTCTTCCCTCATAATTCCAGGAGGTCATCAATATACAGTAACCCCCGTCGGAATGAAAAACTCGCTGTCATCATTCCAAAAGCTGATCCATCAGGCTATTAAAGGACGTGAGGGCTCAGCCGCTTACCTAGATGATGTTTCGGATACTTGGGACCAACATATGTCCGGACTTAAAGTTCTCTTGGAGAAATTTCAGAGTTTCCAATTAACTGTTAATTTATCTAAGTCATCCTTTGGCCAAGCTACTGTTAGTTTTTTGGGCCTGAAGTAGGAAGTGGCAAAGCGGCCCCTAAATTTGCTAAAATTCTTGTCATTAAAAATTATCCAGTACTTCATGATAGGAAATCCCTCCAACGTTTCTTAGGTATGGTAGGGTTTTATAGACGATTCTGTAAGAATTTTGCAGATGTTATAGCCCATCCCCCTAACCTCACTTACCAGTCAAAAATCCCAGTTTCATTGGACCCCAGACTGCAATGATGCATTTAGAAAAACCAAATGTTTACTTTGTACCGCACTCATTCTCCTGTCTCCTGATTTTTCAAAATCTTTTACATTACAGGTTGATGCTTTTGAGTTAGAGGTAGGGGCAGTACTTCCACAAAAAGCTGATGATGAGCATTTGCAGCCTGTATCTTATTTTTCGGCCAGGTACCAACCGCACCAGAGGGCCTGCTCCACAATTGAAAAAGAAGCCCTTGCTCTGATACTGGCATTAGAACATTTCGAGGTCTACGTGGGGCAGTCATCCCAAGTGGTCACAGTCTATAGTGACCATAACTCTCTGGTCTACCTCAGCTCCGTGAAGAACCATAACACGTGCCTTATGCACTGGAGTCTCAGGCTGTAAACCTTACAATTGTCATATTGTACATATTGCCAGCAAGGATAATAAGCTGGCTGATTCTCATTCAAGAATTTAAAATTAAAATGTGTTAGGTTAGGATGTGTTAGGGACTATGGGTAGAATAGCTCTTTTTCTGCTACTGTTCACAAGTATCTTGAGCCTACATTAACCCTACTGTCTGCTGTCTCGCTGTAAGTTTAGAGTTTGACTTTATGTCTCGAGAAAAGTTGAGCTCTATCTAATGAGTTGCCATGGTGGCACTCTACCCACGGAGGTGGAAGCCTAGTCCTAGCCATTAGAGCCCTTTTGGGGTGGGGATTTGGCATGCAAAGAGTACGTTGTACAAGAATGGTATACAATACCGACAAGATGAAATTGAGACACATGTGCAACATCTGGGTATCTTTATTGTAGACGTTTTGCCATCCAGTGGCTTTATCAATACAAATTCCAGGACATAACTTGAAGACAGGAGAACTATGTACAGAAGATGAGGTAATCAGTCCCTCAACCTAGCAGTAGGTGCGAAGAGCACCATAGTCGTGGAGATTCTGAAGCAGAAGCAAGGCACCTGACGCTTATATAGTAACGTCAGGTGGAAATGGGACGGGTAGCAGACGAGGGCATAGTCACTGGTAGGCTGGATTCCCCAGTGGAAGTAGGTCCTACCCAAAGAGATGGGTTAGTTGTAGTGTAGATGTCGTAGTTGTGAAGGGAATCCCGCCTACCAGTGACTATGCCCTCGTCTGTTACCCGTCCCATTTCCACCTGACATTACTATATAAGCATCAGGTGCCTTGCTTCTGCTTCAGAATCTCCACGACTATGGTGCTCTTCGCACCTACTGCTAGGTTGAGGGACTGATTACCTCATCTTCTGTACATAGTTCTCCTGTCTTCAAGTTATGTCCTGGAATTTGTATTGATAAAGCCACTGGATAGCGAAACGTCTACAATAAAGATACCCAGATGTTGCACATGTGTCTCAAAGAGTACGTTACACTTTCTTCGGCGTATGTACACACTCCCTTCTGTTGTTTTTCTCGTAATAAAGCACTAAATGTATAACATTCCCTTGATGCTCTTCTTAAAAAAACAAGATGTAATGGGATCTTGTGTAAACCTTACTGATAAAGGTCACAGAAAATTTCATAGTGCAGCCAGAGTAACTTTGGTAATGAACACTGCAAATATAAAAATAAATAGACCAATCTGTGATATTTGGATAATATCCTTCGTAGGTTTTCACAATCTGCTATTAAGAGACAGTAGGTGGAGGTGTTATTATGACTGGGGAGAGGTGTGCTATTATGACTGGGGGGAGGGGTGCTATTATGAGTAGGTGGAGATGTGTTATTATGAGTAGGTGGATGTGTGCAATTGTGAGTAGGTGGAGGTGTGCTATTATGAGTAGGTGGAGGTGTGCTATTATGAGTAGGTGGAGGTGTGCTATAATGAGTAGATTGAGGTGTGTTATTATGAGTAGGTGGATGTGTGTAATTGTGAGTAGGTGGAGGTGTGATAAATTATGAGTAGGTGGAGGTATGCTGTTCTTTAACTACAATATCAGATCTTTAAGCAAGCATTACGATGACCTCATAGCATTACTAAATTCCTTACATGCCAATATGTCCATCATTACACTAACTGAAACCTGGCTAAAGCCTGATACTACAGATGTCTATACCATTCCTGGTTACACAGCCATACACAACTGTAGGCCAGACCAACAAGGGGGTGGCACAGCCATATACTACTCAGACCAACTAGAATGTATCACTAATACTTGCACAAGAGATGAACATGGGGAATATATAATAGCCAAATTCAAATCCAAATACCTACAAAAACCTCTCACATTGATAAACATCTACAGAGTTCCACAGTCAAACATTAGCCAATTTAGTCAAAACCTAGGAAGTATGATAACTGATGCACGCATGAACAAAGATCACTTACTACTCTCAGGTGACTTCAATATAAATCTCCTGCAAGACCAGGACCCACACGTTACTGAATTCACAAACACAATGAGTAACTGTATGTTGCTACCAACAGTAACAAAACCTACAAGAGTTACAGAGACTAGTGTTTCCCTACTTGACCACATCTGGACCAACACCATATCCCCTTTAAAATCAGGCATAATTACAGATAATACCACAGACCACTACCCTACTTTCCTCATAACAACTCTTGGTAAATTACCCCAAGACACTACTAAAGTCACCTTCAGACTTCACAATGAGGCAGCCATTAATAACTTCACAACAGCATTAGCAAACATTGATTGGCACACTGAGCTAGAAATCAATACAGATATTGACGAATGTATTAATAATTTTCTAAAAAAGACTCAATACCTCTATAACAAGCACTGCCCTAAAAAAACTAAGCAGATGACAGCTAAGAGACTGAACAGTCCCTGGCTAACACCCAGCATTCTCAAATCCATAAATACAAAACACCAATATGAAAAACAGTACAGAATGGGTCACATAACCAGAGACCAAACAAAACGTTACTCGTCAATCCTAACCAGCCTGATAAGAAGGGCAAAAAAATTGTATTATGAGAACAGATTATCCAACTTACGAGGTGATATAAAAAAGACCTGGAAAACCCTATCAGAAATTCTGGGAACAAAAAAGATATCACGAAATAGCGAAATAAAATTAGCAAAATCAGATGAACCCCAACTCCCACCAACAGAAACAGCAAACAGACTCAATGATTTCTTCTCCACTATAGGACAAAACCTTGCCAATAAAATCCCAAGCTCAGATACCCCACCAAATGACTACCTCACCGGCAACTACCCGAACACACTGTTCCTAGCTCCGACTAACCCATACGAAGTCTCCCTTATTATCAACGCACTAAAAAACAAGGCAGGAGATTTAAATACCTTACCACCCTTTATATACAAAAAAGTGTCACAAGTGCTATCACCAATCATTGCAACACTCTTTAACAAATCCATTGAATCCTCCACCTTCCCTACAGTACTCAAAATAGCAAGGGTCACCCCGATCCACAAAGGAGGAGACCAAACAGAGTTGAATAACTATAGGCCAATATCCAACTTACACCCTCTCTCAAAAATCTTCGAAAAATTAATTCATAAACGAATCTACTCCTACCTTATCTCCCAAAACATACTCAACCCCTGCCAATTTGGATTCAGGCCTAATAAAAATACTAATGATGCTATTATACACATGCTAGAACATATATACACTGCAATAGAGAAAAAAGAAGTCCCACTGGGGATCTTCATTGACTTACGTAAAGCTTTTGATACAGTTGACCATGACTTGCTCCACGTAAAATTATCACACTATGGTATAAGAGGGCACTCCCTCAACTACCTCAAGTCATACCTCAGCAACAGAAGCCAATATGTGTACGCAAATGGGGCAAACTCTTCTGCACAACCAATTACAGTTGGTGTCCCACAGGGAAGTGTCCTTGGCCCTCTTCTCTTTCTCCTATACATAAATGACCTACCAAATGCTTCTCAATTACTCAAACCCACACTATTTGCTGATGACACAACATACGTCTTCTCCCACCCGAGCCCAGTCACGCTAGCCAATACTGTAAATACCGAATTACAGAAAATATCTACCTGGATGAGTACTAACAAACTTACACTAAACATTGACAAAACCTACTTCATTCAGTTTGGTAACAGAGCTACAGATGTCCCTCTTAACATAATGATAAACGGATCACCTATCACAAAGCTAACAGAGGGAAAATTCTTAGGAATCCACCTTGATAATAGACTCAAATTTCATACACATATACAACAAATTTCTAAGAAAATTTCCAAGACTGTAGGCATACTATCGAAGATACGGTACTATGCTCCACAGTCAGCCCTCCTGGCCCTATATCACTCTCTTATTTACCCCTATCTCACCTATGGAATTTGTGCATGGGGCTCAACAACAAGTAACCATCTCAGACCACTAATTACCCAACAAAAGGCTGCAGTTAGAATGATAACAAATTCTCACTACAGGCAGCACACTCCACCAATATTCAATACACTCAACCTACTCACCATACAAAACATCCATACTTATTACTGCACCTATTACATACATAGAACACTCAACTCTGATATTAACCCTCCCCTCAAACATCTCCTTGCCAACCTCAACAGAACACATGACCATAACACAAGGCACAGATCACTCTTTGATATTCCTCGTGTCCATCTCACGCTATGCAAAAACTCAATGCACATAAAAGGCCCTAAAATCTGGAATTCATTACCTGTTAATATAAAAGAAACACTACCTGTTTATAAATTCAAGTCTCTTCTCAAAGATCACTTACTCACCCAAAACCAAATAAATACTGAATAACTGAACCTTATAAATTGTATATCTTAAATGTTTCTCACAATTATATCACATAAATGTTAAACCTAAAACCCAATCTAACTTTATTATTTTTTAAATTCACTACCTAACAGAATACTCCATTCTACTGAATTTACAACAATGCATGCAACCATATGACCTGTCTTTGTAATACTCACTTGTGCTTTATAGTAATCAGTTTACATTAATGTTTTTCACTGATTTCATCATTGCTTAGTTAATCTTAAGTTAATTTTAAGCCAGCCCGTAATGCTATGCATAGTATAAGTGGCTTTGGCATGCTGCTCTTATCTGTATTTTTTTTTGTACCTCTGTAAGTGTGCTCAAATTATAAAATGAGTAGGTGGAGGTGCGCTGTTATGAGTAGGTGGAGGTGTGTTGTTATGAGTAGGTGGAGGTGTGCTATTATGAGTAGGTGAAGGTATGCAATTTTGAGTAGGTTGAGGTGTGCTATTATGACTTGGTAAAGGTATGCTATTATGAGTAGGTGGAGGTATGCTATTGTAGACAGCCTATACTGTCTGTATAGACAGCCTATACTGTCTGTATAGACAGCCTATGCTGTCTGCTAGCTGAGTTCATATTTTGCACCATGCTCGTGTTGCCATCTGTAGACTTTTCAGTGGACATGCCACTTGAAACGTCATCACACTGCCTCTCCCTCACTTGGCGTCCAGGCATCCTAGAGTCAACAGGCCTACTCCTCTCTCCCTCGCTGGGCATGGCCCCTCCAGGCCATGGACACAAACACCGCCTGTGTACCCAGATTTCGCAAATAAAGAAGCCTCCGAAGCCTTATCATTGAACTCCGCCTTGCAAGAACGACCCAATAAATTCGTGAACATTGGTGACAGCAGTGCCTCGCAGCAAGTGTGTACCAGGAGAGAGGAAGGAAGAGGAATGAAGTCGTCTTCACTTCATTGCCCCATACAAGATGCATCTGTCTCTCAACGAGTTATCCTGATGTCGTGTCTTCACGTTTCAGCATCCAGACACAGCTACACACAGGATCTAGCCATAATTTGTCGAATTTCTTCAAGAAATTAAGTGGCATCCCTGGGACTACACGCCACAGCGCCCCATGCTGTTTCTCAAGTCACACGTTCAGCATCACTTGTATGTTGCTGTTGTTGTTTTTTAGCTCAGCACGGCTATTTCAGCAAGTCAAGAGGCGAGTTTGTGGTGATTTCTGCGTCCATTGTGAGTGTTTCTCCCGTGTTTGTGGGTGGGAGAGTAGGAAGTGGCCGATCCTTGACTCACCTACGCTCGCCCTAGTATACACCACTCACCACTACCAACTCCCTCTCTGCTGTTTTCTGTGTGAATGCTTTGCTAGAGCTGTGTATCCAAGTGCCCGCAGTCACTCGAAGCCACGTGGATCACTATGCCACATGTGGATGAAGCCACACGGATCTACAAGCCACTTGGGTTACCTAGCCAGATGTCCCAAGCCACATGCTGTGTTCTGCTGCCCGACTTCACAACATCACGATATCTGCCTCTGCCTGACGTCACCTCGTGATGTCATCTCATGACATCTTTCATGACGTCACCTCGAGACATCTGCTGACGTCACCATGCTGATGTCACCTCGTAATGTCACCCCATGACACCACCTCACATCGTCACGTCGGACATCACCAAAGGATGTCATACCGACAGTGTTAGTTTCACAGTGAGCAACATGCTGTGTTTTCGAGAAGATTTAGAGAAGATATATATCATGTGTTAATTCCAGTCAGTGTTCTCACATGTTCGTGTATAGCTTAGTGTCGGTTTTTGAACAGAAAAGCATCATTTGCTAGTAAGCCATGTTGTACCTCATGTACAGTGTAGGTGTGTGCAGTTTTCCGTGTGTCCTGTCTGGTCTTGAGCCCAGCTGTTTGTGGACATAGGTCTGCACCCGGACCACTGTGTAGCACCTTGTGTTACTTGTCACCCGGTGTGACCCAAATGTTTGACAGCTGACATTAGCCAGTCCCGAGCGTCTGAGCCCCTTGTACAGAAAGCTTTTTATGTTCGCCGCTCGTGATGCCCTGCAGAATTGTACCCGCTATGATTCCCATAGAGATTTGTTTCATTTCACCTCCTGACCTTCAGAGCAGTTACATGTAGACCAGTCTGGGGATGCTTAGACTAACCTTTGCTATAACTCCAACTGCCGAGAAAATGACACTCGTCAAGCCGCAGTTAGCCCTGTCACCAGGCACTGTGTCAGCCTCATGTCACAGCTTCAGTGAGTTCCTGCACAAAGATGATGTCACTTTGGCTGCTAGCCTGCTCACTCCAGTATGGTGTATGCTGTTATGACCTCCAGATGTTTCGCCGAGTCGTCCCTACCACAACTCACTTCTCACTTGCCAGCAGTGAAAGCCCCAGCAACAGTACCAGTAGAGAAATGTCCCCCTGAGTCGCTTGCCAGAGGAAGCCCTGCCTAGTTGCCGAGTATTGATGACGCCTCATTCGAGGGCACCAGCAGGTTGTGCCCCAGGATGAGTGAACCCTGCAGCGACTACTACGATGACTGCTTCACCACTCCAGAATAGACCGTACCCTGTTACATCACAGCTCAGATGCAGCGTTGTTTCCTGTGTTGTAGTATCTGTCCAGATGCAGGATGGCATGCAGTGATGCCCATCGACACTCACCGCCTTAGACCACAATGTTTAGCACACCCCACCTGTTTTTTTCTTTCCTCCCTTCCCTCCCATGTCCACACATTTTATATATATACATATATATATATATATATATATATATATATATATATATATATATATATATATATATATATATATATATATATATATATATATATATATATTCAACAAGTCGGTCGTCTCTCACCGAGGCAGGGTGACCCAAAAAAGAAAGAAAATCCCCAAAAAGAAAATACTTTCATCATCATTCAACACTTTCACCACACTCACACATAATCACTGCTTTTGCAGAGGTGCTCAGAATACAACAGCTTAGAAGCATATACGTATAAAGATACACAACATATCCCTCCAAACTGCCAATATCCCAAACCCCTCCTTTAAAGTGCAGGCATTGTATATATATATATATATATATATATATATATATATATATATATATATATATATATATATATATATATATATATATATATATATATATATATACAGTGGACCCTCGACTAACGCTATTAATCCGTTCCTGAGAGCTCATCGTTAGTCAGAATAATCGTTAGTCAAGTTAATTTTCCCCATAAGAAATAATGGAAATCAAATTAATCCGTGCAAGACACCCAAAAGTATTGAAAAAAAAATTTTAACACATGAAATATTAATTTTAACACACACAAACTGAAGAAAACATGCACAGTTACATGACATTTACCTTCATTGAAGATCTGGTGATGATTGATGGGATGGGAAGAGGGGAGTGTGTTGATGGTCTTAGTGTTTAGAAGGGGAATCCCCTTCCATTAGGACTTGAGGAGGCAAGTCCTTTTTCGGGGTTACTTCCCTTCTTCTTTTAATGCCACTAGGACCAGCTTGAGAGTCACTCGACCTCTGTCGCACAACATATCTGCCCATAGAGGCCTGTACCTCCCGTTCCTTTATGACATTCCTAAAGTGTTTCACAACATTGTCAGTTTCACCATTAAACACTTGTTCAGGTTTCAGTCCTTCACTGTCTATGTACTCCTTGAATTCCTGCACATATTTTTCAGCTGCTGTTTGGTCCAAACTGGCAGCCTCACCATGCCTTATCACACTATGTATGCCACTACGATTCTTAAATCTCTCAAACCAACCTTTGCTGGCCTTAAATTCACTCACATCACCACTAGTTGCTGGCATTTTTCTAATTAAATCGTCATGCAACTTCCTAGCCTTTTCACATATGATTGCTTGAGAGATGCTATCTCCTGCTATCTGTTTTTTGTTTATCCATACCAATAACAGTCTCTCAACATCTTCTATCACTTGCGATCTCAGTTTCGAAAACATAGTTGCACCTTTGGCAAGAACAGCTTCCTTGATTGCCGTTTTCTTGGCCACAATAGCAGCGATGGTTGATTGGGGTTTTGTGTACAGCCTGGCCAGCTCGGAGACATGCACTCCACTTTCATACTTAGCAATGATCTCTTTCTTCATATCCATAGTAATTCTCACCCTTTTTGCTGTAGGGTTGGCACTAGAAGCTTTCTTGGGGGTCATGGTGACTTATTTTGCAAGTGCAATCACTAAAAAGGCTGTGATAATATGAAATGTTCCAATTGTATGCTTGGAAGCGACCGCGGTGGCTGGCTGGCTTGTAAACACTGGCCAGAAGAGGACGCGTCTCAGACGGAAGGAATAGTGTTGGTCGAGTTTTTTAGCGCTAATCGAGGCAAAATTTTTGCGATAAAATGTATCGCTAGTCAGATTTATCGTTAATCGATGCCATCGCTGGTCGAGGGTCCACTGTATATATATATATATATTATTTTTATTTTGTGTTCTGTGCCCTGTTCCTGCGAGAGAGAGAGACCGAGATTTTTTTTTTTACTGCCAGTCATGGTCGGGGTCAACCATGGTGGTGCGTGGCCAAACGAATGTAGACAGCCTATACTGTCTGCATAGACAACCAATGCTGTCTGCCAGCTGAGTTCGTATTTCGTTCCATGCTCGTGCTGCCACCTGTAGGCCTTTCATTGGGCATGCCACTTGAAACGGTATCACCCTGCTTCTCCCTCACTTGGCTTCCAGGCATCATAGAGTCAGCAGGCCTACTCCTCTCTTCCTCGCTGGGCATGGCCCCTCCAGGCCATGGGCACCAACACTGCCTGTGTACCCAGATTTCGCAAATAAAGTAAGAATCCTCTGAAGCCTTATCATGAAGCCCGGATGCAACAACGTGACAAATAACCATTTTCGTAAACACTATTATGAGTAGGTGAAGGTGTGCTATTATGAATAGGTGGAAGTGTGCTATTATGAGTAGGTGGAAGTGTGATATTATGAGTAGGTTAAGGTATGCTGTTATGACTAGGTAGAGGTGTGCTATTATGAGTAGGTAAAGGTGTGCTATTATGAGTAGGTGAAGGTGTGATATGAGTAGGTGGAAGTGTGCTGTTATGAGTAGGTGGAGATTTGTTATTATGAGAGTCTGTCGGAGGACAGAGCTGAGTCCACAGTGTGAGTCTCGGGTCTTGTAGCTACAAGTTGACGGGTCTTGTAAGAGTCATCGAATGAGAATTATATCGTATACTGTAAGTTAATGTTCCATTTCGTTAGCTAATTATATTCCTCTGTCTCAATATTCATGTATTTCCCCCCGTCCCAGGTTATCTTAGTAACAGATCCCTTTCTCTCTGACCAATTATACTGTTGTAATAAGTATTAAAAATTTATAAATGGGTGGAATATTATGTTAACCCGGTGTTTTGTGGCTACAAGAGTGATGGTAACTTGGCTTCCTGGGTGGAGCTCCACCTTATGTACGACCACAATAACTTTCCCTTCTCTAACTTATGATTTCTCTTTGTTTTAAACTTTGTTAACTCTTTTTCCCATTGACCCCATGTAAGGTGAACGCTCGGCTATTATTACATTGCTGTTGCCAAGAAAATTGCAATGAACAGTGACAAAGTTGTCTTAGTGCAAGGTCGTTAACTTAAGTCAGTGCAAGGTAGCCAGTGCAAGACGTCCTGCTAAGCTTAGTTAAGTTAGTTATTTCGAGATAATTTACTTAGTGGGAGGTAGTTTATGAACTTCAGGATCACGGACCAGCTGAAGGAGGTTCAGAGCTTCCTGGTGGAGTCAGGTGTGACTTTAAACTTTTGGAAACACTCAAGGCGTCATGAAAGTGATGATTGGTTGCATCATGGGGGTAGTAAACTGAGTTCAGTCTCTGTACGAGAACTGTTCAGGCTTAGTAAACACATATATAACTCTAAATGGACTGTGAAAACTTGCAATTATGTTAAATTTTATAACTTTCATGAACTGTATCACTGTAGACAAGAGCACTTCACCTCTCTATGTAAGATGTTTTCATATAATACCACATCCCAGCAAGCCCCTCCCAAGAAGATTATCACTGGTAATTCCAATTATCACTTTCATAGGCAACTGATCAAAAATGAAATTGTTAGCTTAACTGTATAATTTATCACAGGTTATATAGACTAATGGATCTAAGCAGGAGACTGCTAGCAGGGCTGCATCTGCTCTTGTTGCCACCTCCCTAGATAAGAACGACAGGAACTCTGTCGTTCTTATCTAGGGAGTTAGTCATCAGCATTAACCAGTGGACATCTACACTACAAACTGAATTGTTTGCCATCCTAATGACGCTAAAATAAACTTATGGCACTGAGCTTGATTCTATGATTATTCCTGATTCTATGTCAACACTGAAGAGACTTGACTCACGTAATGACTCTAAACAACTTGCTCATTGGCGAAGCCTCATATATACATTAACAAATCCGGGAAAGAGGAATTAGTGCACACTTTTTTATGCCATGATTCCATCATACATTGGATTACTGCCTATTACAACCCAGGATTCCAAATGGCCTGTTACCCCGGGTGTAATGGGAGCAAATAAACACAGTAGAAAAAGTTTAGACTTATATTATCCTTCACCAATTTATAACAGCAATATGTACACTATGTACAGTGATAAATATAGTGCACTCCACGGTAAGCAAAGCAGAAATAGAAGCCACAAGATAGCAGACCGTGCTTCAACCAGCTCTAGAATGGGAATGACAAGGGCAGACAGGAGAGCGGTACCCACATAACCTCTGCGATTGCCAAAACCATCTTCTTATTGGCTAGAACCTGGTCACTAGTTGAACGACGGGGCCCCATCATCAACTCTTAGCAACCTGGTTCGCTGGTTGGGGGAGATAGCCTGTAAATGAGGGTGTGTACATGCGCCGAATAAAGGTTACGTACTCTTTGCATGCCACACTGCTTCACGATAAAGTTGACAAATTATCCATAAAAAGTACCCTGAAGAAAAATGTATAGTAATAACTTTGGTGTGTGCGCCCAGCATTATGAATAATATTAGAGAAGTAAACAATAAAATTTAATATTATTGGAATACAGTTAGAAGCTTGAACAGATCTGTCACCATAACATGAAAGTAGGTAAGTACGTTTATGGAGCAACTTGCAATATGAAAAAATGACAAATGTTGCAGTAGCCAGGCTTAGGCTTGGCAGATACTTAGATGATGACAAAACCAAATACAAAGTATGTGGCCAACCTTACGGCCATTATCTTGAACACTATGTGCTTTTTTGACAACTTATTGAGGAATATAGAGATAGTATAATAACCTATGTGATACGCCAAGAAATCTTATTAATGAAAATATGATACTAGATATATTAGGCAAATTTCCCAAATTTGCTTGCAACAGATAATAGATATTAATCCAGATGGACTCCTGTAATCTCTTTTGGGGCCTAGTTCCTAGAGCTTTTGTGTATCCATATGCTCTTGCAACAACGTCCAAAGAATGGATATGGAGTGTACAATAAACTAGCCTCTTCAGCGCCAAAATCCAATCTTTGTGAGAAATGGGTAGTATCCTTTAGAGTTAGTCTTAAGTTGAATTTGATGCTATATGATTCATATGGATTTAGGGCTTTCTTGTGAACATGGTGATATTATGGAGTGACCTAAGATAGGATAAGAGCTGTAATCATGTATATTAAAGTGTAGCATGTTAGAATGCTTATTTGATTTACCCTAGTTATGGAAAGTAATCAGCGCGTCACCAGCATCTCGTAAACACTTGCAGTAACTTTTTATGATGCCAGTGAAAGTCAGTTTCTCCAGAGTGTTGGTTCCGCTGCTCGACTTGTGATTAACAACAGACATTACTTCAGAGTAGTAGTAGTAGTAGTGAGAATGTAGCCTCTGATAGGTCATGTCCCTCTCAGATCCAACACTTCTCACTTGAAAAGCTTGTCCAAGGTGTTTTCTGTACCAAGATGCCATGTGTTGCAGTGTCTGACAAGATGAACATCAAAATGGTATACAATACCGACAGGTTGTTAGGTAAGACACATATGCAACAGTTAGACAACTTTAAAGTTGCTGTATTACCGTCATGTCTAAGTTTTTCCCTTAAATATAATTACCGTCAATGGAAGGAGGCTGGTCAAAGTAATGTTCATAAATGACCAGGAAAGAGCAGCATAGCTTAATAGAAACACCACACGAAGTGAGAACACCAGCTTCAAAAGTAATCTTGTACGAAGATCTGATAATAAAACGAAGGAATACAAGACGAGGGGAAGAGACAACATAAATCATATGAGAAAGAAAAGAAGCATTACCTTTGTAACTAGTTCAGCTATCATAACTTTGGGGTCCAGTCCCTGGACCCATTATGTACCTTTGTAATCTTTTGACTACCGCCCACAGGATGGGTATGAGGTGCATAATAAAGATATTAAACTAACTAACATCGTCACCATAATAAAATGCACCTTCCTCCCACTAACGTTCTCAGTGGCACAGGAAAACAATCTCGATTTCCTGTGCAAATCACCTCACAAACAAACAAACAATAAATTTGATTTCTTTGCATTGGTTACAATGTTTAAAGCATATGGGTACAAAGAAAGCAACTAACATGCTGGGGTATTTCGGGCAAGCCACGAGATGGCATTGATGAAAAGGCAAACTAAAAGATGCATGAAAAGAAACGGAAAATCATACAGTCACAGCCAAAAATGTCGATGATGTCAAATGCATTATACCCAAGAGGATACAAAGTGATAAGAAGACAAACACAAGAGAGGCGCAAAGAAGTTTAGGACAGGTCGCTCGTGCCTCCTACCTGGAGTTTACCTGGAGAGAGTTCCGGGGGTCAACGCCCCCGCGGCCCGGTCTGAGACCAGGCCTCCTGGTGGATCAGAGCCTGATCAACCAGGCTGTTGCTGCTGGCTGCACGCAAACCAACATACGAGCCACAGCCCGGCTGATCCGGAACTGACTTTAGGTGCTTGTCCAGTGCCAGCTTGAAGACTGCCAGGGGTCTGTTGGTAATCCCCCTTATGTGTGCTGGGAGGCAGTTGAACAGTCTCGGGCCCCTGACACTTATTGTATGGTCTCTTAACGTGCTAGTGACACCCCTGCTTTTCATTGGGGGGATGGTGCATCGTCTGCCAAGTCTTTTGCTTTCGTAATTGCTAGAGTATTATAACATAGTCTGGGATATGCTGGAAGATGTGGATCTAGTGGATAATAGCTCAGTGAAAGCCTTCAAGAAATGCGACCATAGGATAACAGCACACTAAATGCTCAAAAGAGAAAGAATCTATTTTATTAATATATTGATATAGTGAGTGGTAGCTGGAAGAAAATAATAATTTACGATTTTTCGGACTATTTCCTGTTTAACACTTAAAATATTTTGAGTAAAAATCCATTATTTTAGATTTTAATGGACTTCTAATATGATTTTTAAAAAATACTTGGAAAATAAAAGTGAGCCAAAAAGACATCAGAAAATACCATGGCTGGAACAATACCATGGCTGGAACAATACCATGGTTGGAACAATACCGTGGCTGGAACAATACCATGGTTGGAACAATACCGTGGCTGGAACAATACCATGGCTGGAACAATACCATGGCTGGAACAATACCATGGATGGAACAAAAACTAGGGAGGCCAGGCCCATGATGACACTCTTTAGGTCACTTGTTCTATCTAGGCTGGAATATTGCTGCACACTAACAGCACCTTTCAAGGCAGGTGAAATTGCCGACCTGGAAAATGTACAGAGAACTTTCACGGCGCGCATAACGGAGATAAAACACCTCAATTACTGGGAGCGCTTGAGGTTCCTAAACCTGTATTCCCTGGAACGCAGGAGGGAGAGATACATGATTTTATACACCTGGAAAATCCTAGAGGGACTAGTACCGAACTTGCACACGAAAATCACTCACTACGAAAGCAAAAGACTTGGCAGACGATGCACCATCCCCCCAATGAAAAGCAGGGGTGTCACTAGCACGTTAAGAGACCATACAATAAGTGTCAGGGGCCCGAAACTGTTCAACTGCCTCCCAGCACACATAAGGGGGATTACCAACAGACCCCTGGCAGTCTTCAAGCTGGCACTGGACAAGCACCTAAAGTCAGTTCCTGATCAGCCCGGCTGTGGCTCGTACGTTGGCTTGCGTGCAGCCAGCAGCAACAGCCTGGTTGATCAGGCTCTGATCCACCAGGAGGCCTGGTCACAGACCGGGCCGCGGGGGCGTTGACCCCCGGAACTCTCTCCAGGTAACTCCAGGTAATACCATGGCTGGAACAATACCATGGATGGAACAATACCATGGCTGGAACAATACCATGGATGGAACAATACCATGGATGGAACAATACCATGACTGGAACAATACCATGGATGGAACAATACCATGGATGGAACAATACCATGGATGGAACAATACCATGGATGGAACAATACCATGGATGGAACAATACCGTGGATGGAACAATACCATGGATGGAACAATACCGTGGATGGAACAATACCGTGGATGGAACAATACCATGGATGGAACAATACCATGGATGGAACAATACCATGGATGGAACAATACCATGGATGGAACAATACCATGGATGGAACAATACCGTGGATGGAACAATACCATGGATGGAACAATACCATGGATGGAACAATACCATGGATGGAACAATACCATGGATGGAACAATACCATGGATGGAACAATACCGTGGATGGAACAATACCATGGATGGAACAATACCATGGATGGAACAATACCGTGGATGGAACAATACCATGGATGGAACAATACCGTGGATGGAACAATACCATGGATGGAACAATACCGTGGATGGAACAATACCGTGGATGGATATAAAAGACTGGTTATAAATGACCATAATTTTTAAAGGGGTGGACCGGTAAGCCAGCGGAAGGCCTCGGTCAGATGACCAAAAGCTCCAAAGGCGGGTCATCATCTGACTAAGACCCGCGTCAGGAAACATTTGTCCTGTTTCCTGACGAACCTTACCTAACCTAACCTAACCTAACCTAACCTAACCTAACCTAACCTAACCTTACCTAACCTAACCTTACCTAACCTATCCTAACCGTGGATGGAACAATACCGTGGATGGAACAATACCATGGATGGAACAATACCATGGATGGAACAATACCATGGATGGAACAATACCGTGGATGGAACAATACCATGGCTGGAACAATACCATGGCTGGAACAATACCGTGGCAGGAACAATACAGTGACTGGAATAATACGATGGATGGAACAATATCATGGGTGAAACAATACCATGACTGGAACAATACCATGGCTGGAACAATGCCATGGATGGAACAATACCGTGGCAGGAACAATACAGTGGCTGGAACAATACGATGGATGGAACAATATCATGGCTGAAACAATAACATAACTGGAATAATACTATAGCTGGAACAATACTATGGTTGGAGGAATGCCATGCCTGGAACAATATCATGGCCGGAACAAACAATACCATGGCTGAAACAATATCCTGGGTTGAACAGTACCATGGCTGGAACAATGTTATGGTTGGACCAATACCATGGCTGGAACAATACCCTGGGTTGAACAATACTGTGGCTGGAACAATATCGTGGCTGGAAGAATTCTGTGCCTGGGACAAAACTATGGTTAGAACAATACCCTGGGTAGAACAGTACCATGGCTAGAACAATACCATGGCTGGAGCAATACAATCGCTGGATCAATATTGTGACTGGAACAATATCCTGACTGGAACAATACTATGGCTGGATGAATACCATGGCTGGAACAATATTCTGGGTGGAGCAAAACCATGGCTGGAACAGTGCCATGGATGGAACAATAACCTGGCTGGAACAATACTATTGCTGGAACAAATCTGTAGCTGGAACAATACTCTGGGTGGAACAAAGCCATGGTTGGAACAGTAACATGGCTGGAACAATACCCTGGCTGGAGCAATGCTATGGCTCGAACAATACCGTAGCTGGAGCAATACCCTGGCTGGAACAATACCCTGGCTGGAACAATACCCAAGCAGGAATACACGGGCTTGAACAATATTGTGGCTGCAACAATACCGTCGGTGGAACAATACCATGGCTGAAACAATACATAACTGGAGCAATACCCTGGCTGTAACAGTACCATGGCTGGAACAATATCATGGTTGGGAAAATACCATGGTTGTAACAATACCTCGGCTGGAACAATACCATGGCTGGAACAATACCATGGTTGCAACAATACCCTGGCTGGAACAATATCCTGGCTGGAACAATATCCTGGCTGGAGCAATACCATGGCTGGAATAATACCATAGTTGGAACAATATCATTGCTATAACAATACCATGGCTGAAGCAATACCCTGGCAGGGATAATACCAAGGCTGGAACAATACCATCTCTTGAACAATACCTTGGCTGGAACAATACCATTGCTGGAACAATACCATGGCTGGAACAACACAGTGGTTGGAGCAATGCCCTGGCTGGAACAATACCATGACTGGAACAAAATCATGTCTGGAACATTACCATGGCTCTAAATACCCTGGCTGGAGCAATACTATGGCTGGAATAATACCATGGTTGGAACAATACCATGCTTGGAACAATACCCTTGCTAGAATAATACCATGGCTGGAACAAAACGATGGAGGGAACAATACCATGGCTGGAACAATACCATGGCTCGAACAGTACCATTCCTGGAACAATACCCTGGCTGGGACAATACTATGGCTGGAACAATACCGTGGCTGGAAGAATACAATGGCTGGAACAATACCCTGCCTTTATAAATAATATGGCTGGAACATTACCCTGGCTGGAACAATACCATGGCTGGAACAATGCCCTGGCTGGAAGAATACCATTGCTGGAACAGTCCACTGGCTGGAACAATACCATTGCTAGAGCATTACCCTGGCGGGAACAATACCCTGCCTTGAACAATACCATGGCTGGAACAATGTCCTGGCTGGAACATACCGTGGCTGGAACAATACCCTGGTTGGAACAGTACTATGGCTGGAACAAAATCATTCTTGGAACAATACCCTGGTTGGATTAATACTATGGCTGAAACAATACCATGGCTGGAACAATAACCTGTCTGCAACAATACCATAGCTGGAAAAATACCCTAACTGGAACAATACCCTGGCTGGAAAAATACCATAGCTGTAACAATACCATGGCTGGAACAATACCATGGATGGAACATTACCATGACTTGAACAATACCATGGGTAGAGAAATACTATGGCTGGAACAATACCATGGGTGGAACAATAACATGATTTGAACAACACCCTGGGTGGAGAAATATTATGGCTGGAATATTACCATGGATGGAACAATATTATAGTTGGAACAATGCTCTGGAACAATACCATGACTGGAACAATGCCATGGCTGGAACAATACCGTGACTGGAGCAATACCATTGCTGGAACAATACCGCGGCTGGAACAATACCATGACTGGAATAATACCATGGCTGGAACAAAACGATAGCGGGAACAATACCATGGCTGGAACAATACAATAGCTGGAACAATAACATGGCTCGAACAGTACCATTTCTGCAACAATACCCTGGCTGGGACAATACTATGGCTGGAAGAATACCCTGGCTGGAACGATACTCTGGCTGGAACAATACCGTGGCTGGCATAATACAATGGCTGGAACAATGCCCTGCCTTTAGAAATACCATGGCTGGAACATTACCCTGGCTGAAACAATGCCATGGCTGGAACAATACCCTGGCTGGAAGAATACCATTGCTGGAACAGTCCACTGCTGGAGCAATACCATGACTGGAACAATGCAATGACTGGAACAATACCGTGACTGGAACAATACCATGACTGGAATAATACCATGGTTGGAACAATACCATGGAGCAAAACTACCCTTGCTGGAATAATACCATGGCTGGAACAAAACGATGTCGGGAACAATACCATGGCTGGAACAATACAATAGCTGGAACAATACCATGGCTGGAACAATACAATAGCTGGAACAATACCCTGGCTGGAACAATACCACGGCTCGAACAGTACCATTCCAGAAACAATACCCTTGCTGGGACAATAATATTGCTGGAAGAATACCCTGGCTGGAATGATACCCTGGCTGGAACAATACCGTGGCTGGAAGAATACAATGGCTGGAACAATGCCCTGCCTTTAGAAATACCATGGCTGGAACATTACCCTGGCTGGAACAATACCATGGCTTTAAGAATGCCCTGGTTGGAACAATACCATGGCTAAAACAAAACCATTCCTGGAACAATACCCTGGATGGATTAATTCTATGGTTGAAACAATAACCTGTCTGCAACAATACCATGACTGGAACAATATCATGACTGGAACAATGTCATGGCTGGAACAATATCATGACTGGAACAATATTATGACTGGAACCATATCATGACTGGAACAATATCATGACTGGAACAATATCATGACTGGAACAATATCATTACTCGAACAATATCATGGCTGGAACAATATCATAACTGGAACAATATCATGACTGGAACAATATCATGGCTGGAACAATGTCATGGCTGGAACAATACCATGGCTGGAACAATACGATAGCTGTAACAATACTATGGCTATAGAAATTCCCAGGCTGGAACATCACCATGGTTAGAACAATACCATGACTGGAACAATACCATGACTGGAACAATACCATGACTGGAACAATACGCTGGGTGGAGCAATAATATGGTTGGAACAATGCCCTGGATGGAACAATGCCATTGCTGGAACAATACCGTGGCTGGAACAATACCATGACTGAAATAATACCATGGTTGGAATAATACCCTGGTT
>NC_091320.1:6429162-6609341 GCF_038502225.1 Cherax quadricarinatus
CTACTACTACTACTACTACTAAGGCACATGGAATAGGAGGAGAAATTTTTTTCTGGATAGAGGCATGGTTGACAAATAGGCAGCGGAGAGTTTGCATAAATGGGGAGAAATCAGAGTGGGGAAACGTCACGAGCGGTGTTCCACAGGGGTCAGTGTTGGGCCCCCTGCTGTTCACAATATACATAAACGACATAGATGAGGGCATAAAGAGCGACATCAGCAAGTTGGCCGATGACACCAAAATAGGCCGTCGAATTCATTCTGACGAGGACATTAGAGCACTCCAGGAAGATTTGAGTAGACTGATGCAGTGGTCGGAGAGGTGGCAGATGAAGTTTAATGTAGACAAATGCAAAGTTCTAAATGTTTGACAGGACAATAACCATGCCACATATAAACTAAATAATGTAGATCTTAATATTACGGATTGCGAAAAAGATTTAGGAGTTCTGGTTAGCAGTAATCTGAAACCAAGACAACAGTGCATAAGTGTTCGCAATAAAGCTAACAGAATCCTTGGCTTTATATCAATAAGCATAAATAATAGGAGTCCTCAGGTTGTTCTTCAACTCTATACATCCTTGGTTAGGCCTCATTTAGATAATGCTGCACAGTTTTGGTCACCGTATTGCAGAATGGATATAAATGCTCTGGAAAATGTACAAAGGAGGATGACAAAGTTGATCCCATGTATCAGAAACCTTCCCTATGAGGATAGACTAAGGGCCCTGAATCTGCACTCTCTAGAAAGACGTAGAATTAGGGGGGATATGATTGAGGTGTATAAATGGAAGACAGGAATAAATAAAGGGGATGTAAATAGTGTGCTGAAAATATCTAGCCTAGACAGGACTCGCAGCATTGGTTTTAAGTTAGAAAAATTAAGATTCAGGAAGGATATAGGAAAGTTCTGGTTTGGTAATAGAGTTGTGGATGAGTGGAACAAACTCCCAAGTACAGTTATAGAGGCCAGAACGTTGTGTAGCTTTAAAAATAGGTTGGATAAATACATGAGTGGTGTGGGTGGGTGTGAGTTGGACCTGATTAGCTTGTGCTACCAGGACGGTTGCCGTGTTCCTCCCTTAAGTCAAGGTGACCTGACCTGACTAGGTTGGGTGCATTGGCTTAAGCCGGTAGGAGACTTGGACCTGCCTCGCATGGGCCAGTAGGCCTTCTGCAGTGTTCCTTCGTTCTTATGTTCTTATGTTCTTATGTACTACTGTTACTACTACTACTACAACTACTGTTACTACTACTACTACAACTACTGTTACTACTACTACTACAACTACTGTTACTACTACTACTACTACTACTACTGTTACTACTACTGTTACTACTATTACTACAAATACTGTTACTACTACTGTTACTACTACTGTTACTACTACTACTACTACTACTTTTACTACTACTACTGTTACTACTGCTAGTTACTACTACTGTTACTACTACTACTACTACTACAACTACTGTTACTACTACTACTGTTACTACTACTACTGTTACTACTACTACTATTACTACTACTACTATTACTACTACTACTATTACTACTACTACTACTACTACTACTATTGCTACTACTACTATTACTACCACTACTATTACTACTGCTACTACTACTGTTACTACTACTACTACTGTTACTACTACTACTGTTACTACTACTACTATTACTACTACTACTACTACTACTGCTACTACTACTACTGTTACTACTACTACTACTACTAATAATAATCTTTATTTCTACTAGCACATGATACAACTTATACAGACTTGAAGCTGTAGGTTTAAGCCATACACGTTCCGTGGTCCGTAGAGGGGCTGTCATACAGTTCTTCGGCCAGGAGAGTTAATCGTGTTCGATCCTAAATATAAGGAGGATAACTCCAGTCCCTTGGATTAAGATCCCTTCCCCAGCATTAAGGTAACCCTCCTCGCCTTCCCTCTGAGAAGAAGTATTTCTTCGCAGCTGTGACAGTCACTCAAAGCTCGGTGCCTTGATTTTAATAAACGGCTCTTGATTCATGGACTTGGAGCTACCTTCCCCTTCCTTGGATCAAGCTTCATCGTCTCCTATTTCCCAGGCACTGTTTGACCTCTAATTGTTTAGTGCTTCTCTATGGATAATTTTAATAATAATAATAATAATAATACTAATGTTCATAATAATAATTCTAATTCTATTAATAATAAAATAATAATAATAATAATAATAATAATAATAATAATAATAATTAATAATAATAATAATAATAATAATAATAATAATAACGCTAATATAGTAATGATAATAATAAAAAAAATAATGATAATAATAATAATATGATGATGATGATGGTAATAATACTAATGCTAATAATAGTAATAAAAATAAAAATAAAATAATAATTATAATATATGGTGATAAATAATAATGGTAATAATAGTAATAATAATAATAATAATAATAGCAATAATAATAATAGCAATAATAATAATAGCAATAATAATATTATTATTAAAAATAATAAAATTAATAATAATTAACTATATGTTAACTATACTGTGCAGACTCAGCTCATAACCGAGTGTCTGCGGTTCGATCCCCAGCGTGGACGGAAACATTTCCTGTAGAATAGAGGGTGAGTACTCACCTATTTGTACTCACCTATTTGTGGTTGCAGGGGTCGAGTCTTAGCTCCTGGCCCCGCCTCTTCACCGGTTGCTACTAGGCCCTCTCTCTCCCCGCTCCATGAGCTTTATCTAACCTCGTCTTAAAACTGTGTATGGTTCCTGCCTCCACTACGTCATTTTCTAGGCTATTCCACGGCCTGACAACTCTATGACTGAAGAAATACTTCCTAATATCGCTCTGACTCATTTGTGTCTTCAACTTCCAATTGTGGCCTCTTGTTTCTGTGTCCCCTTCCTGGAACATCCTGTCTTTGTCCACCTTGTCTATTCCACGTAGTATTTTATATGTCGTTATCATGTCTCCCCTGACCCTCCTGTCCTCCAGTGTGGTCAGGCCGATTTCCCTTAATCTTTCTTCATAGGACATTCCCCTTAGCTCTGGAACTAACCTTGTCGCAAACCTTTGTACTTTCTCGAGTTTCTTGACGTGCTTTATCAAGTGCGGGTTCCAAACAGGTGCTGCATACTCCAGTATGGGCCTGACATACACGGTGTACAGTGTCTTGAACGATTCCTTACTAAGGTATCGGAATGCTGTTCTCAGGTTTGCCGGGCGCCCATATGCTGCAGCAGTTATCTGATTGATGTGTGCTTCCGGAGACATGCTCGGTGTTATACTCACCCCAAGATCTTTCTCCTTGAGTGAGGTTTGCAGTCTTTGGCCACATAGCCTATACTCTGTCTGTGGTCTTCTGTGCCCTTCCCCTATCTTCATGACTTTGCATTTGGCAGGATTAAATTCGAGAAGCCATTTGCTGGACCAGGTGTCCAGTCTGTCCAGGTCTCTTTGAAGTCCTGCCTGGTCCTCATCAGATTTAATTCTCCTCATTAACTTCACATCATCTGCAAACAGGGACACTTCTGAGTCTAACCCTTCCATCATGTCGTTCACGTATACCAAAAATAGCACTGGTCCTAGGACCGACCCCTCTGGGACCCCGCTCGTCACAGGTGCCCACTGTGATACATCATTACGTACCATGACTCGTTGTTGCCTCCCTGTCAGGTATTCTCTGATCCATTGCAGTGCCCTTCCTGTTATATGCGCCTGATGCTCTAGCTTCTGCACTAATCTCTTGTGAGGAACTGTGTCAAAGGCCTTCTTGCAGTTCAAGAAGATGCAATCAACCCACCCCTCTCTCTCGTGTCTTACTTCTGTTATTTTATCATAAAACTCCAGAAGGTTTGTGACACAGGATTTGCCTTCCATGAATCCGTGCTGGTTGGCATTTATACTCTTGTTCCGTTCCAGGTGCTCCACCACTCTCCTCCTGATAATCTTCTCCATAACTTTGCATACTATACAAGTCAATGACACAGGTCTATAGTTTAGTGCCTCTTTTCTGTCTCCTTTTTTAAAAATGGGAACTACATTTGCCGTCTTCCATACCTCAGGTAGTTGCCCAGTTTCCAGGGACGTGTTGAAGATTGTGGTAAGTGGCACGCACAACATATCTGCTCCCTCTCTAAGGACCCACTGGGAGATGTCCGGTCCCATTGCCTTTGAGGTATCGATGTCCCTTAGCAGTTTCTTCACTTCCTCCTCATCTGTATGTATGTCGTCCAACACTTGTTGGTGTATTCCTTGTTGGTGTCCCCATCTGATCTGTCCCCCCAGAGTCCTTCCTGTCTCTACTGTAAATACTTCCTTAAATCTCGTGTTGAGCTCCTCACATACCTCTTGATCGTTTCTTGTGAGTTCTTCACCTTCTTTCCTCAGCCTTATCACCTGGTCCTTGACTGTTGTCTTCCTCCTAATGTGGCTATACAGCAGTTTCGGGTCAGATTTGACTTTCGATGCTATGTCATTTTCATACTGTCGCTGGGCCTCCCTCCTTATCTGTGCATACTCGTTTCTGGCTCTTCTACTAATCTCCTTGTTTTCCTGGGTCCTATGCCTCCTGTACCTTTTCCATTCTCTGTTGCACTTAGTTTTTGCCTCCCTACACCTTCGGGTAAACCAAGGACTCGTTTTGGTCTTCCTATTATTTCTGTTTCCCTTGGGAACAAACCTTTCCTCTGCCTCCTTGCACTTTGTTGCCACATATTCCATCATCTCGTTTACTGATTTTCCTACCATTTCTCTGTCCCACTGAACCTCCTGCAGGAAGTTTCTCATACCTGTGTAGTCCCCCCTTTCATAGTTTGGCCTGTCCCCTTCAGTTCCTGTTACCTTCTCCACTTGTAACTCTACTATATAATCAAAACTCAGAACCACGTGATCGCTAGCTCCAAGGGGCCTCTCGAAAGTGATGTCCTCAATGTCTGAACTGCTCAGGGCGAACACAAGATCCAGTCTTGCTGGCTCATCCTCCCCTCTCTCTCTGGTTGTGTCCCTGACATGTTGATGCATGAGGTTTTCAAGTACCACATCCATCATCTTGGCTCTCCATGTTTCGGGACCCCCATGTGGCTCCAGGTTTTCCCAGTCGATCTCCCTGTGGTTGAAATCGCCCATTACCAGTAACTTTGCTCTGCTCGAGTGAGCTTTTCTTACCACCTCAGCCAGTGTGTCCACCATCACCCTGTTGTTTTCTTCGTACCCCTCTCTTGGCCTCCTGCAGTTCTGTGGTGGGTTATACATCACTCCAATGACTACTTTATGTTCTCCGGACTGAATTGTACCTACAATGTAGTCTCTTTCTCCAATCATGTCCATGCCTTCCATTTCCTCAAATCCCCATCGGTGTTTTATGAGCAGAGCAGTGTGTGTGTGTGTGTGTGTGTGTGTGTGTGTGTGTGTGTGTGTGTGTGTGTGTGTGTAATTGGCTGATCCAGTCAACTCAGTATGGAATTCATCCCCAGAAAGCTGCCATCCCATTTCTAGATAACTGAATTCTTACATCTGGTTCTTCACCAAAAGTGTTGTAAGCTAGTTGCAGGAGTAGTTGTATCACCAGGGCAATGTTGTAAGCTAGTTGCAGGAGTAGTTGTATCACCAGGGCAATGTTGTAAGCTAGTTGCAGGAGTAGTTGTATCACCAGGGCAATGTTGTAAGCTAGTTGCAGGAGTAATTGTATCACCAGACAGTGTTGTAAACTGGTTGCAGGAGTAGTTGTATCACCAGTGTTGTAAACTAGTTGCAAGAGTAGTTGTATCACCAGGGCAATGTTGTAAGCTAGTTGCAGGAATAGTTGTATCACCAGACAGTGTTGTAAACTGGTTGCAGGAGTAGTTGTATCACCAGTGTTGTAAACTAGTTGCAACAGTAGTTGTATCACCAGGGTAATTTTGTAAACTAGTTGCAGGAGTAAGTTGTATCACCAGGGCAATGTTGTAAGCTAGTTGCAGAAGTAAGTTGTATCACCAGGGCAGTGTTGTAAGCTAGTTGCAGGAGTAAGTTATATCACCAGGGCAATGTTGTAATATAGTTGCAGGAGTAAGTTGTACCTCTGTTGAGGTGAAGGATGGTAGAAGACCCCTCACACTGACCAGCCCAAGAACACACAAAAAAGGCATTGAATGATACTGTTAATGGGTACTTAATATCATGAAGTATGGGGGTCTATGTTGCTCCAGGAAAGACACCTGGGATGCCTGTATGAGTCACAGACCTGCAAGTGTCTTGTCCATGAGGGAAGATACAAATTAGTTTCGTAGGTAACAGTGAAGGGGCCTAATTCGCGTTAACGTATTATCAAATGTTAGTACTTCACTGCACAGAGACCTGTCGTCGGATAAGTCGTCCTAATTACCTAGGCTGGTAATTGATCGGCACAATTCAGCAGAGTTTGGCCACCCGCCTCGCTCGGGAAAAAGTTTTTCTTGTGACTGAAACGTGGGTGCCCGGCATGGGTAGCTGTGCCCTCGTGGGTGCCTGGTCAAATACCCACTATCAGTTTGTGTAGGTTGAGAAAGGTGAACTAAATTACTGTAAGTCTAACTCCAGCTTAGCTTAAATATGTATAAGTAATGTATTTTTAGCTTATAGAAGCTTCATTTCTAAATTAGCTTTACAAATTAAGAGTGGACAAGGAAATGTGGCATCATCGGACGTAGGCATATTTAGGTCCACTTGGCTCACGAAATCGTAATGACACAATTGCAAACAAACCACGGTACGGGCGGGGATTTAACCGCGGTGGTCAGGAGTTTTATGACTCACTAGCCACGAGTTCAACTCCACCCGTTCCCTGGTTTGTGAGTCCACTGCTCGTGTCCTCTCCTTCACATCACCCCTATTTAGTGGATCTAACGGTTCGGGAAATCAGTTGCCTTCTCTTATTTCCCACACATTGGGCATGTTTCCTTACACCTGCTGCCCATGATTACCAAGTAGGCACCTGGATGTTAGTAGACTGTTGTGGGTCACTGCCTGGTGGGGATGGGAAGGTATAACTTTTATCCGCCTGGGCTTTGAAATGAGGTGAGGTGAGATAACAACTCTTAGCCTGTGTAAAACAAAAACTATTCATTAGGTACTCTTTTAACTCAGTTCCTAAACTGGTTTATACCTATTCTGGCCTTGACATGATCAAGCAACCTGTTCGGCTCTTCTATTGTTGAGTAATAGAAAGTGTTTGAGGCCTGACCTACCGCGGGTGCTGCAAAAATGTGTCCACTTTTTCCTAGAACCATACTGGCTTCAGTTCCTAAATTTGCCAAAATTTGCAGCTAGACATTCTTGACACTTCTCGTAAACAGTTTTATATGTATAACTGCCAATCCAGTTGCTACAGTTCATGGTGGTTACATGCTCTCTTGCACCCAGGTCCAGGGTGACTATCTTATTCTGGGTAATTTTTAGTTGGTTTTTGTTAATCATGAAGAACAAGACAAGTCTACATGACTGTATAATAACTAGACATAGGGTCCTGCAAGCCTCATTGTGCCTATCTATAGAGAAACTTTAACCTGGCATTTATTTAAACGAAAATCTTCCCAGTCACTTCTCCTTACGTGCTGCGTAGGTACTATAAGTACTTCCAAGTATTTTCAGCTTATATTACTACATGTTATCGGTTGGGACTCTGCTTCTATACTATTGACCCTAATGATTTATTTCTTATTGCTCAGGTAAGATTTAAGTCATGATTCATGCACTGGTCTGGAGATTTACGATCACTTTCTATGGGTTCTAACGCCACCCGTACCGTGGTTTGTAAGACTTAAATCAGTCTACAGAGGCTGACAAACCATACCACAGGTGGGGTTAGAACCCACGCTCAGAGACTTACAAAACTCCAGATCGACGCGTTAGCCACTGGGACAGCTGGCTACAATATATTTCTTCCAACTAGGTAAATTTTTACTTCATAGGAAGGTTAGCATAGGCACCACTGTGACCACAAACGTAAGTTTTTACAGACGAATCTCCCGCTAGCTGGTCCAGTGGCTCAAGCGTCGGTCTGGAGTTTTGTGACTCTCTGATTGCGGGTTCTAACCCCACCCGTGGTATGGTTTGTTTGCAATCGTGTCATTACGATTTCGTGAGTCGAGTTACAGAGGCTGTGCCGTTAGCTTGTAGCTTCTTACATAACATGCTAAAAGTAGGTAAAAAAAAAGCTTATTAAACAACTGACCAGGAATTGGAATTTGACAAGATAATTTTTAATGTCAGTAACAAATACAGATGTGCAATACAGATATTTTTTGGTGCTCGTTGTAAATCTACGTAATTTACTAACACCTTTGTACCCTCAAGACCATTGTAAAAAATTTATATTGATGTTAAACACTAAATAAAAACTTTCAGAACTTTTTTATGATATAGGACAACGAAGATGGATTGGGTAGCATTGTGGGTGGCAGGTGTGTGGGCGGCAGCGATGATGATGGGTGGTGGGGAGGCCTTCAGTAGTGTGAGTGTAGCTGTAGCCTGTGACACCATGCAACCAGGACACCTGTCTCTGGGCGCCCAGACCGTCCCGTCTCCATTCCATATTCACATCACATCCAAGGATGACTATTACTACGGTGAGATACTGTGTGTTGGAACATCAGATCTAACAGCACTAGAGACTAAGGTTGACAGAAAATATAAACATTATCTATCACAGTTTATATTTTTATAATCACTATGAAGCACTAAGCAAAAGGATCTGATGATACTGATTTTTGGTTCAAGAACTAATTGAGATCATGGGAAAATCCTATCATTCCCTACCCCAAGGGAAATAGTAAATTAATCAGTCTGATAAATTAAGTAATTTGACATTACGTATATTTTAGCAAAGTTAGGTCAGGTGTACAAGGTTTGGTGCAAAATGAAAAATCAACAACAACAACAACAAAATACATCACTATTTTTCCCTTTTCTTTGGGGAAGGTCAAACTGAGCCCTGATGATTTTCCTTGCTCCACAGTGACGCTCTACGGAGAGAAAAATAGGGAATTTAAGGGCTTCATGCTGCAAGCCAGGGACAGTAAGGGCGAGCGTGTGGGACGCTTTATCAAGGTACAGAAACCAGGGAGGATCATAGACTGTTCTACTAACGATGGTGTGAGTATAACCCTCCCATCATAGTTTCTTTGCTCGTGCCTCAAACATTCTAATTAAAATTAAGTTTACTTAACATTTTTAGGTGCATATAAAATATAGTCTTTAGTTTTCACATTACGTGGGCCTAGAGTCGTAAAAAATAAAATATGTGGCTTAGGCGAAGCCCTTATTGTAAACAGTGCTTAAGACAAATTTTAAACAAAGAAAATATTTTACATCGGCCTTCTCACACCAAGACAGCGGTGACCCAAGATAGTGGTGACCCCAAGACAGCGGTGACCCAAGATAGCAGTGACCCAAGACAGTGGTGACCCAAGATAGCAGTGACCCAAGACAACAGTGACCCAAGATAGTGCTGACCCCAAGACAGCGGTGACCCAAGATAGCAGTGACCCAAGACAGTGGTGACCCAAGATAGCAGTGACCCAAGACAGCGGTGACCCAAGATAGCGGTGACCCAAGACAGCAGTGACCCAAGAGAGCAGTGACCCAAGACAGAGGTGACCCAAGACAGCGGTGACCCAAGACAGCGATGACCCAAAACAGGAAACCCACCCACCATTTTTATTCATTTGCTATACAGTCGAGCCTCGGTTGTCGATTACATTACTTGTTGAAGAAATCGGTTTTCGAACAAGTATCCGATAAAAAAAAAAGTCTGGGTTTCTCTTGGTTGTCGACGGACAAGTTTTCGCGTGTACGGAACTGGCCTGACTTTGTGGCAGCCAGGGATTTTGAAGGCTTTGAAGATGAGCTTGAGTTAGTAGAAGACATTGTGTTCCTGGGGAAGACCATGAGCCTAGAGGTGACTGAAGATGTTGTGGAAGAGTTGCAAGAGGATCATAGAACTGAACTCACCACAGAAGAACTTGTAGGGCTTCAGAAGGAGCAGCAACAGATCACAGCAGAGGAGCTCTCATCAGAGGAAGAGGAGGGAAGGGATGATATGCCCTAAAAAATGGCTAAATGGCGTGAAGTTCAGTAGTTTGCTGAAAAATGCCATCCAGACAAAGCAGTGGCCATCCATCTCTCTTTCATGAACAATGACAGTGTAATGTCTCAGTTTAAACAAGTGTTAAAACAGCCTGAAACAAACCTCACTGGACAGGTTTTTAGTGAGACAAAGAACCAGTGAGCCAGAACAAGATGTTAGTGGTGAAGAGAGACAAAGAAGAGAAACAATATTAGCTCTTCTCTGACAGGAAAGGGAAAGTTTAATTTTCATTTTCTGCAGAGAATTTCAGTTAAATTTTAATTTAGTATTCGTTTTTACACTTTCCCTGTGCTATATATTTTATAAAACGTTTTATGTAGTTGTTAGTACATTGTTAATATGTTATTATATTGCCATTTGGGGTCTGAAACGGATTAATTGTATTTACATATTTCTTTATGGGAAAAATTGCTTTGGTTGTTGTCGATTTTGGTCGTCGAATCGACATCTGAAACGAATGAAATTCGACAACTGGGGTTCCACTGTATTGTAAAAAGTGAACAGATATCACAAATGGCTTCGTACTGTAACATCCCTTTGCCTCACCTTCATAACTCAAGTTCATAAATGTTGTCTTGCTCACACTCCAACAGCACGTCTAAACATTAAAACCATTACTTTCCACTCCCACTAACACTTACAAGCATGCTGGATGCTTAATCCTTAGCGTTCTAAACCTTCTGTAGCCCCTCATTCCATCCTTCTTTTGGATGACTCCTACTCCTTCCTTCTACTCTAAATTTATACGTCCTCTTCGTCATCTTGTTCTGCTCTAAGTGCCTCTCCTCCATCCTTTCAAGCATATCTTTGGTAACTACACACAGTCTTCTATTTCTTCTTATGACCAGAGTCTTTGGTAAGATGGGTAAGGATAGAAATATTTTTATAGCTTCGAATTCTCTCTAATATTTACATCACACATTACTTTCCAACATGGCATCTCCACAGCCTCTAACCTCCTCCTCGTTACAATACTTGAAGGCCATACCTCACACCAATACTAAGTATACTCTGGTACGTTCTCCTTTTTGCCTTCACAGAAGAACTTCCTTCTTTCCACGGATATCTCAACATTCCATCCACGTTTTTCCTTTCGTTTCTTTACTTTCGCTGACCCATCTGTCGACACGTCCACTTCCAAAATTGAAAACATTAACTTCTTCCATACTCACTCCCTCCAATCTGATATCGAATCTTTCATTGCCAAGATTTTTCGCTAATCTCATCACCTTGTTATTTTCCATATTTGCTGTTAATTCCCTTCTTTTACATACACTACAACACTCCTTCCTCATCCTTTGCAGCTTCTCTTCGGAATCTCCCAAAAGAACTGTCTATTCAGCAAAGAGCAAATGTGACAGCTCCCATTTCGTATTAGGTTCATTATCTTTTCATCCCTCACCTCTCCCATCACCCAAGGTGACATCACACGTGCCTGTCTAACTCCTATTTCTTGTGTCGATAGGGTTGAAGTCCGATAAACCAACCAAATAGAACCTAAACATTCAAGGAAAGACACAGATTAGTGACTACGGGAATGATAATTACAGTTTGATAACGAACAAAATAACAGTAGCTTCATTTTTAATACTCAATATTTAATAACCCGTATTCAACTTGAACACGGGACATGGCACCGTTAATGCTTAAACACTAAGAGTTTAATTTTTTGACGAACATTCCCTCACGAAACACTTTCGGTTTTCTTAACGAGAAGAATATCTTTACCTCTTTATGAATAGTATTTAGCTAAATTGTAAGTTTACTGAAACGAGAAAAATGACATGGTGCAGAACGAGCATTTATTGAAACAATGTTCTATACTCTGAAGAGTTTTTATCAAGTCAAGCTTCATCTGCAGCCTCACTTTTCTGTACTCATGTCGGCTGTATGCTATTTGGATGCAGGCTTACTGACGGTGTGTTTTCCAGGCCGCGGTGCAACACAAGAACAGTGACCCTAAGACACAAGTGACGGCTAGCTGGGTTCCTGAGGACTTCAAAGGCCAGGTGCAATTCAGGTAATATATTCAAGAGAGCTGCGGAGTTACTGAGGTGTTTATGAGTGCTGAGAGAGGCTGGAACAGAATTCAGTGACTAACGGTATTTCAATATGGGGTGGAAAGGTGGGGTAGGGGTCATCCAGGGATGGATTGGTGGGAGGGGGTAAAAGAGGCTCGGAGAGGCTTTGGAGACAAATGGATTTTATGACTTGACAAGCTGTTGGAGGTAATATGAAGATATTCAGGGACACCATTGAGATTTACTGGCGTCCTGGAGGTGGTAAGCACATTGTCTGCACTTCAGGGAGGGGTGACGATGTTGCAGCTCGGAGGTTCGTCTGAACTGTGATGCCAATATTATTCTGGTAAGACAGCGATTAAATAATATACGCATATACGGTGACTCAAAAAGAAAAGGTAACACATTCACCATCACTCTTTTAATAGCTGTCTTCCCAGAAGTGCGCTGATATCTGTTTAAATGATTCTCCGAACCAAAACATCCCCACCCTTTCTTCAGAGTGCAAGTACTCTACGTCCCTCTTCCAGAACCTCTTCACAAATGTTATGTTGTTAACATTTCAATAGCACATGAATGTTTCAGGTTTCATTTCTGGAACATGACAACAATGTGCCAACCAGAACAGGCCACTGAAAATGCGAGTAAGTAAACGAACCAGGAAAGAGACCATGTTTGTCTCACATTTCTCAAGCCATTATTATCAAAGACAAGTCAGAATAAAAACTAAACTCGCCATAAGAAGATCTGCTTGTGACATTAAAATTAAATTATTCCATAATTTATTCTTAAGCAGCAGATATCCACTTCAGTTATTTCAGAAAATAATGAAATAATTCTTGGAAAATTCTCAGCTATAATTACTTTAGTTGCAGTTTTTAAGGATGATTGCTATACTAAAATTCGTTTTTTACAGGCTTTTGTGATGTAATATTTGGAAGAAGTGTTCCATATAGCTGGAAATAGATATCTCCACTATAAATTCAAATTGTTATTGGAAGCTATTTCACTTTTAAGGATTCTGTCTTACCCTTTCGTCCTCAAATATCGAATTAAACAAACTTGTTCTAATTTTAACACTAGTGAACCTAGTGGGGATTAGCATATAGGAGAATTACTTCTCTGGCCAAACCACTTCACTCAACTAACATATTAACTTAGACTTGCATATTAACTTAGTCACCCTGAAATAATTTTAGTTTACCCTCTTAATTTTCTATTGATTTTCAGTGTTTTGGTTTGTCTTGGATAATAACGTTTGACACGTCAGAAAAACGTTATCTTACCACTTTGTTTACCTCATTTTAAACTTCTCATCTTTCGCTGTTTAATTGTATTTTCAGTGATTTGTTTTGATTTGTACATAGTTAAATCATGTTCCGAAAATGAATCCTGATGATGGTGATCCATTTTATACCAAAACGTTGACAGGCAATTTAATAAATACGGAACATGCTGAGTACGTCATTACATTTGGCGTGCATCACATGTAACCACAATTCTACAATACTAATTATAATAAGCTTCAAGCACTATGGCTTTTAGCTGGTACAACTACCAGTTGTGTAAGTCAGCCAGTCAGAGTGATGAGGAGGGCTCCCAGGTAGCTTACTTTGTAGCTAGGGTCCATTCTGAGCTTTAGGTCCTCACACCTTTTAAGCTGATTAACATGTAAGAGACTTCTCTCCTCTGTACGGATGCATCATATTGTACTCATTCTTGCACTCTTTCTCGTTAAACCAAACATATTCTGGTATCTATTAAACCTTTTATAAATACTATACATATCTGTAAGTGTACTATACATATCAGTAAAGTATACACCAGATTTCTTGTTTTGAGTCCCCATATATACCCACCACCAATATTGTTGGTGGGAATATATCGATACTCAAAACAAGACATTTCGTGTATACTTTATTCTCAAAATTTCTTAGCTGCTCTATTAATTGCACCTCACTGGTATTATTCTTTGAGTGCTAGGTACTAAGGACTTTTAAATATACACAAACACTAATCTCTGGCTGAAGGAGACTCGAACCTACGAACCTTGGAACAAGGTACGCACTGCGTACCTTGTTCCAAGGTTCGTAGGTTTGTCTCCCTCAGCCAGAGATCAGTGTTTATATATATATATATATATATATATATATATATATATATATATATATATATATATATATATATATATATATATATATATGCAATAAGATCACAGTAAACAGGTGATTTCAGAATATGCAAAACAACCACTGTGAAAGAATAGAGAAGTTCCAAGCGCTTTCGTGACTACTCACATTATCAAGGAACTTGATAATGTAAGTAATCACGATAGCGCTTGGAATTTCTCTATTCTTTCACAGTGGTTGTTTTGCATATATATATATATATATATATATATATATATATATATATATATATATATATATATATATATATATATATATATATATATATATATATATTAAGCAAACATCACAAACCAAGCGAAACAAGGTGCAAAACAACCACGGGGGGGGGAGGTAGAATGATAGCTCTAGGCCTTTCGTGTTGCAATCAACACATCAGGAGGATGCAAAATTGCAGAAAAAAGGAGGGTTTCCAAGCGAATACGTTCCCAGGGGACCACTTCACTGGAGTGAGAGAGGGAGAGGGGAGAATGTTCCGGAAGTGCCCACAGGCACAACAGCCAGAAGGATGAACATTATAACATAAGAAAAATCCCACAAGCATTGATATTGTAACCTAAACGAAATTAACGTAGGAATAATAATAAATTCAGTCATATTCCGCTATGACAGCAATAACTTTAAATACGTATATTTATATTCTCTACGACACAGGAGTCACTGGCAATTATATACCTCCACAGGACAACGTGCCCTTTAAATGACGAGAGAAAACCCTAACGTATAGAGGGGAGACTTTTGTGTAAAGGAAACAGGGCTCATTAACATAAACTCATTTAACGGGAGGGGAGGCATCTGCAATGATAAGATGGCCACCGTCCACAGTTACCCTTAGACTGGGTTAGTGGTCGGTGCCAACCCCACCCTACTATCATCCCCCTACCTTCCATATGGGGTAGGAGGGTTTCTGAGATGTCAAGTATGAAATTATAAGATATGGGGAGCAGGGGAATGATAGGGTGGGGTTGGCACCGATCACTAACCCAGTTTAAGGGAACCGTGGACGGTGACACCTACGCTATTCTCAGAGAGGCCTCTCTCCCTGCTTTGGTTGCTCCCTTGCAACACTGCACAGCTCCTGATAACGCACTGAGAAGTGTGAAAGTACTGTAGCTAAAGATTTCCACCCCCGTGGCTTGTCCTGTATATATATATATATATATATATATATATATATATATATATATATATATATATATATATATATATATATATTTTTCTTTCAACACACCGGCCGTATCCCACCGAGGCGGGGTGGCCCAAAAAGAAAAACGAAAGTTTCTCCTTTTACATTAAGAAATATATACAGGAGAAGGGGTTACTAGCCCCTTGCCCCCGGCATTTTAGTCGCCTCTTACAAAACGCACAGCTTATGGAGAAAGAATTCTGTTCCACTTCCCCATGGAGGTAAGAGGAAATAAACAAGAACAAAAACTAGAAAGAAAATAGAAGAAAACCCAAAGGGGTGTATATATATATGCTTGTACATGTATGTGTAATGTGACCTAAGTGTAAGTAGAAGTAGCAAGACGTATCTGAAATCTTGCATGTATCTGAGACAGAAAAAAAAGACACCAGCAATCCTACCATCGTGTAAAACAATTACAGGCTTCCGTTTTACACTCACTTGGCAGGACGGCAGTACCTCCCTGGGCGGTTGCTGTCTACCAACCTACTACCTACAATATATATATATATATATATATATATATATATATATATATATATATATATATATATATATATATACATATATATATATATATATAAGGGCAATGTGTGGTGTAAATATTATGCAGAAAATTCGGAGTGTGGAAATTAGGAAAAGGTGTGGAGTTAATAAAAGTATTAGTCAGAGGGTAGAAGAGGGGTTGTTGAGGTGGTTTGGTCATTTAGAGAGAATGGATCAAAGTAGAATGACATGGAAAGCATATAAATCTATAGGGGAAGGAAGGCGGGGTAGGGGTCGTCCTCGAAATGGTTGGAGAGAGGGGATAAAGGAGGTTTTGTGGGCGAGAGGCTTGGACTTCCAGCAAGCGTGCGTGAGCGTGTTAGATAGGAGAAAATGGAGACGAATGGTATTTGGGACCTGACGATCTGTTGGAGTGTGAGCAGGGTAATATTTAGTGAAGGGATTCAGGGAAACCAGTTATTTTTATATAGCCGGACTTGAGTCCTGGAAATGGGAAGTACAATGCCTGCACTCTAAAGGAGGGGTTTGGGATATTAGCAGTTTGGAGGGATATGTTGTGTATCTTTATACGTATATGCTTCTAAACTGTTGTGTTCTGAGCACCTCTGCGAAAACAGTGATTATGTGTGAGTGAGGTGAAAGTGTTGAATGATGATGAAAGTATTTTCTTTTTTGGGATTTTCTTTCTTTTTTTGGGTCACCCTGCCTCGGTGGGAGACGGCCGACTTGTTGATATATATATATATATATATATATATATATATATATATATATATATATATATATATATATATATATATATATATATATATATATATATTCACACATAATCACTGTTTTTGCAGAGGTGCTCAGAACACAACAGCTTAGAAGCATATACGTATAAAGATACACAACATATCCTTCCAAACTGCCAATATCCCAAACCCCTCATTGTACTTCCCATTTCCAGGACTCAAGTCCGGTTATATAAAAATAACCGGGTTCCCTGAATCTCTTCACTAAATATTACCCTGCTCACACTCCAACAGATCGTCAGGTCCCAAATGCCACTCGTCTCAATTCACTCCTATCGAACACGCTCTCGCACGCTTGCTGGAAGTCCAAGCCCCTCGCCCACAAAACCTCCCTTACCCCATCCTTCCAACCTATTCGAGGACGACCCTTACCCCGCCTTCCTTCCCCTACAGATTTTAATGCTCTCTATGTCATTCTACTTTGATCCATTCTTTCTAAATGACCAAACCACCTCAACAACCCCTCTTCAGCTCTCTGACTAATACTTTTATTAACTCCACACCTCCTAATTTCCACACTTCGAATTTTCTGCATAATATTAACACCACACATTGCCCTTAGACAGGACATCTCCACTGCCTCCAACCGCCTCCTCGCTGCTGCATTTACCACCCAAGCTTCACATCCATATAAGAGTGTTGGTGCTACTATACTTTCATACATTCCCTTCTTTGCCTCCATAGATAACTTTTTTTGACTCCACATATACCTCAACGCACCACTCACCTTTTTTCCTCATTAATTCTATGATTAACCTCATCCTTCATAAATCCATCCGCCGACACGTCAACTCCCAAGTATCTGAAAACATTCACTTCGTCCATACTCCTCCTCCCCAATTTGATATCCAATTTTTCTTTAACTAAATCATTTGATACCCTCATCACCTTACTCCTTTCTATGTTCACTTCCAACTTTCTACCTTTACACACACTCCCAAACTCATCCACTAACCTTTGAAATTTTTCTTTAGTATCTCCCATAAGCACAGTATCATCAGCAAAAAGTTTCTGTGTCAATTCCCATTTTGTATTTGATCCCCCATAATTTAATCCCACCCCTCTCCTGAACTCCCTAGCATTTACTTCTTTTACAACCCCATCTATAAATATATTAAACAACCATGGTGACATTACACATCCCTGTCTAAGACCTACTTTTACCAGGAAGTAGTCTCCCTCTCCTCTACACACCCTAACCTGAGCCTCACTATCCTCATAACAACTCTTTACAGCATTTAGTAA
The DNA here is from genome assembly GCF_038502225.1 of Cherax quadricarinatus. Lineage (NCBI taxonomy): Eukaryota > Metazoa > Arthropoda > Malacostraca > Decapoda > Parastacidae > Cherax > Cherax quadricarinatus. Next base: position 6,447,226 of record NC_091320.1, read on the forward strand.
CTTACCACCTATTCCATATACTTGCAACTTCTGCCACATTGCTCCCATATCCACTCTATCATATGCCTTTTATAAAACCATAAATGCAATAAAAACTTTCCTACCTTTATCTAAATACTGTTCACATATATGCTTCAATGTAAACACTTGATCTACACATCCCCTACCCACTCTAAAACCTCCTTGCTCATCCGCAATCCTTCATTCTGTCTTACCTCTAATTCTTTCAATTATAACCCTACCGTACACTTTTCCTGGTATACTCAGTAAACTTATTCTTCTATAATTTTTACAATCTCTTTTTCCCCCTTCCCTTTATATAAAGGGACTATACACGCTCTCCACCAATCTCTAGGTGCCTTCTCCTCTTTCATACATTTATTAAGCAAAAATACCAACCACTCCAACACTATATCCCCCCCTGCTTTTAACATTTCTGTCATGATCCCGTCAGTTCCAGCTGCTTTATCCCCTTTCATTCTACGTAATGCCTCATGCACCTTCCCCACACTCACATCCTGTTCTTCTTCACTCCCTGTCCAGTGCATGAAATTACCGCCTCCCTTTCTTCGTCGACATTTAAAAGTTCCTGAAAATATTCTCACCATCTGCCCAAAACCTCCATCTTCCCATCTACTAACTCCACTACTCTGCTTTTAACTGACAAATCCATTTGTTCTCTAGGCTTTCTTAACTTGTTTAACTCCCTCCAAATTTTTGTTCTTATTTTAATTAAAATTTCTTGACAGTGCCTCTCCCACTCTATCATCTGCTCTCCTTTTGCGCTCTCTCACCACTCTCTTCACCTTTCTTTTACTCTCCATATACTCTACTCTTCTTGTAACACTTCTGCTTTGTAAAAACCTCTCATAAGCTAACTTTTTCTCTTTTATCACAACCTTTAATTCATCATTCTACCAAGCACTCCTCTTTCCTCCTGCACCCACCCTCCTATAACCACAAACTTCTGCCCCACATTCTAATACTGCATTTCTAAAACTATTCAAACATTCTTCAACCCCCCCACTGCTCATACTTGCACATGCCCACCTTTCTGCCAATAGTTGCTTATATCTCACCCGAACTTCCTCGTCCCTTAGTTTATACACTTTCACCTTCCCCTTACTTGTTGTTGCCATTTTCCTCTTTTCCCATCTACCTCTTACTCTAACTGTAGCTACAACTAAATAATGATCCGATGTATCAGTTGCCCCTCTATAAACGTGTACATCCTGGAGCCTACCCATCAACCTTTTATCCAACAATGCATAATCTAACAAACTACTTTCATTACGTGCTATATCATACCTTGTATATTTATTTATCCTCTTCTTCATAAAATATGTATTACTTATTACTAAACCTCTTTCTACACATAGCTCAATTAAAAGCTCCCCATTTTCATTTACCCCTGGCACCCCAAATTTACCTACTACTCCCTCCATAACATTCTTGCCCACTTTACCATTGAAATCCCCAAACACCATTACTCTCACACTTGGTTCAAAACTCCCCACGCATTCACTCAACATTTCCCAAAATCTCTCTCTCTCTCCTCTACACTTCTCTCTTCTCAAGGTATAGTAAGCGTATACGCTTACTATAACCCACTTTTCACATCCAACCTTTATTTTACTCCACATAATCCTTGAATTAATACATTTATAGTCCCTCTTTTCCTGCCATAACTTATCCTTCAACATTATTGCTACTCCTTCTTTAGCTCTAACTCTATTTGAAACCCCTGACCTAATCCCATTTATTCCTCTCCACTGAAACTCTCCCACCCCCTTCAACTTTGTTTCGCTTAAAGCCAGGACATCCAGCTTCTTCTCATTCATAACGTCCACAATCATCTCTTTCTTATGATTCACACAACATCCACGCACATTCGGACTTCCCACTTTGACATTTTTCTTCTTATTCTTTTTAGTAATCTTTACAGGAAAAGGGGTTACTAGCCCATTGTTCCCGGCATTTTAGTTGACTTTTACAACACGCATGGCTTACGGAGGAAAGATTCTTATTCCACTTCCCCATGGATATAAAAGGAAAATTAATAAGACCAAGAACTATTAAGATAAAATCAAAGAAAACTCAGATGACTGTGTATAAACAAACATGTACATATATGTGTAGTGTGACCTAAGTGTAAGTAGAAGTAGCAAGACATACCTGAAATCTTGCATGTTTATGAGACAGAAAAAAGACACCAGAAATCCTACCATCATGTAAAACAATTACAGTTTTCCGTTTTACACTCACTTGGCAGGACGGTAGTACCTCCCTGGGCGGTTATCTACCAACCTACTATTACTATATATATATATATATATATATATATATATATATATATATATATATATATATATATATATATATATATATATATATATATATATGTCGTGCCGAATAGGCAGAACTTGAGATCTTGGCTTAAATAGCAACGCTCATCTTGCCATATAGGACAAGTGAAAATTTGTTTATGCAATAATTTCGCCAAAATCATTCTGAACCTAACGAAAAAATATATTTCATTGTTTTTGTTTAGTATTAAATTATTGTAAACAAATCTAAAATATATTTAGTTGGGTTATGCTAAAATAAATTGTTCTTGTTATAATAAGGTTAGGTAAGTTTTCTAAGATTCTTTTGGTGCAAAATTATAAATTTTTACATCAACATTAATGAAAAAAATATATCTTTAAATGTATAAGAGAAAATTTTAGAAAGGACTTAATTTTAAATGAGTTCTTGCTAATTGACCAGTTTTACATATTCGGCACGGCATATATACATATATATATATATATATATATATATATATATATATATATATATATATATATATATATATATTTATATATATAATATATATATATATATATATATATATATATATATATATATATATATATATATATATATATATATATATATATGTGTGTGTGTGTGTGTGTGTGTGAGAGAGAGAGTTACTGGATAAATCTAGTTTCAGTTATTTATAAAAAGTGACATATTTGATGTCAGGGCGACTGTGGTCGAGTCCTACACGACCTACTGGGTGAACCTGCTGTCTGACCCACTCACCGTCTAGCACCCTGAATGAGCCAACTGTCTGACCCACACACCGTCTAGCAACCTGAATGAGCCAACTGTCTGACCCACACACCGTCTAGCAACCTGAATGGGCCATACTGCCACTAAGATGAGTGTCCTCTCTGATTCCCACATTTAATATGGCGAGGTAATAGTTCTAAGGCCACTAACTGGGTTGACGTCCTCTCTGAGTACTTCACTGAATCAAGTCATCCCTTTTTTCTCCGTCCCTTAGCACTGCTACCCAACAATAGCCAATACGAGGCGGGACACACGTGTCTCCTACCACCTGCTGTCCATGTTACCCAGCAGTAAATAAATACTAAAGAATTAGCTGACTGTTGTGGTTCGCATTCTGGGGAATACCTAAAAACATGATGGCAATACAAATAAGCCACAATGACCGACTTTCTTAGGGTTTCCTGGGTTACTAACCCTTCCTCCCCATCGACGTTTTCTTTACTCTAATTTGTTTAGACCTTTGCTTCTAATTTAATATTCCTTGTTAATTCCAGAAAAATTTTTGATCTGTTAATTAGGTATTCCCCAAAAGTCAATACCTAAATCGGTTATCGATTGTTTTCACCCTCCAAGGTTTTCAGGAGATAACTGTTAACGTTGATATATCTTGCTAGACTCGCTAGAGCAGTGGTTCCCAAACTTTTTCAGCTTGTTACCCAATTTAACATGCCACATAAAGCATGTTACCCCTTTCACAAAATGTTGTTATTATTGATATATATGGCTAAACGTGAACGTATACAGCCTCGCATACTCTGCTAATCCTAGCAAAACCATTGAAAACGTAAGAACCCCACGTACATTATATATAAAATTAATAATAGCTACAAATTCACAGTAACAGTGGGTAAATACTAACTATATACTGCACAGGGCAGTACACATACATACTAGCTTATGTCTACCTCGGCTGATGCTCACAGATAAATTGACAGTGTGAAATAGAGGCAGCCTCAGGAAGTGAGTGACGTGTACTGGACAGGTCGATCTGGGCTACTGAGTGACTTTTGCCCTGAAGCATACTTGTCAAAATACTTTTGGGTTTCCACACACTTAGCTATATATTTATTCTTTTCTAATACTAATAGTTTTTGATGTTTATTGTTATTTGGTTTAACTTTATTACTTATAATAGGTTTACTTTACAACTTTATATACTAAGACAAAGTTAACAATAATCCTCATACCGGGTACCGCATTCTTTTCTAGATTTTCAGAATTCATAACTTTTTTTCTGTCACCCCTCCATTACCCCCCAAAAATGGTTAAATTACCCCCAGGGGGTAATTTCCCCCAGTTTGGGAACCACTGTGCTAGAGGAATATTCGCATTGTTATTCTGCCAGGAAAATGTCAGACCTATAAATATTATAATTATATTAGTCATAAAACTCTACGGATATGTCAAGCCTATTTTCATGTAACTGTTTATATATTTTGGCTGCGTTTGTGTTAAAAGCTCCAACTCAACAAAGTGTTAAATGAAATATCGTATTCGTGTAGAGGGCGTTGATCTCCAGCTCTTGAACCTCAAACACTTCTACCTGTAATTTGTCATCTAGTTAACTTCAGTTTTGAAATGCATGTAGTGAAATTTATTTTCTTCCTCTCACACTGTCGTTTTTATAAACAACATCCGTTTCAGGGTGATGAGTATCACCCTCATGGGTTTAGCTTTTCCCCGTGAATATAATAATAACAGTGTGTTTGAGCCGCTAAACGTTCTGTGAGAAGTTTTCTCCGAGTCCAATCGCCTCATTCTTACGTCACTCAAGAGACACACACAAGTTGTAATATTAAAACATCAAGAACCAGAGCTTCAGGTCAACTCGAAAAGGGAAGCTTGGAAAACAGCACTTCTGTTCATGTTCATGTCAGCGGCATCAACTGTAACATACCTAAAAAAATCCCACAGCTCAGTAGCTTCATATAAACCTCCTGAGTTAACATTTCATCTGTAATATGTCTTCTTTTGCACATTAGATGTAAAATATACTGGAACTTTGTATAAATTCCCTGGGATATTGACGGCCCCAAGCTGATGCACAGATTCACGTTCTATAAACCTGAAATGTCAGGGAATAACATGTCCTATGTTCCTACATTGCTGTGACTACATACCTTAGTACCATACTGTCATGAATGAAAGATTGGCTGCAATGGAGGACTATGAGCTCCAACTTCATGTCCTTACACATTGTCCTCACACTTGATGTATATTTGACAGTTGACTTCTAGCTCTTGGGCATCTTAAGGTTGTTAAAGTACTGCCTCTGAATCACTTTAGGATGATGGGCTACAGTTGAAGGCTTGTTAAGGAGTTGGGGTCACTGTGACCAAAATACATTTTGTTCTTATTATGTATTAGTGTAGATATATGGTGGGCCAACAGTTATCTTAATCAGAGACTGTAATATAAGTTTTTTGAATGTCTTAGTATTGCTATTTCATGTCCTGTACTCCTCTCTTCTCTCCTAAATAAAATTTAATGTTAAATGTTGGTGACCTTTGTTTAGGTTTATGATAATAAGAATTTTGAATGTTCTGCGGTGGAGGAAATCCCGAAGATATTGATATAATCTTCGTGATGAGTATCCACTCTTACAGTACATCACAGCATATTAAGAACTGTTATCACGTCTTGCAACACAGTGAAACGTAAAAGTTTAAAATAAAAACATTTAGGAAATCCATTGCCAGTAGTGTGTAAATCTCCTGTTCATATATACTATTCAACCTTTGCTGCTACAATAGACCATAAGCATACAAAAGAGCCGCAATGCGCGCCATAAAGGACGACTCGACGCTATCCAAAGCCATCCAGTACTGTTGTGTGGTGTCGGATCAATGTTTTGCTGCTGCTGCTATCACCACAGTATAAACATTACGCCATTCTATTGGTGCGTTTTTTTTCCATTTCATGTACAGAAAATAAAATATTAAATAAACGACGGTAATGCAGAGTTTATTGTTTTTAAAAGAGATATTGATGGCTCATTTTGCTTCCCTGTATTTTCTGGGTCTCCCTGAAAACACGTATATTGCTTTCATAAAGCTTAACATTCGCATTTTGGTATTGGAAATAGGCATGCTAAACGTTTACCACTGGAATATCAGTGTCTATAAGAAAGTTCCAGGTGACCAGAGACAGGTGGAAAATATTCTCATGGCGAAAAAAATCGAGTGTGTTGATGCATTTATTTATTCGCTTTCTTGCCAGGGTATGACGGTTTCAGTCATCTATGAAAAGGTACTGGTCTGAACGCTGTGATACCCGGGGGTGAGGGGGCGATACCTCAGGGACTTGTAACCCTGAGGAGCTATACACCCAGGGACACATTATGCAAGGGGGAGCGTCACCCTAGAAGGCATTATCACGGGAATGCGTTACCCTGGGGGCTCATCACCCGAGTATACGCGTTACCTCGGGAAATGTTACTTCAGGGGACTCTTCACTCTGGGGGATGCGTTATCCCAAGGGAAGCGTAACCCAAGGGAATGAGTTACTCGGGAATATGCGTTACCATGGAAAACTCGTTATACTACGAATGTGTTATTTAGGAAGGCGTTACCCTGGGAACAAGTTATCAAGAGGGCCTGTTACACCTGGAAAAGTGTCACTTCAAAGTAACACCCCCCCAGGGGAAGTATCACCCAAAGGGAAACAATATTTGGGAAGCATCACTCCAGAGAAAACATAACCCTGAGGAAAGCATCACCCCAGGGAAAGCATTACCTCAGAGAAATCCTAACCCCAGGGAAAGCATCATCCCACGGAAAGCACCACCGCAAGGAAAGAATTACCCCAGGAAAAAAGCCTCACAAGAGAAAGCACCACCCCAAGGAAAGCACCATCCCAGGGGAAAACACCTCCAAGGAGAAGGCATCACCCAAAGGAAAACACCATCCAAGGGAAAGCAACATCCCAAACGCTGACGCTAGCGTCAGCGTTTTCACGCCAAAGGGCGTGGGACGTCCAGTGCAGCGTAGTTGTGCGTAGTTATGTGTAATTACGCATCAATTGTAGAGTAGAAGAAAAACTAGTCGCAGAGAGTCACCGGGACGAGTCCACGCTGCATTGAAATGTAGAAATCAGTGGCAATAACTCTATAGAGCCCTTAATAACTCTCAGGGAGAACTGAGGCAGATATAATGCTTTAAAACGCGAATTACGTAACTCTGCCAAGCGGAGCATCGTTATGAATTGTTCCTGCTGTGGCACATTAACCACGGACAAATTATACATTCACGAGTTGATCTTATGAACAAGTAATAGTGATGACTAGTAACGCTGAAGCGAGTCGACGAGTGTACTGTGTATTGAACATTGTAGCTGAACACTGCAGTGAACTAGAAGGATAGTGTACCATGAACTGTCCACAATATTCTGAAACGGCGTTCAACGTAACTGACCGACAAACAGAAGTGTAGACGTCCTCGTGATTCATCAGGGAACACCCATCATATCTTGAAACAAGCTGTCGGATATCATCATCCAGACGCCACGGTGATGTCACGGCTCCAGCTACACGAGACCAAGTAAACCCTGTCTTCTTACACTGTCCAGGACACCACGTACTGCAGTAATCAGGACCAGGATAATTAAGAAATTTGCCGCCATGGGCGATCAAACCTCCCACCCCAGGTAAGATCAGTGATCTCACCAGATGTCAAATGGGTCCCAACACATACGACGCTGGCAACGTATACCTGATATGCTGGATCATATGATGTTAGGGTATGTCTTAACACTTGTTATATCTGAACTGTTACAGCTGTGTGGGGACGTAAGACAAGCCACTGCGAAGGACGTATTCAAGGTGCAGCTGTGTTAAGGGAAGGCACTTTCCCAGGGAAAGTACCACCGCAGGGAAAACACCTCTCCAGGGAAAGCACCTCTCCAGGGAAAGCACCACCCCAGGGAAAACACCTCTCCAGGGAAAGCACCACCCCAGGGAAAACACCTCTCCAGGGAAAGCACCACCCAGGGAAAACACCTCTCCAGGGAAAGCACCACCCCCAGGGAAAACACCTCTCCAGGGAAAGCACCACCTCAGGGAAAACACCTCTCCAGGGAAAGCACCACCCAGGGAAAACACCTCTCCAGGGAAAGCACCACCCCAGGCAAAACACCTCTCCAGGGAAAGCACCACCCCAGGGAAAATACCTCTCCAGGGAAGCACCAACCCAGGGAAAACACCTCTCCAGGGAAAGCACCACCCCAGAGAAAACACCTCTCCAGGGAAAGCACCACCCCAGGGAAAATACCTCTCCAGGGAAGCACCACCCAGGGAAAACACCTCTCCAGGGAAGCACCAACCCAGGGAAAACACCCCTCCAGGGAAAGCACCACCCCAGAGAAAACACCTCTCCAGGGAAAGCACCACCCAAGGGAAAACACCTCTCCTGGGAAAGCACCAACCCAGGGAAAACATCATCCCAGGAAAAGCACTATCCCAGGGAAAGCACCACCCTAGCGAAAGCACCTCCCCAGTGAAAGCACCACCCCAGCGAAAGCACCTCCCCAGTGAAAGCACCACCGCAGAGAAAGCACCACTCCAGGAAAAGAATCTCCCCAGGGAAAGCACCACCCAAAGGAAAGTGAAAGCAGCGCTGAAGAGAAAGCTCCTCAGTGAAAGCATTACTCCAGGGAAAGCACTTCCAGAGGCAGAACATCACCCCTGGGAAAGCACCACCCTAGGGAAACACCCCCCAGAGAAAACACCTCAAGAGGAGAACACCTCCCAGGGAAAGCATCACCCTAGAAAAAACACCCCAGTGAAAGTACAACCCCAGTAAAAGCACCAACCCGAGGAAAGCATAAACGCAGGGCAAACATCATCCTAAGGGAAGCATCACCCCCAGGGGAAGCAGCACTCAAGTAAAAGCATCACCCCAGGGGAAGCATAAATCAAGGAAGTATCTGGCCAGCGGAAACATCAACCCCAGAGGAAGCATCAACCCCGGGGAAACAGCTTGAGTGAAGCATCAGTAAAGGGGAAGTAAAATCCCAATGCAGGTAAAGCCTAACCCCAGGGTCATCAACACCTCAGGGGAAGGTATCATTCCAAGAAAAATTCATTAAAAAGAGGACGTTATCTTAGTAACAGCATCCGAGGGCAACATCATCTCGGAGGAAAGCATCATCCCAGGGGAAGCATCACCGTAGACAACGCATCACCCCAGGGGACATCACCTTTATGGAATGCATCACCAGATTAAAAGCATCAACCCAGGAGAAAGCACCATACAATGATAAACATCCCTACACGGAAGCATTATCCCAGGGGAGACATAGCCAATCTGAAACATTAGCCCAGGGAAGGTACATATAGAGTGACACATTATCCCAGGGTGATTATGGCCACGAGGAAACATCACCGCGGGGGAGACATCACTACAGGGAAAGCATCACCACAAGGGAAGCATTACCACAGGGGAAGCGTCACCACAGGGAAAGCATCACTACAAGGGAAACATTACCACAGGGAAAGCATCACCACAGGGAAAGCATCACCACAGGGAAAGCATCACCACAGGGGAAACATCACCACAGGGAAAGCACCACCACAAGGAAAGCATTACCAAAGGGGAAGCATCACCACAGAGAAAGTATCATCCTAGGGAACGCATCACCACAGGGGAAGCATCACCGCGGAGAAAGCTTCACCCCAGGGAAAGCACCACCACTGGGGAAGCATCACCACAGGGAAAGCACCACAACAGGCAAAGCATCACAGCAGGGAACACACCACCACAGGGGAAGTATCACCACAGGGAAAACATCACCACAAGGAAAACATTACCACAGGGGAGAGAGACATCACTACAGGGAAGCATCACCCATGGGTAAGTATCAGCACAGATGAAGCATTACCAGAGGGAAAGCATCACCACAGGGGAAGCATCACCACAGGGGAAGCATCACCACAGGGGAAGCATCACCACAGGGGAAGCATCACCACAGAGAAATCGTCACCATAGGGAATGCATCGCCTCAGGGAAAAGCATTGTCCCAGGGGAAAGACATCACTACAGGTAATTATTACCCCAGGGGAGAGACATCACTACAGGGAAGCATTACCTCAGGGAGACATCACCACAGGGAAACCATCATCACAGGGAAGACATCACCACAGGAAAACCATCATCAATTGGAAGCATTAGACCAGGGAGAACATCACCACAGGGGAACCATAACCACAAGGGCAGCATCACTACAGGGAAAGCATCACCCAAGGAAAAGCATCACCCCCATGGTAAGCATCGCCCCAGGATAAGCATCGCCACACAGGGGGCATCGCCCAAGGGTAAGCATCACCCCAGGATAAGCATTATCACAGGGAAACCATACCTTAGGGTAAAGATCACCCCAGGGAAAGCATCACCACAGGGTAAGCATCAACACGGGGGAAGCATCACCACAGGAGAAACATCACCACAGGGGAAGCATCAACGCAGAGTAGGTATCAACACAAGGGAAGCATCACCACAGGGAAAGCATCACCACAGGGGAAATAGCACCACAGGGGAAGCGTCACTGCAGGGGAAGCATCTCAACAGGGACAGCATCACCACAGAGGAAGCATCACCACATGGGAAGCACCACCACAGAGGAAGCATCACCACATGGGAAGCATCACCACAGGGAAAGCATCACCACAGGGAAAGCATCACCACAGGGAAAGCATCACCACAGGGAAAGCATCACCACAGGGAAAGCATCACCACAGAAGAAGCATCACCACAGAAGAAGCATCACCACAGGGAAAGCATCACCACAGGGAAAGCATCACCACATGGGAAGCATCACCACAGAAGAAGCATCACCACATGGGAAGCATCACCACAGGGAAAGCATCACCACAGGGAAAGCATCACCACAGAGAAAGCATCACCACAGGGAAAGCATCACCACAGGGAAAGCATCACCACAGGGAAAGCATCACCACAGGGAAAGCATCACCACATGGGAAGCATCACCACAGAAGAAGCATCACCACAGGGAAAGCATCACCACATGGGAAGCATCACCACAGAAGAAGCATCACCACAGGGGAAGCATCTCCACAGAGGAATCATCACCACAGGGGTAGCATTACCACGTGGAAAGCATTAATGCAAGGGAAGCATCACCACAGGGGAAGCATCACCACAGGGGAAGCATCACCACAGAGGAATCATCACCACAGGGGTAGCATTACCACGTGGAAAGCATTAATGCAAGGGAAGCATCACCACAGGGGAAGCATCACCACAGGGGAAGCATCACCACAGGAGAACCAACACCACAGGGAAAACATCACCACGTGGGAAGCATCACCACAAGGGAAACATCACCACAGGGGAAGCATCACCACAGGAGAACCAGCACCAGAGGGAAAGCACCACCACGTGGGAAGCATCACCACAGGGAAAGCATCACCACATGGGAAGCATCACCACAGAAGAAGCATCACCACATGGGAAGCATCACCAGAGAAGAAGCATAACCACAGGGGAAGCATCACCTTAGGGAAAGCATCACCACAGGAAAAGCATCACCACAGGGGAAGCATTACCACAGGAAAAGCATCACCACAGGGGAAGCATTAATGCAGGGGAAGCATCACCACAGGGGAAGCATCACCACAGGGGAAGCATCACCACAGGAGAACCAACACCACAGATAAAGCATCACCACGTGGGAAGCATCACCACAAGGGAAAGCATCACCAGAGGGAAAGCGTCACCGCAAGGGAAGCATCACCACAGATTAAGCATCACCGCAGGGGAAGCATCACCACAGGGGTGCCATGACCACTGAAAAAGCATCACCACAGGGGTAGCATCACTACGTAGTAAGCATCACCAGAGGGAAAGCATCACCACAGGGATAGCAACCCCACGTGGGAAGCATCACCACAGGGACAACATCACCACAGGGGAAGCATCATCACAGAGGAAGCTTCATCACAGGGGAAGCATCACCACAGGGAAAGCATCACCACAGGAAACACATCACCACAGGGGAAGCATCACCTTAGGGAAAACATCACCACAGGGATAGAATCATCACAGTGACAGCATCACCACAGGGAAAGCAACACCAAAGGGAAAGCATCACAAAAGGTGATGCATTACCACAGGGGACGCATCATCACAGGGGAAGCATCACCACAGGGACAGCATCACCGCAAGGATTGCATCACCACGTGGGCAGCATCACCACAGGGAAAGCATCACCACAGGAGAAGCATCACCACAGGGGAAGCATCACCTTAGGGAAAGCATCACCACAGGGACAGCATCCCCACATGGGAAGCATCATCAGAGGGAAAGCACCGCAGGTATAACATCTCCACGAGGGAAGCATCACAACAGGGAAAGCATCACCACAGGAGAAGCATCACCACAGGAAAAGCATCACCACAGAAAAAGCATCACCACAGGGGGAGCATCACCACAGGAAAAGCATCACCACAGAAAAAGCATCACCACAGGAAAAGCATCACCACAGGGGGGAGCATCACCACAGGAAAAGCATCACCACAGAAAAAGCATCACCACAGGAAAAGCATCACCACAGGGGGGAGCATCACCGCAGGAAAAGCATCACCACAGAAAAAGCATCACCACAGGAAAAGCATCACCACAGGGGGGAGCATCACTACAGGAAAAGCATCACCACAGAAAAAGCATCGCCACAGGAAAAGCATCACCACAGGGGAAGCATCACCACAGGAGAAGCATCACCACAGAAAAAGCATCACCACAGGAAAAGCATCACCACAGTGGAGCATCACTACAGGAATAGCATCACCACAGGGGAAGCATCACCACAGGAAAAGCTTCACCACAGGGGGAGCATCACCACATGGGAAGCATCACCACAGGAAAAGCTTCACCACAGGGGGAGCATCACCACAGGGGAAGCATCACCACAGGGGAAGCATCACTACACATGCGATAAATCGTTTTTGAAACCTTCTCCAAATTGGCCACAATTTTCTGAAAAATTCTCTGACGTGCCAGTGGGAATTCTGAGCAGCATATTTTATTATTACTATTATTATTATTATTATTATTATTATTATTATTATTGTTTATTATTATTATTATTATTATTATTATTATTATTATTATTATTATTATTATTATTTTTCCACTTCGGTGGCAAAATCTAATCTCTACCTATTGGAATATTATTAATGCACTGAATGTAATTTTTTTCTGGATAACCGTCAAAAAGGCATTGAGAACATTCTAGCTAAGATTGTTTAATATACTCTTCAGTTCTGAGTGGTGTTCCATGCTGGGCAATAAACTCTGTATTCTCAAAACCAGCGGCAACTGACTTTCAACTGTCTGACACAAATATTACATGAAAAATTTGAAATATCGACAAGGTGATAAATGAGACTGTGGATGCGTTTCGTCAGCCAGTGGCTTCATCATTCAAATAGAGAAAAGAACAGTGAAAGATGAGGAGGAGACTGAGGTAATCAGTCCCTTAGCCTGGAGTCTATGTATTCAGTCCATCAATCTTGACTGAGGTACAGCAACTGCGTGGAGAAGGGGCTTGTATCCTGCAGACAGGTGAAGTAGAGAAGTTGGAGGCGGCGTCACCAGTGGAAAAAATAATATTGGAAGTAGGTGATGCCTGTTGGGTAGACAAGCACTGAAGAATTCTCTGTATCTAGATACCAAGACGTTGCTGCGTCTGACAGATATTGTATAAATGGTTAGGAAAACCTACAATTGATGACTGCAACACTTGTGTAATATTTAGGAATCTTATTGTGGAAATGTTTCTCCAGCCAGTGACTTTTTCAGTCCAATACAGAGAAGAAGAGTGGAAAATGAAGAGGTAGACACATCTGTCTTTCTCGTCATCTTGTCGACATTATATACCATTTATAAAATTCTCTGGCCTTCTCTAAGCGCAGTGTGAGAGTAGTCGCTGTCACCTACCTTTATAGATTTAACCAGCAAGCAACCCTCAAGTTGTATCCAGAGCTGGAGCTTATTCCGCACCAAGGGAAGGATGCGAGGAAAAAATGTGGAAGGAACAGATTGAGACATATATCTGCATAAATTATCATAAATACGCCTGCCGTACAAACAGCTTTAAAAATGTCTTTGTTACAGAAATAGCAAAGACCACTAGATACGTGGTATGATGCACCTTAACATCAAGGAAGATAATTTACATAAACATCGTCGTTCAGAGTCTTAACAATACAATTTTATGCACCCGCTCTCCTTGCAACTGACCTCCACCCTACCACATTTACTCTGCTTTCAGTTCTCTGTATTGGACTGAAGAAACCACTTATGGGCGAAACGTCATAATAATTAAGATGGCTATCGTTTCATACGTATCTCAATTAGACTGTAGCTAGACCAGCAGCCATAACAACAGACTGTAACTCAACAAAGGACTGTAGCTACACTGAGACTGTAGCCAGAGAAAGAGCAATAGACTGTTGTCGCAGCAACAATAGACTGCATCCACAACAACAACAACAGACTCCAGCTACAACAACACCAACATGCTGTATCTGCAACAGCAGATTGTACAGTTAAAACAGGCTGTAAAGACAATATTGAACTGTAGCTATAGCAACTAGAAGACAATAAATTCGCTACAACATGTACATTACAACAGCAACAGTGTGTAGCTATAATAATAACAGACTTTAGAAACCCTAGCAACAGACTGTAGCTTTAACAAGAGACTTTAGAACCAGCAACAACAGACCGTAATGATCTTAATAACGACCTCAGTAGACTGTAGCCACAGGAACAACAGATTACAATTATCTCAACAAGTTGAAGCCACAACAACAATTGACTGTAATCACAACTACAGACTGTAAACACAATAACAAAAAGCTCCCTGATCCACAGGGAAGCCTGATCATGGACCGGGTCGCTGGAATGTTGATCCCCGGAATACATACCAGGTAGTCTCCAGTTAGACTCCAGGCAGACTCCTGTCGTACAGGTACGAAAAAGTTGAGAAAATCCTTCCAACACAAAAATAAAAAAATAAATCAAGCTATCAGTCAGTATATAAAAAGTCACTGTCTCAGAAAGAATAGGAGTAAACCGTAAGTGTAAATAAAAGAGAAAAGAATCGAGCGATAAAAGGGGGGAAGCAAGAGTAGTCGGAGCGTAGGAGGACACAGAGTGCGCTGCTGGGTCGGGGTCACTGGAGCGCACTCTCAGTTTTTCAAGGATTCCTTTGACCTCACAGGTTCGAGGTCATGTAATATTGTCCAGTGAGAGCAACGACCAGAAGTCCGGCGAGAAAATTGTCCTGTGCGTAAATGCTCGCTGACATGCCTCTTTTATTTACATTTTGTCTCGTCCTGGCTCGAGGAACTAGACGCCCTGATGAAACCTTTCTGGTCAGAGAAGTTATCATGTCTATTGAACCTTTCTGACCAGATTAACTATCATGTTTATTTAACCTTTCACGCCATAGAAGTTATCGTTTGTGAATCCTTAAGAACATAAGAACATAGGAAAGAAGGAACACTGCAACAGGCCTACTGGCCCATGCGAGGCAAGACCAAGTCCCCCACCAGCCGAAGCCAATGCCCCAGCCTACTCAGGTCAGGTCACATTCACTTAAGGAAAAAGCACGGCATCTAACCTAGTAGCACAAGCTAGCCAGGTCCAACTCACACCTACCCACACTCACTCATCTAACCTATTTTTAAAACTACACAACGTTTTAGCTTCTATGACGGTACTCGGGAGTTTGTTCCACTCATCCACAACTCTATTACCAAACCAGTGCTTTCCTATGTCCTTCCTGACTCTGAATTTTTCCAACTTCAAACCATTGCTGCGAGTCCTGTCTCGGCTAGATATTTTTAGCACACTATTAACATTCCCTTTATTTATTCCTATTTTCCATTTATTCACCTCGATCATATCCCCCCTAATTCTACGCCTTTCTAAAGAGTGCAGATTCAGGGCCCTCAGTCTATCCTTATAGGGAAGATTTCTGATATATGGGATCACCTTTGTCATCCTCCTCTGTACGTTTTCCAGAGCATTTATAACCATTCTGTAATACGGTGACCAGAACTGAGCAGCATAGTCTAAATGAGGCCTAACCAAGGATACATAGAGTTGAAGCACAACCTGAGGACTCCTATTATTTATGCTTCTTGATATGAAGCCAAGGATTCTGTTAGCTTTATTGCGAACATTTATGCACTGTTGTCTTGGTTTTAGATTACTGCTAACCAGAACTCCTAAATCCTTTTCGCAGACAGGAGCTATCATGTCTATTAAATCTTTCTGGCCAGTGAAACTATCTTGTCTGGAGTTTACTTGGAGAGAGTTCCGGGGGTCAACGCCCCCGCGGCCCGGTCTGTGACCAGGCCTCCTGGTGGATCAGAGCCTGATCAACCAGGCTGTTACTGCTGGCTGCACGCAAACCAACGCACGAGCCACAGCCCGGCTGGTCAGGAACCGACTTTAGGTGCTTGTCCAGTGCCAGCTTGAAGACTGCCAGGGGTCTGTTGGTAATCCCCCTTACGTATGCTGGGTGGCAGTTGAACAGTCTCGGGCCCCTGACACTTATCGTATGGTCTCTTAACGTGTTAGTGACACCCCTGCTTTTCATTGGGGGGGATGTTGCATCGTCTGCCAAGTCTTTTGCCTTCGTAGTGAGTGATTTTCGTGTGCAAGTTCGGTACTAGTCCCTCTAGGATTTTCCAGGTGTATATAATCATGTATCTCTCCCGCCTGCGTTCCAGGGAGTACAGGTTCAGGAACTTCAAGCGCTCCCAGTAATTGAGGTGTTTTATCTCCGTTATGCGCGCCGTGAAGGTTCTCTGTACATTCTCTAGGTCAGCAATTTCACCTGCCTTGAAAGGTGCTGTTAGTGTGCAGCAATATTCCAGCCTAGATAGAACAAGTGACCTGAAGAGTGTCATCATGGGCTTGGCATCCCTAGTTTTGAAGGTTCTCATTATCCATCCTGTCATTTTTCTAGCAGATGCGACTGATACAATGTTATGGTCCTTGAAGGTGAGATCCTCCGACATGATCATTCCCAGGTCTTTGACGTTGGTGTTTCGCTCTATTTTGTGGCCAGAATTTGTTTTGTACTCTGATGAAGATTTAATTTCCTCGTGTTTACCATATCTGAGTAATTGAAATTTCTCATCGTTGAACTTCATATTGTTTTCTGCAGCCCACTGAAAGATTTGGTTGATGTCCGCCTGGAGCCTTGCAGTGTCTGCAATGGAAGACACTGTCATGCAGATTCGGGTGTCATCTGCAAAGGAAGACACGGTGCTGTGGCTGACATCCTTGTCTATGTCGGATATGAGGATGAGGAACAAGATGGGAGCGAGTACTGTGCCTTGTGGAACAGAGCTTTTCATCGTAGCTGCCTCGGACTTTACTCTGTTGACTACTACTCTCTGTGTTCTGTTAGTGAGGAAATTATAGATCCATCGACCGACTTTTCCTGTTATTCCTTTAGCACGCATTTTGTGCGATATTACGCCATGGTCACACTTGCCGAAGGCTTTTGCAAAGTCTGTATATATTACATCTGCATTCTTTTTGTCTTCCAGTGCATCTAGGACCTTGTCGTAGTGATCCAATAGTTGAGACAGACAGGGGTGACCTGTTCTAAACCCATGTTGCCCTGGGTTGTGTAATTGATGGGTTTCTAGATGGGTGGTGATCTTGCGTCTTAGGACCCTTTCAAAGATTTTTATGATATGGGATGTTAGTGCTATCGGTCTGTAGTTCTTTGCTGTTGCTTTACTGCCCCCTTTGTGGAGTGGGGCTATGTCTGTTGTTTTTAGTAACTGTGGGACGATCCCCGTGTCCATGCTCCCTCTCCATAGGATGGTAAAGGCTCGTGACAGGGGCTTCTTGCAGTTCTTGATGAACACGGAGTTCCATGAGTCTGGCCCTGGGGCAGAGTGCATGGGTATGTCATTTATCGCCTGTTCGAAGTCATTTGGCGTCAGGATAACATCAGATAGGCTTGTGTTAACCAAATTCTGTGGCTCTCTCATAAAAAATTCATTTTTATCTTCGACTCTCAGTCTGGTTAGCGGCTTGCTAAAAACTGAGTCATATTGGGACTTGAGTAACTCACTCATTTCCTTGTTTAAGTAGGGGCCCAATACTGGACGTTGTTCTCGACTTTGATTTAGCAGAGGAGAAGAAATACTTTGGGTTTCTTTCGATTTCATTTATGGCTTTTAGTTCTTCCCACGATTCCTGACTCCTATAAGATTCCTTTAGCTTAAGTTCGATGTTTGCTATTTCTCTGACCAGTGTCTCCCTACGCATTTCAGATATATTGACCTCTTTTAGCCGCTCTGTTATTCTTTTCCGTCGCCTGTAAAGGGAGCGCCTGTCTCTTTCTGTTTTACATTTACTCCTCCTTTTTCTTAGAGGAATAAGCCTTGTGCATACATCGAGTGCCACCAAGTTAATCTGTTCTAGGCATAAGTTGGGGTCTGTGTTGTTTAGTATATCTTCCCAGCTTATATCGGTTAGGACTTGGTTTACTTGGTCCCACTTTATGTTTTTGTTAAGGAAGTTGAATTTGGTGAATGCTCCCTCGTGACTAATCTCATTATGTCGGTCTGGGGCTCCACGCATACATGTCTGAACCTCAATTATGTTGTGATCTGAGTATATTGTTTTTGATATGGTGACATTTCTTATCAGATCATCATTGTTAGTGAAGATGAGGTCTAGTGTATTCTCCAGTCTAGTAGGCTCTATTATTTGCTGAAAGTTTCTGGCCAGAGAAACTATCTTGTCTATTGAACCTTTCTAGCCCGAGCAATTATCTTCTCTACTGACCGTTTTTGACCAGAGGAAGTGTTCTCCATTGAAGGTTTTGTCATGAAGAGTTATAGTTTCTATTGAACCTTTTGGCTAGAAGAACTTTATTCTTCACAGAACCTTAATGACCAGAAGAAACACTTGTTCAATTGAACCATTCTTACTGAACTTTTCTAAGCATACCTAGAAGGTATTTCGAGGGTCAACCAGGCCTTGGGGTGGATGAGGACCTGATCAACCAGGCTGTTACCGCTGGCCGCACGCAAACCAACGTACGAACCTCAGCCCGGCTGGCCAGGTACTGACTTTAGGTGCCTTGAAGACAGCCAAGGGTCTATTGGTAATCTCCCTCATGAGAACAAAAGAACATAAGAAAGAAGGAACACTGCAGCAGGCCTACTGGCCCATGCGAGGCAGGTCCAAGTCACTCTGGAAGGCATTTGAGCAGTCTTGGGACCCCTGACATTCATTGTGTTTTTTCTTAGTGTACTCATGACGTTCCTACTTTTCAAGGGGGATATGTTGCACCCTCTCAATTTAACCTTTTTTCCATTCTTTATGACCAGAGTAACTATATTCTCTGTTGAGCCAATCTGGACATATATTTTCAGTTGCATCTTTCTTGCCAGAGAAACTGTCATCCCTAATGAACCTTCATAGTCAGACGAATTAATATTTCTATTCAATATTTTGGGCCGCAGGAACTATTTGATGAGCTGTGCATTTTTTAGGTACAGGATTAATTTGACCTTGAGGGGAGTAAAATTAATAATATGAAAATGATGATTATGATAATAATTATGATGATGGTGATACTTCTACTACCAGAGTACGCTGTGGTCAGTGGTCAAGAGCATTCACTCTGTCCTAAGCTGCCTGGGGGATTAGTCCAGAGGGTAATGAAGGACTATGGTTTGCTCCTGGGGTGCTTCAGAACCACAGGTTAAAGTGTTGAAGAAGAAGGTTCTATTTCTCCAGGAGGAATATGGGAGGCTGAAAATTCGCCTAGATGGTGTTGGGAGTGAGTGTGAGGTGGTTGGATTTGGTGAGGGGCAAAAAGTTACCAGTAGTGAATTGGAGAGTGGCAGCTGCTATGAGTGGGAAGTGGTTCATAGTACAGGAAGAATCATTTTTGGTTAATCTTTTCAACATATCTCTACAAACTGGCATAGTGCCAGACAAGTGGAAGATGACAAATGTGATACATATCTACAAAGCAGGAGTCTATAATTGCCGAGGCTATTGGAAGCCACCTTGAAAGACGTAAACTGATTAATGAATCTCAACACGGTTTTACAATGGGGCGTTTCTGCCTTACGAATTTACTAACTTTTTTCACTAAAGTACTTGAGGATGTAGGTCATGGTAATGAGTATTTTATTGTGTATGTGGACTTCAGTAAAGTTTTTGATAGAGTTCCACATCGGAGGCTATTGAGGAAAGTCGAGGCACATGGACTAGGAGGAGAAATGTTTTCCTGGATAGAGGTGTGGCTGACAGATAGGCAACAGAGTTTTTGCATAAACGGGGAGAAATCAGAGTGGGGAAGCATCACAAGTGGTGTTACCCAGGGCCCCTTGTTCATAATTTACATAAACGACATAGATGAGGGTATAAATAGCGACATATGCAAGTTTGCCGACGACACCAAAATAGGCCGTCGATTTCATTCTGACAAGAACAGGTCAAGAACTGAATACACTGGTGCAGTGGTCGGTGAAGTGGCAGATACAGCTTAACGTAGACAAATGCAAATTTCTAAGCTTTGGAAGGGAAATAACCATGATACTTATAAATTAAATAGTGTAGATCTTTATATTACTGATTGTGAAAATGATTTGGGAGTTCTGGCTAGCAGCAATCTAAAACCAAGACATCAGGTCTTATATTCTTACTTGATCAAGAGCCCTTCATGGCTGGTGATTAACTCCTTCAGTACCCTGATGATGGACCAGTTGCTTCAGTTCCTTCAGTACCATGGTGATGGACCAGGTCTTCAGTTCCTTCAGTACCATGGTGATGGACCAGGTCTTCAGTTCCTTCAGTACCCTGATGATGGACCAGTTGCTTCAGTTCCTTCAGTTCCCTGGTGATGAACCAGGTGCTTCAGCTCCTTCAGTACCCAGGTGATGGACCAGGTGCTTCAGCTCCTTTAGTATCCTGGTGATGGACCAGGTGCTTAAGTTCCCATTTCTCCTACTTTGCCTCCATCTTCCTCTCCACATCTGCAGAAAGCTCACTTAGTTTGTATTCCCAGTCTTGTTCCATTCTTTTACATTGCTCTTTCATCCATTCCTCCTTTCCAGGGCCATCGTCCTCTGATCCCCTGAGTCTTCGACTTCCTCTCTGCGGCCCCAATTTTTGTTTTTAATGGGCTAGGTTTTGTGGTGCATGTATGCTGTTTATGTGTGTGTGTGTGTTGTTCGTGTGTGTGTTGTTCATGTGTGTGTGTGTGTGTGTGTGTGTGTGTGTGTGTGTGTGTGTGAGTGCTGTTTGTGTGTGTGTGGGTGTGTGTGCTAGTTGTGGTTGCAGTTGTCGAGTCACAGCTCCTGGCCCTGCCTCTTCATTGGCTGCTACTAAGTCACTCTTCCTGCTCCATAAGCTATATCATATCTCTTCTTAAAGCTATGTATGGATCCTGCCTCCACTACATCACTTCCCAGACTATTCCACTTCCTTACAACTCTGTGACTGAAGAAATACTTTCAAACATCCCTATGATTCATCTGAGCCTTCAACTTCCAACTGTGACCCCTTGTTTCTGTGTCTCATCTCCGGAACATCCTATGTCCACATTGTCAATTCCTCTCAGTATTATATATGTCGTTATCATATCCCCCTATCTCTCCTGTCCTCTAGTGCCGTCAGGTTGATTTTCCTTAACCTCTCCTCGTAGGACATGCCACTTAGCTCTGTGTGTGCTGTTTGTGTGTTCGTGTGTTTGTGTGAGTGTTGTGTATGTGTGGGTGTGTGTGTACCCACCTATTTGTACTCACCTATTTGTGGTTGAAGGGGTCGATTAACAGCTCTTGGCCCCGTCTCTTCATTGGTTGCTACCAGGTCCTCTCTCTTCTTGCTTCATGAGCTTTATCATACCTCGTCTTAAAACTATGTATTGATTTTGCCTCCAATACATCACTTTCCAGATTATTCCACTTTCTGCCAACTCTGTGACTGAAGAAATACTTCCTAATATCCCTCTGTCTCATCTGAGTTTTCAATTTCCAATTGTGACCTATGTTTGTGTGTTCCATCTCTGGAACATCCTGTCTCTGTCCATCTTGTCAATTCCTCACAGTATTTTGTACGTCGTTATCATGTCTCACCTGACCCTCCTCTCCTTCAGTGTTGTGAGACCGATTTCTCTTAACCTTTCTTCATAGAATATCCCCTTAGCTCTAGGACTAGTCTTATTGCAAACCTTTGCACTTTCTCTAATTTTATGATGTACTTGACCAGGTGTGGGACCCAAACTGGTGCTGCATACTCAAATATGGGCCTGACGTACACGGTGTAGAGAGTCTTGAACGATTCCTTACTGAGGTGTCAGGACGCTATTCTTTGGTTTACCAGGTGTCCTTTTGCTGCATCAGTTATCTGGTTGATGAACGCCTCAGGAGATGTGCTCGGTATTATACTCACCCCAAGATCCTTTTCCTTGAGTGAGGGTTGCAGTCTTTGACCACCTAGCCTATAATTTGTCTGTGGTCTTCTCTGTCCTTCCCCACTCTTCATGAATTTGCATTTGGCAGGGTTAAATTCGAGGAGCCTGCTGCTGTACCAGAATTGCAACCTGTCCAGGTCTCTTTGTAGTCCTGCCTGGTCCTCATCCAATTTAATTCTCCTCATTAATTTCACATCATCTGCAAACAAGGACACTACTGAGTCTATCTCTTCCATCATGTTATTCACATATACTAAAAACAGCACTGGTACTAGGACTGACCCCTGTAGAACCCCGCTCGTCACAGGCACCCACTCTAACACCTCGTTACGTACCATAACTCGTTGTTGCCTTTCTATCAGGTATTCTCTGATCCATTGCAGTGCCTTTCCTGTTATGCGTGCCTGATCCTCTAGCTTTTGCACAAATCCCTTGTGAGCAACTGTGAAAAAGGCCTTCTTGCAGTCCAAGAAAATGCAATCAACCCACCCCTCTATCTCGTGTCTTACTTCTGTTACCTTGTCATAAAACTCCAGTAGGTTTGTGACACAAGGTTTCCCTTTCCTTAAAAGCGTGCTGGTTACCGATTATAAGCTTGTTCCTTTCTAGGTGCTCCACCATTCTCCTCCTGATAATCTTCTCGTTGACTTTGCATACTGTACACCTCAGTGACACTGGTCTGTAGCTTAATGCCTCGTGTCCGTCTTTCTTAAAAACTGGGACTACATTTGCCATCTTCCATATCTCAGGTAGTCGCCCAGTTTCAATGGATGTCTTGAAGATTTTTGTTAGTACCACACACAGCATCTCTGCTCTCTAAGTACCCACAGAGAGATGTTGTCTGGTCCCACAGCCTTTGAGGTATCTAGTTCACTTAGCAGCATCTTAAGCTCCTCCTCGGTTGTGTGTATTTCATCCAGCACTTGTTGGTATATCCTTTGTTGGTGTACCTCCCTATTCTGACTTACCAGAGTACTTTCTGTCTCCACTGTAAATACTTCTTTAAATGTCATGTTGAGCTCTCACATAATTCTTGGTCGTTTCTTTTGAGCTCCTCATCTTCAATCCTCAACCTGATTACCTGATTCTTAACTGTTATTTTCCTCCTTATGTGGCCATACAACAGCTTTGGGTTAGACTTGACTTTCGATGCTATGTCTCTTCATACTGTCATTGGGCCTCCCTTCTTATCTGTGCATACTCGTTTCTGGTTCTTCGACTAATCTCTTTATTTTCCTGGGTCCTTTGTCTTCTGTACTTTTTCCATTCTCTAGTGCACTTATTTTTGCCTCCCTACACCTTTGGGTGAACCAAAGGCTTGTTCTGGTCTTCCCATTATTTCTGTTGACCTTGGGAACCTCTCCTATGTCTGCCTCCTTGTATTTTCCTCATGCCTGTGTAGTCCCTTTTTTCGTAGTTTGGCTTTTCCCATCCTATTCCTGTTATCCTCTTTACTTGTAACTCTACTGTATATTCATAGCTCAGAACCATGTGATCACTAGCTCTGAGAGGTCTTTCATATGTGATGTCCTGATGTCCAAGCTACTCAAGGTGAATACGAAGTCCAGTCTTTCTGGTTCATCCTCACCTCTCTCTCTGGTAGTGTCCCTAACATGTTGATGGATTAGGTTTTCCAGTACCACATCCATCATCTTGGCTTTCCATGTTTTGGGACCCTCATATGGCTCCAGGTGTTCCCAGTCAATCTCCTTGTGATTGAAATCACACAAATCTAGTAACTCTGACCTACCCATGTGAGCCCTTCTGACCACCTCAGCTAGTGTGTCCACCATTTCTCTGTTGCTCTCTTCATATTCCTCTCTTGGTCTCCTGCTGTTTTGTGGCAGGTTGCACATAACTGCAATTACCACCATAGGGACCCCCAGACTGAATTGTTCCTACTATGTAGTCTCTTTCACCCATTCTGTCCATTCCTTCCATTTCCTCGAATCCCCACTGGTTTTCTATGAGCACCACAACTCCTTCACCGCCTCTACACCCTCTATCTTTTCTCAGGATCTGATATCCGGATGGAAAGATCGCGTCTGTAACAATCCCAGTGAGTTTCGTTTATGTGACTGCTATGATGTCTGGGGACGTCTTGGTGATTCTTTCATGCCACTGCTTCCATTTGTTATTCCATCTGTGTTTGTGTACCAGACCCTCAACGTCTTTTCTAATGTTGTGGTCTGAGTGGTACGACGGGGTTGGGAAAGCCGGAGACCTGGCTAGGTAGTATGGGAGGTTGCTGTGAAAGTGGAGTTTGTGGTGGAGGGGGTGAGGGTGTGTGTATGGTGTCTGGATTTTGGGTTAGTGTGGTTGGTTGCAGTGGGGTTGTCAGGGATGAGGGCCTTCTGTAGGTGGTTCTCGGGGAGGTTATATTTGCTTTTCCCTCTGAGTCTGGGTTCTCCTGCTCATCTCAATGCTTGCCTCTCTTTCCCTTTTGCGCTTTTGTATCCTCTCAAGGTTGAAGTACACCCATCGAAACGTCGATGTGTCCCTTAGTCGTGCTTTCTCCTGCAGGATCCTATTTCGCGCCATTTCTGACTTGAAAATCACTCTGACTGGCCGGTTTTTTTCTCTTGCAAACCTCTCTATTCTCAGAAAGTTTGTTAACTGGGCCATGTCGTCCTCTCCTGTTGCTTTCGTGATATTTTCCATCACTTTATCCCCCCTTTGTCGTCTTACTTCATAAGTTTCCCTTCAACTTCCTGGAGCCTATGAACAAAGACTGACCTCTCCCTGCATTTCCCATTGTATCACCTGATCAGATTCAATTGCCTCCATTGCAGCTTTCCCTTCTTCATTCCCCTCTCTACCTATCGTCTCAGAACCCAGTCGCGTGTCACTTTTCCTTCTTGGGTTTTCCTGGGCATCGCTGTGGTCTGTTAGGGCCTCTGCGTATAACTTAACTCTTTCATTTCTCAAGTCCCCTCGTTTGTTACTGGTGTGCTCGCCTTTTCCTGGGTTCCACAGTGATCTGATAGGTCCTCTTGTGGCTTGTGTGTGTGTGTGTGTGTGTGTGTGTGTGTACTCACTTATTTGTGATTGCAGGGTCGAGTCATAGCTCCTAGCCTCTCCGCTTCACTGGTTGCTACTGGGTCCTCTCTCTCCCTGCTCCATGAGCTTTATCAAACCTCGTCTTAAAACTATGTATGGTTCCCACCTCCACTACGTCACTTTCCAGGCTATTCCACTGCCTGACAACTCTATGGCTGAAGAAATACTTCCTAGCATCCCTTTGACTCATCTGAGTCTTCAAGTTCCAATTGTGACCCATTGTTTCTGTGTTCCATCTCTGGAACATCCTGTCTTTGTCCACCTCGTTTATTCCGTGCAGTATATTATATGTCGTTATCATGTCTTCACTGACCCTCCTGTCCTCCAGTGTCGTCAGGCCAATTTCCCTTTCTTTGTAGGACAATCCCCTTAACTCTGGGACTAGACTTGCTGCAAACCTTTGCACTTTCTCTAATTTCTTGATGTGCTTGACCAGGTGCGGATTCTAAACTGGTGCTACATACTCCAGCATGGACCGGACGTATATGGTGTACAGAGTCTTGAACGATTCCTTACTGAAGTATCGGAACGCTATCCTTAGGTTTGCCAGACGCCCGTACGCTGCAGCAGTTATCTGATTGATGTGCGGCTCAGATGTGCTCGGTGTTATACTCACCTCAAGACCTTTTTCCTTGAGTGAGGTTTGAAGTCTTTGGCCACCTAGATTATACTGTGTCTGCGGTCTTGTTTGCCTTTCCCAGATCTTCATGACTTTGCATTTGGCAGGGTTAAATTCAAGGAGCCAGTTGCTGTACCAAGCTTGTAGCTTGTCCAGGTCTCTTTGTAGTCCTGCCTGAACCTCGACCCATTTGAATCCCCGCATTGTCTCACCTAACTGTACTCACCTAATTTTGGTTGCAGGGGTCGATACTCAGCTCCTGGCCCAGCCTCTTCACTGATCGCTACTAGGTCCTCTCTCTTCTCCATGAGCTTTATCATACCTCGTCTTAAAGCTGTGTGTGTGTGTGTGTGTGTGTGTGTGTGTGTGTGTGTGTGTGTGTGTGTGTGTGTGTGTGTGAGTGTGTGTGTGTGTGTGTGTATGTGTGTGTGTGTGTGTGTGTGTGTGTGTGTGTGTGTGTGTGTGTGTGTGTGTGTGTATGTGTGTGCGTGTGTGTGTGTATTCAAGGCAAGCCACTAGGGGATGAAAGGACCTTGCTCTAGGCCTGCTGCACTGTCGTCAGTGCGTCGTTAGGGCCTATGCAATATTGAAAAAAAAAATTACAGTAGGTAGATAACAAAAAGGCACAATACCGTGACTGGAACAATACACAAATAACCCGCACATAAAAGAGAGAAGCTAACGACGACGTTTCGGTCCGACTTGGACCATGGACAAAGTCGGTCCAAGTCGGACCGAAACGTCGTCGTTAGCTTCTCTCTTTTATGTGCGGGTTATTTGTGTATTACAGTAGGTAGATGGAGTAAAAAAATTCTCAGAGAGAAAGAGACAGACATCAGTGTAGTCAGCGCCATTCTCCTCTCCAAAAATAAAAGGTGACAGGGAATGGCGCTTGCCACACCCATGCCTTCCTACTGCTGAGAATTTTCCACTCCATTTACCTATTGCAATCTTGTGCAACATTGCATAGCCCTTGTCGAAGCGCTGGTGACTGTGTGAAAGGCCGAGAATAAGTTCTTTTCATCCAATAGTGGCTTGGCTTCTGCTTTAATCTGATCACTTAATTAGTCCTGTCGTGCAAATATATATATATATATATATATATATATATATATATATATATATATATATATATATATATATATATATATATATATATATATATATATATGTCGTGCCGAATAGGCAGAACTTGCCATTTTGGATTAAATAGCAAGGCTCATCTTGCCATTTAGGACAAGCGAAAATTTGTGTATGCAATAATTTCGCCAGAATCATTCTGAACCTAACGAAAAAAATATATTTCACTTTGTTTGTTTAGTATTAAATTACTGTAAGCAAATCTAAAATATGTTGAGTTGGGTTAGGCTAAAATAAATTGTTCTTGTTATAATAAGGTTAGGTAAGTTTTCTAAGATTCTTTTGGAGCAAAATTAAATTTTTTTACATTAACATTAATGAAAAAATGTATCTTTAAACGTATAAGAGAAAATTTTAGAAAGGACTTAATTTTAAATGAGTTCTTGCTAATTGACCAGTTTTACATATTCGGCACGACATATATATATATATATATATATATATATATATATATATATATATATATATATATATATATATATATATATATATATATATATATATATATATGTGTGTGTGTGTGTGTGTGTGTGTGTGTGTGTGTGTGTGTGCATGGAAAACAACCACGGGAGGATTAGAATGATAGTTCTAGGCCTTTCGTGTTGCAATCAACACATCATCAGGAGCTTGCAAAATTGCAGAAAAGAGGAGGATGTCCAAGCAAGTACGTTCCCAGAGGACCATCTTCACTGGAGTGAGTTAGGGAGAGAGGAGGGTACAAGAAGTGCCTCCGGGCACAACAGTGCCTCCGGGCACAACAGTGCCTCCGGGCACAACAGTGCCCACAGCCAGAAGTATGAATATTATAACATTAGAAAGCTCTCACAATCATTGATACTGCAATAACATAAACGAAATTAACTTTGCAATATTAAAATATCAGTCATATTCCGTTGACATTAATAACTTTACTCACATAATTATGTTGTCAGTGACATATAAGTCTCTGGCAATTATAGAGTAACCTTCCAAGGGACAACGTGTCCATTTAAAATGACGAGAAAACTGTAACATTTAGAGGGGAGACGTCTAAAAGTTATGTAAAGGAAACGAGACTCACGAAAATAAACTTTTTTAAAGGGGGAAGCATCTGCAATAACAAGACGGCCACAGATATTCAACCCACATAATTCTGAGGTAAACTCTGGTTCAACCTTCAGAAACTGAAGGAAAATAGTCCCTAATTCCTCGGTGTGGCACTATATTAAAGACAGTCTAATGCATTCATATAAGATCGCAATTTTAGACTGTGTACTATTGCCTCAACCAGAAACGCGTCTAATTTGAACAGCCCGTCACTGATGTTGTATAATGACAACCTATCATGCTTAATAATTGCCGATTCTACAATATTCCTTTCAAGCCAGGAGGAAAAAGGGAAGATGACTCTTGCTTCCAGCCAATTTGCTGGGTTATTACAAGCTCTAATATGGTTCTAAGTCGCGTTCGACTCCTGTGCTATATGCATCGAATAACGGTGCTGGGACATTCTCACCTCCAATGATTTTCCAGTTTGTCCCAAGTAGGAGAGACTTAAATCGTTGCAACCAACTCTGTAGACACCACCAACACGTTGTTGTGGTACATTCTTTATCAGGATGCTTCTAACAGTCCGTGAATTTTTAAATACTACTTGTATATTAAATCTTCTAAGAACATTATACAATTATACAATATCATTATACAATATACAATTATACAATATCATTATACAATATACAATTATACAATATCATTATAGAATATACAATATCATTATACAATATCAGTGACGGGCTGTTCAAATTAGATGCGTTTTTAGTTGAGACAGTAGTACACAGTACCATTAAGCAGGTGTGGAAGGGTGCTGATTTTTCTAGTCCCTGTAAGTTTGGAAGTGTTGCATCAACAGGAGGGGTAATCCTAAGAAATAATAGTTTAGGTGAGGAACAGGTACATATTTCAGTATTATGTATTTAAAACAACAAGCTATTGTGGGAAATCTTGTTGTCTGTGATCTGTTGATGAGTATTTGTGGTGGTGGTCTAGGAGATGGAGGGTGGTTGATGGTGTTGTATTGTTTTGGTTAGGGAGGTCAAGGAGGTGGAGGCTTATAGTGTGTTGGCGATGGATTAAGGTATAAGGCTGTGGTGGGGGTGGAGGATGAGTCAGCGTGGGGTGGGGGCTGATTCAGTGCAAGGGGAGGGGATGAGTCAGTGTAGGGATGAGTCAACGGGGGTTGAGAGGTTGTCGAGTGTTTAATGAAGACAGACTCCTGCAACATTTGGGAATCTTTGAAGTAAAGTTTGCCAGCCTGTAGCTTCTTCAGTCCAGTACAGACAAGAATAATGGAAGAGGAGGAGGAGTTTGAGGTAATCAGTCCCTCAGCCTGGGGTCGATGTGTTCAGTCCATCAGTCTTGAGAAATATGCAGCATATATACGGAGAGTTTGATTACATAAAAATCCACTAATGTAAGTAGGTCTAATTACCTCAAACTCCTCATCTTCTACTCATCTTCTCTGTATTGGACTGAAGAAGTCGCTGGATGGCGAAACGTTTCCCCAGTAAAGATTTCCAAATGTTGCACATGTGTCTCATTCTTCAAAGTTGTCGGTTTTCAAAGCCATTTTTATTACAATTAATTTATAGCCGAGTTACACCTCCCTGACTGCATAACGCTCCTGCTTCATTCAGCTACTTCTGTTAATTTCAACCCTCGGTTTATTTTGACCACTGGGCCGGACGCTGCTTCTTCCACGGTACACTGACGATTCTCAGGTCGTTCAAAAGTGACTTGGCAGTACGTGGGTCGTCTTTCAGATGACGCTCTCGACTAACTGACGACAGTACATTGAAAACTGGCGGTTCAGGAAAATTCTCCTCCTGGAAATCTTCCCGATTCATGTTATATATATCCAATCTACTTCATCGTTCGTTCTCCCTTCCACTTCTCTCCATTTTCCCTAAGCATCACAAATACTCCATTGAATTTGTCCCACCACCAACCGATTCTCCTTGCCCCTCCAGTCATCCGTACTCATTTCCCCACCGATGATACATTCTTCCTGCCATGCTAATCATCTGTTCTCCCTGCCCCACCAATCACCAACTCCTTTGCACCACCAATCACCACTCCTCAACACAACCAATCACAACTTTCCCCATGCCTTTCCACCCTTCCTGGATGCGTCTCGTGCTGGTGCTGGCCAGAGCAGAGTTTCTGTAAGAGAATCTCAACATTTCACACTTTTAACATATATTAAAACTTCTACGCAATCTTTTGTCCAAGTGCGGAAAATGATTGTGGATTGTACTCTTGTAGCGAACGACTGACTCACCCAGATGCTGGTGTTAGAGTGTAACCTGGTTGTGTTACAGGGTGACCATGCTTGCTGGTACTATAGTGTAACCCTGGCTGTTTGTCACAGTGTAGCCCTGGCTACTGGGATTACAGTGTAACTCTGGCTGCTGGGGTTACAGTGGAACCCTGGTTGCTAGTGTTCCAGTGTAACCCTGGTTGCTACTGTTACACTGTAACTCTGGCTGCTAGTGTTCCAGTGTAACCCTGGTTGCTACTGTTACAGCGTAACTCTGGCTGCTAGTGTTGCAATGTAACCCTTGTTGCTAGTGTTACAGTGTAACCCTGCTTGTTAGTGTTACAGTGTAACCCTGGCTGCTAGAATTAGTGTATCTCTGGCTGCTAGTGTTACAGTGCAACCCGGGCTGCTAGTGATACAGTGTAACCCTGATTGCTAGTGTTACAGTGTAACTCTGGTTACCAGTGTTACCTTGACTGATAGTGTTACAAGTGTAACGAGGCTCCCTCTTATGTTCATAATGCCCGCCTGGGCACGACTTCTGTGTATCTGGATACCGGATACCGAGTCGGAGACAGGTCACAGGTCTCTGGTCTCACTCGAGCGCCAGTGATTGGACCAGCATCTCCCCTTTCCGATCAGTGGTAGCTTTGGCTTACACCTACGCTCTGTCTTATATATTCACTGTCAGTAAATCACTATCTAGTCAGCCGTGACTTTACAGTATTCTGCACGGCTCCTAGTCACCAGATCAATCAACTCTATAGAAGAGCATATAGAGATCTATAGAGGAAAGAGAACAAATGAGTGGATCAGAATGAGTAGGGTTGCCAGTACTTAAAATATGGTGCTCATGGGAGTCACAGCGAGACCCTTCGCAGAGGAAATTATGAGTATTAAGTAATTTTAATAAAAAGAGGGGCGGAGGTATGGAAGAAACCAGAAAATGAATGTTAGGGATAGATAATGAACGAGAAAAGGGAAAGATACAAAGAGCAGGTTGTGTACCACTTGCACAGATAAATACGGACCGCAGTGTGAGGTGAATTATGAATGGAAGCAGAGAATAAGGAATACGTCTACACACAAGAAGTAAACCTCCGTTAAATGTCTCATCGGGATAAGAATTAACTGACTGCAGATAAATATAACCAAAGATAGGAAGGCCAAAAGTGGAACGTAATTTCAATTCTTGTAAACAGATACAAACAGGAAAACCAAGAGAGCAACACTTGGAACTTCTGATGTCTCCTGTATCCTCTAATATTCCGCTGCAAAAAAACTTATTATCAGAGGAAAAAAGTAAAACAACAGTGACAAAAACTAGGTGGAGGCTATGGACTAGGGTGATCAGTAAATTTAATTTGTGGTGGTAGTGGGAAGATAGAAATAAGTGATGTGTGGGGTAACCCTCAAAGAAAGAAGATGGTTAATAGATGTAGAGGGAAGGGGTTACAGTAGGCGAGAATGTGAAAATAAAGAATGTGGGTCGATGTCCCTCTTAGTTTTTGTCTTCTCCATAAAACCAATATGGCTTCAAGAGTTTATGAAGACAAGGAAGTAGCAGGAAGCGTCACACAGGAGGTTGATGAAGCAGAGGGTAGAGACACACTGGTAGCTGTCAGAATTGGAAGAGACACAGGAGATGAGTTTTCTGGGAAGAAGGAATCCGGGTAGAGACAGGAAGAGTAGCGGCCATAAGCGGAGGTTGATGCATGTCCACAACTATCACAGAGGGAGAGATAGTAAAGTGAGGAGGAGCATGAGGTTGGAATGAAATTTTGGTGAGTGGGGGGGTTTTGGGTCTTTGAAGTTTCGAAGGAAGAGATGATGGCCCAGCGAGGAAAGGCTGTGTGGGAACTGAAACATGTGAAATGGAAGAATATGAAGTAGGAAGAATCAGAGAAGGCGAAAAGATGGGAACGTCAGAGACGAGGACAGCATAAGAGTGAAACAAGAGTGACTGTGGCAGAGAGTACAATAAGGACTTGAGTACGCCTAGCAGTTCCGGAGTATGAGAACCGCTGGAGTCTTCCGTAGAGATGGAACTGAGCCACTGTCATAACATATAAAACGCGCTCCTTTTAATCAAGACAATGGTTCATGCTCTTTCCAGAAGAGAGTGCACAGGCTGGAATATGCAGGGTATGCTCTATAGTCAACTCAAGTGCAGCGCATTGCACAAGATGGAGTAGTATGATCTGTTACACCACAGAGAGGCATTCTCTTGGTGATCTACAATAATTAGCCTGGTGACCAAACTGCCAGCCGTGTTTGAACTGCTGAGGTGTAGAAAGCAACTCCCATATCTGTCAGCGTTCGCTTGCTATGTAAACGGAAGCTGGAAGCTCCCTCAGGTCAAAGATTAGCTTAGCAATATTGCAAGGATAACATCTCCGACCCCGGGCAGGGCGGACATAAATTTCCACTTTGGTGACTTGAAGAGTTTGTAGCTCAAGTTGTTCCTGAGTGTCTCGTCCACATTGCATAAATTCTTGCTGGACATTAATATGCGATATGAAGACAGTATTACAGCTAGAATTGTGAAAAGAATTTGTATAGATGGTTTAAAAAACCAACAGGTTGCTTAATAAGACATTTGTGCAACATTTGGGTGTCTTTATTCTGGAAACGTATTGCCAGTCAGTGGCTTCCTCAGTTCAATACAGACAACAGTGGAAGACGAGAATTTTGAGGTAATCAGTCCCCGAGCTTGGAGGTAAAGAGCTCAAATTATCAATGTTGATAAAGGTACAGCATAGGTGTGGAAAAGGGGCTTACATACTGTAGACAGATGAGGTTAAGCTATGGTAGGCGGAGTCACAAGTGGAAAAACCCGCTAGTGGAAGTAGGTCATATCTACAGGTTTGGCAAGCTTTGAAGAATTCACTGCATCAAGGGGTAAGGGGCCCCAGGAGGAAGCAAAACATGAAATGTACCGTTCATGAATTAAGGTGGTACAGCTTGGAAGAAAAACAAACAGAAAACAACATGTTCTCTCTGTGCGACACGTAGTGTTGATGCTACATGACATCTTCCTAGTATTCTCGCTACACTAGTACTACCAGGATAACACTTTCCATATTAACTGAGCCAGGCTCAGCCAACATAAGAGGCGGGTGGGCAGCAACACGCCACCTCCCAGAACCAACAGCCTGCTCCAGGAATACTACCGTCATGTTGGACACGCCAGACCGCCCACCACTGCCAGGAGTGAGGCAAGCAAGTTAATAAGGCACAGGTACACATAAGAACAATTATCATACATAGTATAAATTACCTAGACACATCCCGATAATCCACTAGCCATGGAAAACAGCTCTGCCACCAAGGTCCTCTACAGAATGGTAGGGATAACGACTCCTGTTCCCCCTGATTAGAAGCTGAGATTTACAGGGGACAATATTTCCAAATAAGGAGGCCGGGGGAGAGGGAGAGAGTTTTAGATTCGATCCAAGGAAGGAGAAAAAAGGTGCAATTCCCCGGAACAAGAGCCTCCTATTCCCCCTCCTATCAAAGCACATTGGCCCCTCCTTACTGTATGTATTTTAATTCAGTTATAATCAGTAGTCTCTTGATTCCATACTTCAGGCTGCCCTGGACCATCAAGGGCAGCCTGAAGTATGTAGTTGATGGTGGACCAGCCAGGGCAGCCTGAAGTATGTAGTTGATGGTGGACCAGCCAGGGCAGCCTGAAGTATGTAGTTGATGGTGGACCAGCCAGGGCAGCCTGAAGTATGTAGTTGATGGTGGACCAGCCAGGGCAGCCTGAAGTATGCAGTTGATGGTGGACCAGCCAGGACAGCCTGAAGTATGCAGTTGATGGTGGACCAGCCAGGGCAGCCTGAAGTATGTAGTTGATGGTGAACCAGCCAGGGCAGCCTGAAGTATGCAGTTGATGGTGGACCAGCCAGGGCAGCCTGAAGTATGCAGTTGATGGTGGACCAGCCAGGGCAGCCTGAAGTATGCAGTTGATGGTGGACCAGCTAGGACAGCCTGAAGTATGCAGTTGATGGTGGACCAGCCAGGGCAGCCTGAAGTATGTAGTTGATGGCGGACCAGCCAGGGCAGCCTGAAGTATGCAGTTGATGGTGGACCAGCCAGGGCAGCCTGAAGTATGTAGTTGATGGTGGACCAGCCAGGGCAGCCTGAAGTATGCAGTTGATGGTGGACCAGCCAGGACAGTCTGAAGTATGCAGTTGATGGTGGACCAGCCAGGGCAGCCTGAAGTATGTAGTTGATGGCGGACCAGCCAGGGCAGCCTGAAGTATGCAGTTGATGGTGGACCAGCCAGAGCAGTCTGAAGTATGTAGTTGATGGTGTGTAGATGAATGGTTCAGAGAACCGACATGTTGATAAATTATCAATTTATCAACATGTCGGTTCTCTGAACCATTCATCTACAAACCTGTCAGACACTGCAACTCCTTGGGATCTTAATACTTGGGAATTCTTCACTTGCCTAATTCTTGGGCACGACCTACTTCCACACTGAACAAATGTGACACCACCTATGACTGCTGCACCTCTCCTACCAACGGTTTATAAGCTCCTTCTCCGCACGTATGCCGTATTCTATTCAAGATTAATGGACTGACCACATCGACTCATTACTGATTACTTCATTCTCCTCCTGTACTTCAAGATTCTCCTTTGTATGGACTGATGAAGCCACTGTGTGGCGAAACGTTTCCTCAATAAAGATACCCAAGAGTTGCACATGTGTCTAGTTGATGGTGGACCAGCCAGGGCAGCCTGAAGTATGTAGTTGGACTAGCCAGTGCAATCTGAAGCATGCAACTGACGGAGGACCAACAAGGGCAACCTGAAGTATGAAACTGATGGAGGACCAACCAGGCCAACCTGAAGTATGAAACAGATGGAGGACCAACCAGGGCAACCTGAAGCATGCAACTGATGGTGGACCAACTAGGGCAGCTTGAAGCATGCAACTTATGGTGGACCAGCCAGGGCAGCCTTCAACTGGAGGTGGACCAGCCAGCGTAGCCTGAAGCATGCAACTGATGGTGGACCAGCCATGGTAGCCTGAACCATGCAACTGATAGTGGACCAGCCAGGGTAGCCTGAAGCATGCAACTGATAGTGGACCAGCCAGCGTAGCCTGAAGCATGCAACTAATGGTGGACCAGCCAGGGTAGCCTGAAGCATGCAACTTATAGTGGACCAGCCAGCGTAGCCTGAAGCATGCAACTAATGGTGGACCAGCCAGCGTAGCCTGAAGCATGCAACTAATGGTGGACCAGCCAGAGTAGCCTTAAGTATACAGCTGATTTTGGAGCAGTACATGTAAATCTCATTAAGACGATTTAGGGGTGTAAGTCATCTTAATCAAAATAACGACCAGTTTTCGTATTCGAA
This sequence comes from Cherax quadricarinatus, assembly GCF_038502225.1. Lineage (NCBI taxonomy): Eukaryota > Metazoa > Arthropoda > Malacostraca > Decapoda > Parastacidae > Cherax > Cherax quadricarinatus. The sequence goes on from NC_091320.1 coordinate 6,483,330, forward strand.
CTGAACCCGTAATAAGAGTGGCTCTTCGAACTGGACCAGTAATGAGTGTGGCTCTTCGAACTGGACTAGTAATGAGAGTGACTCTTCGAACTGGACCAGTAATGAGTGTGGCTCTTCGAACTGGATCAGTAATGAGTGTGGCTCTTCGAACTGGACCAGTAATGAGAATGGCTCTTCGAGCTGGACCAATAATGAGTGTGGCTCTTCGAGCTGGACCAGTAATGAGAGTGGCTCTTCGAACTGGACTAGTAATAAGAGTGGCTCTTCGAACTGGACCAGTAATGAGTGTGGCTCTTCGAACTGGACCAGTAGAGTGGCTCTTCGAATTGGAATGTGTGACCTTGGGCAGCTGTGTGACCTTGGGCAGCTGTGTGACCTTGGGCAGCTCCCAGTATTCCACTAGTTTAGTCTCGACAACCACCACTGAATAAGACACTGTCTATCATGTAAAAAACTAACTTGATTGTAAAAAATATTTGAACATAAAATAAAATTTAAACATCACACAGAATTTCTACTGATGCTACATTGGTAGCAGTGGACCCCCGCATAACGATTACCTCCGAATGTGACCAATTATGTAAGTGTATTTATGTAAGTGCGTTTGTACGTGTATGTTTGGGGGTCCGAAATGGACTAATCTACTTCACAATATTTCTTATGGGAACAAATTCGGTCAGTACTGGCACCTGAACATACTTCTGGAGTGAAAAAATATCGTTAACCGGGGGTCCACTATTACCAAACACACCTAAAACGGCATCAAAGTTAATCAAAACAGAAAATTTTTTTTAGGTTAGTATAATTGTACAAAAGGTTATCAATAAGAGTGAAATAGTCGTAATTACCTTTACGAGTAATAAACTCTGTGTGGTAGGAAAGAAGGAATCATTCAGGTTTAATAATAATAATAATAATAATAATAATAATAATAATAATATCTTTATTTCTACAAGTACAAGGTATACAGGCCTAGTTGACATCAATGACATACTACTGTATAGAAAGGTAGGGGAAACATGCCGGGTACGTCAGGCTTGTGAACAGCCTATAACATACTGACACCTACAGAGCATTTTAGATCAACTTATTGATGCCCTCCAGCAACTAGCCTGTTTCTGGTATCGTAACAGGTTGTCGGAATATATCCTAGTCTGGTTATCCTGTAAAATTAAGAGGTTTCTCCATAGCGCTTTTCAATGTGATTTTTGGGATCACAACTGGATGAATATAAACCCATTAAATAAAAATTTAGATCTTTAATGAGAAAGATGTCTAGGTGGTAATTATAAAATTAATGCAAACTGAATAATAAATGAATAAAGAAGATAAACTCCTACATATATCTTGTAGTATCTTATTAGACTTTAGAGGAAATATTTATTCTTAGTTTGTACATATATGCATATGGTGCTAAGGCACTTCAAGATAATTTTTCTTAATAAGTACCATCTGGTACGTGCTTGATATTCACTCATCAACACAATAATAACTTAATTAAGAGTTTATGTATGTGTATGTGTAACTTTATGTATGTGTACGTGTAATGTGTGCTCGGTAATACTCGGTATGACTCAGTAAGGCTCGACTTGACTTCGATAATTGACTGACAACAGCTTGCTTGAACAGTAGGATGAACCATTCGCCAAACAGCAATAATGGTCAAAGCAGCTGTACAAAGCACAGCGTCTGGCAAGGAACAAAGAGACGAGAAACTATCCTAACTGGAGACCTTCCATAGATCCTCCACAAAGGTATAAAACTCCCATATTACTGAAACACTGTTCAGCAATACGACAGTGCGTAGATGCCAGAACATTGTAAGTCGTGAGTTGCAACTCGGGACCAGAGATATTGTGTCTCACGACACACAACCTCTGAAAACCCCAAATATCATTATGTATCTAAATAATGCTCTGTGAACAGAGTTGTACATAGTTACGAGAAGTATGTCACTGCTTACTAAAGGTGACACATTCAACCAAAAACAGAGTCCAAATCACATGAGTTGACAGAACAAAGACAAGATGGTGTTTCCACAGGCATCAGCGAGAGGAAGGGAAGGCCGGTAACCCCGATGACATGTGTAGTCAGGTGACTCACACCAACTCCAACCTGTCACCAGCAGGCAGGTAGTTTGCAAGTACTGGCAGCCAAGCAGAACTCTCCAACAGCGAGCACAATGAGAGGTGTAGTGCTACATCTTACCTACACACATTAGATAATATAAATCAAATAATAATATAGAGCGTAACATTTTCATTTTAGCTATTAATGAAAAACAACATTATAAAATTATATGAAAGGGTAACATACAATTGTATTAATTGCAGTCCAACAGCTAGAGAATGGATGTGGAGACTTGTTCCCACAGTGACAAGTCAATAGTCCTAGTCGGACCGAACCGTCGTCATAACGTTCTTTCTCAAATGTGCGGTTTATTTGTGTATTGTTCCAGTCACGGTATTGTTCCTTTTTGTTCTTCATTAATGAGAGAATATGCATAAACAAAAAGAAAGTTACATGGGATAAGGAAAAATAAAATGAGAGATTTGGTGAAAGACTTCGATTCAAGGTACTGAGGCTAAATGGATTTTGGACTTAGGAAGCAGTTTCATTCACGGAGGGAGAGTGTTGGTAAACACGAGGGGAAAATAAAGGTTGACTGGGAATGTTAAAGCTGCAGGTTCGAACCCCGAGTAACCCAACAAATCTAAACAGTGTGTCACTTTTCACTGAGTACTCAGTAAAGACAAACCTCTTATTTATACTATTTATTATGAATTAAACTTGAGGAAGCAGGTGATTTTCAAAAGCTGGGTCACCGGTAGCAAGTAGCTGTGATGGCCAGCTTCCAGTGGGTCACCGGTAGCAAGTAGCTGTGATGGCCAGCTTCCAGTGGGTCACAGGGAGCAAGTAGCTGTGATGGCCAGCTTCCAGTGGGTCACCGGTAGCAAGTAGCTGTGATGGCCAGCTTCCAGTGGGTCACCGGGAGCAAGTAGCTGTGATGGCCAGCTTCCAGTGGGTCACAGGGAGCAAGTAGCTGTGATGGCCAGCTTCCAGTGGGTCACCGGTAGCAAGTAGCTGTGATGGCCAGCTTCCAGTGGGTCACCGGGAGCAAGTAGCTGTGATGGCCAGCTTCCAGTGGGTCACCGGTAGCAAGTAGCTGTGATGGCCAGCTTCCAGTGGGTCACCGGGAGCAAGTGGCTGTGATGGCCAGCTTCCAGTGGGTCACCGGTAGCAAGTAGCTGTGATGGCCAGCTTCCAGTGGGTCACCGGTAGCAAGTAGCTGTGATGGCCAGCTTCCAGTGGGTCACCGGTAGCAAGTAGCTGTGATGGCCAGCTTCCAGTGGGTCAATGGTAGCAAGTAGCTGTGATGGCCAGCTTCCAGTGGGTCACCGGTAGCAAGTAGCTGTGATGGCCAGCTTCCAGTGGGTCAATGGTAGCAAGTAGCTGTGATGGCCAGCTTCCAGTGGGTCACCGGTAGCAAGTAGCTGTGATGGCCAGCTTCCAGTGGGTCACCGGTAGCAAGTAGCTGTGATGGCCAGCTTCCAGTGGGTCACCGGTAGCAAGTAGCTGTGATGGCCAGCTTCCAGTGGGTCACCCGTAGCAAGTAGCTGTGATGGCCAGCTTCTAGTAGGTCACCGGGAGCAAGTAGCTGTGATGGCCAGCTTCCAGTGGGTCACCGGTAGCAAGTAGCTGTGATGGCCAGCTTCCAGTGGATCACCGGTAGCAAGTAGCTGTGATGGCCAGCTTCCAGTGGGTCACCGGTAGCAAGTAGCTGTGATGGCCAGCTTCCAGTGGGTCACCGGTAGCAAGTAGCTGTGATGGCCAGCTTCCAGTGGGTCACCGGTAGTAAGTAGCTGTGATGGCCAGCTTCCAGTGGGTCACCGGTAGCAAGTAGCTGTGATGGCCAGCTTCCAGTGGGTCACGGGTAGCAAGTAACTGTGATGGCCAGCTTCCAGTGGGTCACCGGTAGCAAGTAGCTGTGATGGCCAGCTTCCAGTGGGTCACCGGTAGCAAGTAACTGTGATGGCCAGCTTCCAGTGGGTCACCGGTAGCAAGTAACTGTGATGGCCAGCTTCCAGTGGGTCACCGGTAGCAAGTAACTGTGATGGCCAGCTTCCAGTGGGTCACCGGTAGCAAGTAACTGTGATGGCCAGCTTCCAGTGGGTCACCGGTAGCAAGTAACTGTGATGGCCAGCTTCCAGTGGGTCACCGGTAGCAAGTAACTGTGATGGTCAGCTTCCAGTGGGTCACCGGTAGCAAGTAGCTGTGATGGCCAGCTTCCAGTGGGTCACCGGTAGCAAGTAACTGTGATGGCCAGCTTCCAGTGGGTCACAGGTAGCAAGTAACTGTGATGGCCAGCTTCCAGTGGGTCACCGGTAGCAAGTAACTGTGATGGCCAGCTTCCAGTGGGTCACCGGTAGCAAGTAACTGTGATGGCCAGCTTCCAGTGGGTCACCGGTAGCAAGTAACTGTGATGGCCAGCTTCCAGTGGGTCACCGGTAGCAAGTAACTGTGATGGCCAGCTTCCAGTGGGTCACCGGTAGCAAGTAACTGTGATGGCCAGCTTCCAGTGGGTCACCGGTAGCAAGTAGCTGTGATGGCCAGCTTCCAGTGGGTCACCGGTAGCAAGTAACTGTGATGGCCAGCTTCCAGTGGGTCACCGGTAGCAAGTAACTGTGATGGCCAGCTTCCAGTGGGTCACCGGTAGCAAGTAACTGTGATGGCCAGCTTCCAGTGGGTCACAGGTAGCAAGTAACTGTGATGGCCAGCTTCCAGTGGGTCACCGGTAGCAAGTAACTGTGATGGCCAGCTTCCAGTGGGTCACCGGTAGCAAGTAACTGTGATGGCCAGCTTCCAGTGGGTCACCGGTAGCAAGTAACTGTGATGGCCAGCTTCCAGTGGGTCACCGGTAGCAAGTAACTGTGATGGCCAGCTTCCAGTGGGTCACCGGTAGCAAGTAACTGTGATGGCCAGCTTCCAGTGGGTCACCGGTAGCAAGTAGCTGTGATGGCCAGCTTCCAGTGGGTCACCGGTAGCAAGTAACTGTGATGGCCAGCTTCCAGTGGGTCACCGGTAGCAAGTAACTGTGATGGCCAGCTTCCAGTGGGTCACCGGTAGCAAGTAACTGTGATGGCCAGCTTCCAGTGGGTCACCGGTAGCAAGTAGCTGTGATGGCCAGCTTCCAGTGGGTCACCGGTAGCAAGTAACTGTGATGGCCAGCTTCCAGTGGGTCACCGGTAGCAAGTAACTGTGATGGCCAGCTTCCAGTGGGTCACCGGTAGCAAGTAGCTGTGATGGCCAGCTTCCAGTGGGTCACCGGTAGCAAGTAGTTGTGATGGCCAGCTTCCAGTGGGTCACCGGTAGCAAGTAGTTGTGATGGCCAGCTTCCAGTGGGTCACCGGTAGCAAGTAGCTGTGATGGCCAGCTTCCAGTGGGTCACCGGTAGCAAGTAGCTGTGATGGCCAGCTTCCAGTGGGTCACCGGTAGCAAGTAGCTGTGATGGCCAGCTTCCAGTGGGTCACCGGTAGCAAGTAGCTGTGATGGCCAGCTTCCAGTGGGTCACCGGTAGCAAGTAGCTGTGATGGCCAGCTTCCAGTGGGTCACCGGTAGCAAGTAGCTGTGATGGCCAGCTTCCAGTGGGTCACCGGTAGCAAGTAGCTGTGATGGCCAGCTTCCAGTGGGTCACCGGTAGCAAGTAGCTGTGATGGCCAGCTTCCAGTGGGTCACCGGTAGCAAGTAGCTGTGATGGCCAGCTTCCAGTGGGTCACCGGTAGCAAGTAGCTGTGATGGCCAGCTTCCAGTGTGTCACCGGTAGCAAGTAGCTGTGATGGCCAGCTTCCAGTGGGTCACCGGTAGCAAGTAGCTGTGATGGCCAGCTTCCAGTGGGTCACCGGTAGCAAGTAGCTGTGATGGCCAGCTTCCAGTGGGTCACCGGTAGCAAGTAGCTGTGATGGCCAGCTTCCAGTGGGTCACCGGTAGCAAGTAGCTGTGATGGCCAGCTTCCAGTGGGTCACCGGTAGCAAGTAGCTGTGATGGCCAGCTTCCAGTGGGTCACCGGTAGCAAGTAGCTGTGATGGCCAGCTTCCAGTGGGTCACCGGTAGCAAGTAGCTGTGATGGCCAGCTTCCAGTGGGTCACCGGTAGCAAGTAGCTGTGATGGCCAGCTTCCAGTGGGTCACCGGTAGCAAGTAGCTGTGATGGCCAGCTTCCAGTGGGTCACCGGTAGCAAGTAGCTGTGATGGCCAGCTTCCAGTGGGTCACCGGTAGCAAGTAGCTGTGATGGCCAGCTTCCAGTGGGTCACCGGTAGCAAGTAGCTGTGATGGCCAGCTTCCAGTGGGTCACCGGTAGCAAGTAGCTGTGATGGCCAGCTTCCAGTGGGTCACCGGTAGCAAGTAGCTGTGATGGCCAGCTTCCAGTGGGTCACAGGTAGCAAGTAGCTGTGATGGCCAGCTTCCAGTGGGTCACCGGTAGCAAGTAGCTGTGATGGCCAGCTTCCAGTGGGTCACCGGTAGCAAGTAGCTGTGATGGCCAGCTTCCAGTGGGCCACCGGTAGCAAGTAGCTGTGATGGCCAGCTTCCAGTGGGTCACCGGTAGCAAGTAGCTGTGATGGCCAGCTTCCAGTGGGTCACCGGTAGCAAGTAGCTGTGATGGCCAGCTTCCAGTGGGTCACCGGTAGCAAGTAGCTGTGATGGCCAGCTTCCAGTGGGTCACCGGTAGCAAGTAGCTGTGATGGCCAGCTTCCAGTGGATCACCGGTAGCAAGTAGCTGTGATGGTCAGCTTCCAGTGGGTCACCGGTAGCAAGTAGCTGTGATGGCCAGCTTCCAGTGGATCACCGGTAGCAAGTAGCTGTGATGGCCAGCTTCCAGTGGGTCACCGGTAGCAAGTAGCTGTGATGGCCAGCTTCCAGTGGGTCACCGGTAGCAAGTAGCTGTGATGGCCAGCTTCCAGTGGGTCACCGGTAGCAAGTAGCTGTGATGGCCAGCTTCCAGTGGGTCACCGGTAGCAAGTAGCTGTGATGGCCATCTTCCAGTGGCTCACCGGTAGCAAGTAGCTGTGATGGCCAGCTTCCAGTGGGTCACCGGTAGCAAGTAGCTGTGATGGCCAGCTTCCAGTGGATCACCGGTAGCAAGTAGCTGTGATGGCCAGCTTCCAGTGGGTCACCGGTAGCAAGTAGCTGTGATGGCCAGCTTCCAGTGGGTCACCGGTAGCAAGTAGCTGTGATGGCCAGCTTCCAGTGGGTCACCGGTAGCAAGTAGCTGTGATGGCCAGCTTCCAGTGGGTCACCGGTAGCAAGTAGCTGTGATGGCCAGCTTCCAGTGGGTCACCGGTAGCAAGTAACTGTGATGGCCAGCTTCCAGTGGGTCACCGGTAGCAGGTAGTTGTGATGGCCAGCTTCCAGTGGGTCACCGGTAGCAAGTAACTGTGATGGCCAGCTTCCAGTGGGTCACCGGTAGCAAGTAACTGTGATGGCCAGCTTCCAGTGGGTCACCGGTAGCAAGTAGCTGTGATGGCCAGCTTCCAGTGGGTCACCGGTAGCAAGTAACTGTGATGGCCAGCTTCCAGTGGGTCACCGGTAGCAAGTAGCTGTGATGGCCAGCTTCCAGTGGGTCACCGGTAGCAAGTAGTTGTGATGGCCAGCTTCCAGTGGGTCACCGGTAGCAAGTAGCTGTGATGGCCAGCTTCCAGTGGGTCACCGGTAGCAAGTAGCTGTGATGGCCAGCTTCCAGTGGGTCACCGGTAGCAAGTAGCTGTGATGGCCAGCTTCCAGTGGGTCACCGGTAGCAAGTAGCTGTGATGGCCAGCTTCCAGTGGGTCACCGGTAGCAAGTAGCTGTGATGGCCAGCTTCCAGTGGGTCACCGGTAGCAAGTAGCTGTGATGGCCAGCTTCCAGTGGGTCACCGGTAGCAAGTAGCTGTGATGGCCAGCTTCCAGTGGGTCACCGGTAGCAAGTAGCTGTGATGGCCAGCTTCCAGTGGGTCACCGGTAGCAAGTAGCTGTGATGGCCAGCTTCCAGTGGGTCACCGGTAGCAAGTAGCTGTGATGGCCAGCTTCCAGTGGGTCACCGGTAGCAAGTAGCTGTGATGGCCAGCTTCCAGTGGGTCACCGGTAGCAAGTAGCTGTGATGGCCAGCTTCCAGTGGGTCACCGGTAGCAAGTAGCTGTGATGGCCAGCTTCCAGTGGGTCACCGGTAGCAAGTAGCTGTGATGGCCAGCTTCCAGTGGGTCACCGGTAGCAAGTAGCTGTGATGGCCAGCTTCCAGTGGGTCACCGGTAGCAAGTAGCTGTGATGGCCAGCTTCCAGTGGGTCACCGGTAGCAAGTAGCTGTGATGGCCAGCTTCCAGTGGGTCACCGGTAGCAAGTAGCTGTGATGGCCAGCTTCCAGTGGGTCACCGGTAGCAAGTAGCTGTGATGGCCAGCTTCCAGTGGGTCACCGGTAGCAAGTAGCTGTGATGGCCAGCTTCCAGTGGGTCACCGGTAGCAAGTAGCTGTGATGGCCAGCTTCCAGTGGGTCACCGGTAGCAAGTAGCTGTGATGGCCAGCTTCCAGTGGGTCACCGGTAGCAAGTAGCTGTGATGGCCAGCTTCCAGTGGGTCACCGGTAGCAAGTAGCTGTGATGGCCAGCTTCCAGTGGGTCACCGGTAGCAAGTAGCTGTGATGGCCAGCTTCCAGTGGGTCAATGGTAGCAAGTAGCTGTGATGGCCAGCTTCCAGTGGGTCACTGGTAGCAAGTAGCTGGGACGGCCAGCTTCCAGTGGGTCACCGGTAGCAAGTAGCTGTGATGGCCAGCTTCCAGTGGGTCACCGGTAGCAAGTAGCTGTGATGGCCAGCTTCCAGTGGGTCACCGGTAGCAAGTAGCTGTGATGGCCAGCTTCCAGTGGGTCACCGGTAGCAAGTAGCTGTGATGGCCAGCTTCCAGTGGGTCACCGGTAGCAAGTAGCTGTGATGGCCAGCTTCCAGTGGGTCACCGGTAGCAAGTAGCTGTGATGGCCAGCTTCCAGTGGGTCACCGGTAGCAAGTAGCTGTGATGGCCAGCTTCCAGTGGGTCACCGGTAGCAAGTAGCTGTGATGGCCAGCTTCCAGTGGGTCACCGGTAGCAAGTAGCTGTGATGGCCAGCTTCCAGTGGGTCACCGGTAGCAAGTAGCTGTGATGGCCAGCTTCCAGTGGGTCACCGGTAGCAAGTAGCTGTGATGGCCAGCTTCCAGTGGGTCACCGGTAGCAAGTAGCTGTGATGGCCAGCTTCCAGTGGGTCACCGGTAGCAAGTAGCTGTGATGGCCAGCTTCCAGTGGGTCACCGGTAGCAAGTAGCTGTGATGGCCAGCTTCCAGTGGGTCACCGGTAGCAAGTAGCTGTGATGGCCAGCTTCCAGTGGGTCACCGGTAGCAAGTAGCTGTGATGGCCAGCTTCCAGTGGGTCACCGGTAGCAAGTAGCTGTGATGGCCAGCTTCCAGTGGGTCACCGGTAGCAAGTAGCTGTGATGGCCAGCTTCCAGTGGGCCACCGGTAGCAAGTAGCTGTGATGGCCAGCTTCCAGTGGGTCACCGGTAGCAAGTAGCTGTGATGGCCAGCTTCCAGTGGATCACCGGTAGCAAGTAGCTGTGATGGCCAGCTTCCAGTGGGTCACCGGTAGCAAGTAGCTGTGATGGCCAGCTTCCAGTGGGTCACCGGTAGCAAGTAGCTGTGATGGCCAGCTTCCAGTGGGTCACCGGTAGCAAGTAGCTGTGATGGCCAGCTTCCAGTGGGTCACCGGTAGCAAGTAGCTGTGATGGCCAGCTTCCAGTGGGTCACCGGTAGCAAGTAGCTGTGATGGCCAGCTTCCAGTGGGCCACCGGTAGCAAGTAGCTGTGATGGCCAGCTTCCAGTGGGTCACCGGTAGCAAGTAGCTGTGATGGCCAGCTTCCAGTGGATCACCGGTAGCAAGTAGCTGTGATGGCCAGCTTCCAGTGGGTCACCGGTAGCAAGTAGCTGTGATGGCCAGCTTCCAGTGGGTCACCGGTAGCGAGTAGCTGTGGTGGCCAGCTTCCAGTGGGTCACCGGTAGCAAGTAGCTGTGATGGCCAGCTTCCAGTGGGTCACCGGTAGCAAGTAGCTGTGATGGCCAGCTTCCAGTGGGTCACCGGTAGCAAGTAGCTGTGATGGCCAGCTTCCAGTGGGTCACCGGTAGCAAGTAGCTGTGATGGCCAGCTTCCAGTGGGTCACCGGTAGCAAGTAGCTGTGATGGCCAGCTTCCAGTGGGTCACCGGTAGCAAGTAGCTGTGATGGCCAGCTTCCAGTGGGTCACCGGTAGCAAGTAGCTGTGATGGCCAGCTTCCAGTGGGTCACCGGTAGCAAGTAGCTGTGATGGCCAGCTTCCAGTGGGTCACCGGTAGCAAGTAGCTGTGATGGCCAGCTTCCAGTGGGTCACCGGTAGCAAGTAGCTGTGATGGCCAGCTTCCAGTGGGTCACCGGTAGCAAGTAGCTGTGATGGCCAGCTTCCAGTGGGTCACCGGTAGCAAGTAGCTGTGATGGCCAGCTTCCAGTGGGTCACCGGTAGCAAGTAGCTGTGATGGCCAGCTTCCAGTGGGTCACCGGTAGCAAGTAGCTGTGATGGCCAGCTTCCAGTGGGTCACCGGTAGCAAGTAGCTGTGATGGCCAGCTTCCAGTGGGTCACCGGTAGCAAGTAGCTGTGATGGCCAGCTTCCAGTGGGTCACCGGTAGCAAGTAGCTGTGATGGCCAGCTTCCAGTGGGTCACCGGTAGCAAGTAGCTGTGATGGCCAGCTTCCAGTGGGTCACCGGTAGCAAGTAGCTGTGATGGCCAGCTTCCAGTGGGTCACCGGTAGCAAGTAGCTGTGATGGCCAGCTTCCAGTGGGTCACCGGTAGCAAGTAGCTGTGATGGCCAGCTTCCAGTGGGTCACCGGTAGCAAGTAGCTGTGATGGCCAGCTTCCAGTGGGTCACCGGTAGCAAGTAGCTGTGATGGCCAGCTTCCAGTGGGTCACCGGTAGCAAGTAGCTGTGATGGCCAGCTTCCAGTGGGTCACCGGTAGCAAGTAGCTGTGATGGCCAGCTTCCAGTGGGTCACCGGTAGCAAGTAGCTGTGATGGCCAGCTTCCAGTGGGTCACCGGTAGCAAGTAGCTGTGATGGCCAGCTTCCAGTGGGTCACCGGTAGCAAGTAGCTGTGATGGCCAGCTTCCAGTGGGTCACCGGTAGCAAGTAGCTGTGATGGCCAGCTTCCAGTGGGTCACCGGTAGCAAGTAGCTGTGATGGCCAGCTTCCAGTGGGTCACCGGTAGCAAGTAGCTGTGATGGCCAGCTTCCAGTGGGTCACCGGTAGCAAGTAGCTGTGATGGCCAGCTTCCAGTGGGTCACCGGTAGCAAGTAGCTGTGATGGCCAGCTTCCAGTGGGTCACCGGTAGCAAGTAGCTGTGATGGCCAGCTTCCAGTGGGTCACCGGTAGCAAGTAGCTGTGATGGCCAGCTTCCAGTGGGTCACCGGTAGCAAGTAGCTGTGATGGCCAGCTTCCAGTGGGTCACCGGTAGCAAGTAGCTGTGATGGCCAGCTTCCAGTGGGTCACCGGTAGCAAGTAGCTGTGATGGCCAGCTTCCAGTGGGTCACCGGTAGCAAGTAGCTGTGATGGCCAGCTTCCAGTGGGTCACCGGTAGCAAGTAGCTGTGATGGCCAGCTTCCAGTGGGTCACCGGTAGCAAGTAGCTGTGATGGCCAGCTTCCAGTGGGTCACCGGTAGCAAGTAGCTGTGATGGCCAGCTTCCAGTGGGTCACCGGTAGCAAGTAGCTGTGATGGCCAGCTTCCAGTGGGTCACCGGTAGCAAGTAGCTGTGATGGCCAGCTTCCAGTGGGTCACCGGTAGCAAGTAGCTGTGATGGCCAGCTTCCAGTGGGTCACCGGTAGCAAGTAGCTGTGATGGCCAGCTTCCAGTGGGTCACCGGTAGCAAGTAGCTGTGATGGCCAGCTTCCAGTGGGTCACCGGTAGCAAGTAGCTGTGATGGCCAGCTTCCAGTGGGTCACCGGTAGCAAGTAGCTGTGATGGCCAGCTTCCAGTGGGTCACCGGTAGCAAGTAGCTGTGATGGCCAGCTTCCAGTGGGTCACCGGTAGCAAGTAGCTGTGATGGCCAGCTTCCAGTGGGTCACCGGTAGCAAGTAGCTGTGATGGCCAGCTTCCAGTGGGTCACCGGTAGCAAGTAGCTGTGATGGCCAGCTTCCAGTGGGTCACCGGTAGCAAGTAGCTGTGATGGCCAGCTTCCAGTGGGTCACCGGTAGCAAGTAGCTGTGATGGCCAGCTTCCAGTGGGTCACCGGTAGCAAGTAGCTGTGATGGCCAGCTTCCAGTGGGTCACCGGTAGCAAGTAGCTGTGATGGCCAGCTTCCAGTGGGTCACCGGTAGCAAGTAGCTGTGATGGCCAGCTTCCAGTGGGTCACCGGTAGCAAGTAGCTGTGATGGCCAGCTTCCAGTGGGTCACCGGTAGCAAGTAGCTGTGATGGCCAGCTTCCAGTGGGTCACCGGTAGCAAGTAGCTGTGATGGCCAGCTTCCAGTGGGTCACCGGTAGCAAGTAGCTGTGATGGCCAGCTTCCAGTGGGTCACCGGTAGCAAGTAGCTGTGATGGCCAGCTTCCAGTGGGTCACCGGTAGCAAGTAGCTGTGATGGCCAGCTTCCAGTGGGTCACCGGTAGCAAGTAGCTGTGATGGCCAGCTTCCAGTGGGTCACCGGTAGCAAGTAGCTGTGATGGCCAGCTTCCAGTGGGTCACCGGTAGCAAGTAGCTGTGATGGCCAGCTTCCAGTGGGTCACCGGTAGCAAGTAGCTGTGATGGCCAGCTTCCAGTGGGTCACCGGTAGCAAGTAGCTGTGATGGCCAGCTTCCAGTGGGTCACCGGTAGCAAGTAGCTGTGATGGCCAGCTTCCAGTGGGTCCACCGGTAGCAAGTAGCTGTGATGGCCAGCTTCCAGTGGGTCACCGGTAGCAAGTAGCTTCCAGTGGATGGTAGCAAGTAGCTGTGATGGCTTCCAGTGGGTCACAGGTAGCAAGTAGCTGTGATGGCCAGCTTCCAGTGGGTCACCGGTAGCAAGTAGCTGTGATGGCCAGCTTCCAGTGGGTCACCGGTAGCAAGTAGCTGTGATGGCCAGCTTCCAGTGGGTCACCGGTAGCTAGTAGCTGTGATGGCCAGCTTCCAGTGGGTCACCGGTAGCAAGTAGCTGTGATGGCCAGCTTCCAGTGGGTCACCGGTAGCAAGTAGCTGTGATGGCCAGCTTCCAGTGGGTCACCGGTAGCAAGTAGCTGTGATGGCCAGCTTCCAGTGGGTCACCGGTAGCAAGTAGCTGTGATGGCCAGCTTCCAGTGGGTCACCGGTAGCAAGTAGCTGTGATGGCCAGCTTCCAGTGGGTCACCGGTAGCAAGTAGCTGTGATGGCCAGCTTCCAGTGGGTCACCGGTAGCAAGTAGCTGTGATGGCCAGCTTCCAGTGGGTCACCGGTAGCAAGTAGCTGTGATGGCCAGCTTCCAGTGGGTCACCGGTAGCAAGTAGCTGTGATGGCCAGCTTCCAGTGGGTCACCGGTAGCAAGTAGCTGTGATGGCCAGCTTCCAGTGGGTCACCGGTAGCAAGTAGCTGTGATGGCCAGCTTCCAGTGGGTCACCGGTAGCAAGTAGCTGTGATGGCCAGCTTCCAGTGGGTCACCGGTAGCAAGTAGCTGTGATGGCCAGCTTCCAGTGGGTCACCGGTAGCAAGTAGCTGTGATGGCCAGCTTCCAGTGGGTCACCGGTAGCAAGTAGCTGTGATGGCCAGCTTCCAGTGGGTCACCGGTAGCAAGTAGCTGTGATGGCCAGCTTCCAGTGGGTCACCGGTAGCAAGTAGCTGTGATGGCCAGCTTCCAGTGGGTCACCGGTAGCAAGTAGCTGTGATGGCCAGCTTCCAGTGGGTCACCGGTAGCAAGTAGCTGTGATGGCCAGCTTCCAGTGGGTCACCGGTAGCAAGTAGCTGTGATGGCCAGCTTCCAGTGGGTCACCGGTAGCAAGTAGCTGTGATGGCCAGCTTCCAGTGGGTCACCGGTAGCAAGTAGCTGTGATGGCCAGCTTCCAGTGGGTCACCGGTAGCAAGTAGCTGTGATGGCCAGCTTCCAGTGGGTCACCGGTAGCAAGTAGCTGTGATGGCCAGCTTCCAGTGGGTCACCGGTAGCAAGTAGCTGTGATGGCCAGCTTCCAGTGGGTCACCGGTAGCAAGTAGCTGTGATGGCCAGCTTCCAGTGGGTCACCGGTAGCAAGTAGCTGTGAGGGCCAGCTTCCAGTGGGTCACCGGTAGCAAGTAGCTGTGATGGCCAGCTTCCAGTGGGTCACCGGTAGCAAGTAGCTGTGATGGCCAGCTTCCAGTGGGTCACCGGTAGCAAGTAGCTGTGATGGCCAGCTTCCAGTGGGTCACCGGTAGCAAGTAGCTGTGATGGCCAGCTTCCAGTGGGTCACCGGTAGCAAGTAGCTGTGATGGCCAGCTTCCAGTGGGTCACCGGTAGCAAGTAGCTGTGATGGCCAGCTTCCAGTGGGTCACCGGTAGCATGTAGCTGTGATGGCCAGCTTCCAGTGGGTCACCGGTAGCAAGTAGCTGTGATGGCCAGCTTCCAGTGGGTCACCGGTAGCAAGTAGCTGTGATGGCCAGCTTCCAGTGGGTCACCGGTAGCAAGTAGCTGTGACGGCCAGCTTCCAGTGGGTCACCGGTAGCAAGTAGCTGTGATGGCCAGCTTCCAGTGGGTCACCGGTAGCAAGTAGCTGTGATGGCCAGCTTCCAGTGGGTCACCGGTAGCAAGTAGGTGTGATGGCCAGCTTCCCGTGGGTCACCTGTAGCACCGGTAGCAAGTAGCTGTGATGGCCAGCTTCCAGTGGATCACCGGTAGCAAGTAGCTGTGATGGCCAGCTTCCAGTGGGTCACCGGTAGCAAGTAGCTGTGATGGCCAGCTTCCAGTGGATCACCTGTGTAGCAAGTAGCTGTGATGGCCAGCTTCCAGTGGGATCACAGGTAGCAAGTAGCTGTGATGGCCAGCTTCCAGTGGGTCACCGGTAGCAAGTAGCTGTGATGGCCAGCTTCCAGTGGGTCACCGGTAGCAAGTAGCTGTGATGGCCAGCTTCCAGTGGGTCACCGGTAGCAAGTAGCTGTGATGGCCAGCTTCCAGTGGGTCACCGGTAGCAAGTAGCTGTGATGGCCAGCTTCCAGTGGGTCACCGGTAGCAAGTAGCTGTGATGGCCAGCTTCCAGTGGGTCACCGGTAGCAAGTAGCTGTGATGGCCAGCTTCCAGTGGGTCACCGGTAGCAAGTAGCTGTGATGGCCAGCTTAAAGTGGGTCACCGGTAGCAAGTAGCTGTGATGGCCAGCTTCCAGTGGGTCTCCGGTAGCAAGTAGCTGTGATGGCCAGCTTCCAGTGGGTCACCGGTAGCAAGTAGCTGTGATGGCCAGCTTCCAGTGGGTCACCGGTAGCAAGTAGCTGTGATGGCCAGCTTCCAGTGGGTCACCGGTAGCAAGTAGCTGTGATGGCCAGCTTCCAGTGGGTCACCGGTAGCAAGTAGCTGTGATGGCCAGCTTCCAGTGGGTCACCGGTAGCAAGTAGCTGTGATGGCCAGCTTCCAGTGGGTCACCGGTAGCAAGTAGCTGTGATGGCCAGCTTCCAGTGGGTCACCGGTAGCAAGTAGCTGTGATGGCCAGCTTCCAGTGGGTCACCGGTAGCAAGTAGCTGTGATGGCCAGCTTCCAGTGGGTCACCGGTAGCAAGTAGCTGTGATGGCCAGCTTCCAGTGGATCACCGGTAGCAAGTAGCTGTGATGGCCAGCTTCCAGTGGGTCACCGGTAGCAAGTAGCTGTGATGGCCAGCTTCCAGTGGGTCACCGGTAGCAAGTAGCTGTGATGGCCAGCTTCCAGTGGGTCACCGGTAGCAAGTAGCTGTGATGGCCAGCTTCCAGTGGGTCACCGGTAGCAAGTAGCTGTGATGGCCAGCTTCCAGTGGGTCACCGGTAGCAAGTAGCTGTGATGGCCAGCTTCCAGTGGGTCACCGGTAGCAAGTAGCTGTGATGGCCAGCTTCCAGTGGGTCACCGGTAGCAAGTAGCTGTGATGGCCAGCTTCCAGTGGGCTGTGATGGCACCGGTAGCAAGTAGCTGTGATGGCCAGCTTCCAGTGGATCACCGGTCACCGGTAGCAAGTAGCTGTGATGGCCAGCTTCCAGTGGGGTAGCAAGTAGCTGTGATGGCCAGCTTCCAGTGGATCACCGGTAGCAAGTAGCTGTGATGGCCAGCTTCCAGTGGGTCACCGGTAGCAAGTAGCTGTGATGGCCAGCTTCCAGTGGGTCACCGGTAGCAAGTAGCTGTGATGGCCAGCTTCCAGTGGGTCACCGGTAGCAAGTAGCTGTGATGGCCAGCTTCCAGTGGGTCACCGGTAGCAAGTAGCTGTGATGGCCAGCTTCCAGTGGGTCACCGGTAGCAAGTGGCTGTGGTGGCCAGCTTCCAGTGGGTCACCGGTAGCAAGTAGCTGTGATGGCCAGCTTCCAGTGGGTCACCGGTAGCAAGTACCTGTGATGGCCAGCTTCCAGTGGGGTAGCACCGGGTCAGCAAGTAGCTGTGATGGCCAGCTGTG
This sequence comes from Cherax quadricarinatus, assembly GCF_038502225.1. Lineage (NCBI taxonomy): Eukaryota > Metazoa > Arthropoda > Malacostraca > Decapoda > Parastacidae > Cherax > Cherax quadricarinatus. The sequence continues at coordinate 6,499,927 of NC_091320.1, forward strand.
ATAGCGAGTAGGCCAGCTTCCAGTGGGTCACCGGTAGCAAGTACCTGTGATGGCCAGCTTCCAGTGGGTCACCGGTAGCAAGTAGCTGTGATAACCAGCTTCCAGTGGTCACCGGTAGCAAGTATCTGTGATGGCCAGCTTCCAGTGGGTCACCGGTAGCAAGTAGCTGTGATGGCCAGCTTCCAATAGGTCACCGGTAGCAAGTAGCTGTGATGGCCAGCTTCCAGTGGGTCACCGGTAGCAAGTAGCTGTGATGGCCAGCTTCCAGTGGGTCACCGGTAGCAAGTAGCTGTGATGGCCAGCTTCCAGTGGGTCACCGGTAGCAAGTAGCTGTGATGGCCAGCTTCCAGTGGGTCACCGGTAGCAAGTAGCTGTGATGGCCAGCTTCCAGTGGGTCACCGGTAGCAAGTAGCTGTGATGGCCAGCTTCCAGTGGGTCACCGGTAGCAAGTAGCTGTGATGGCCAGCTTCCAGTGGGTCACCGGTAGCAAGTAGCTGTGATGGCTAGCTTCCAGTGGGTCACCGGTAGCAAGTAGCTGTGATGGCCAGCTTCCAGTGGGTCACCGGTAGCAAGTAGCTGTGATGGCCAGCTTCCAGTGGGTCACCGGTAGCAAGTAGCTGTGATGGCCAGCTTCCAGTGGGTCACCGGTAGCAAGTAGCTGTGATGGCCAGCTTCCAGTGGGTCACCGGTAGCAAGTAGCTGTGATGACCAGCTTCCAGTGGGTCACCTGTAGCAAGTAGCTGTGATGGCCAGCTTCCAGTGGGTCACCGGTAGCAAGTAGCTGTGATGGCCAGCTTCCAGTGGGTCACCGGTAGCAAGTAGCTGTGATGGCCAGCTTCCAGTGGGTCACCGGTAGCAAGTAGCTGTGATGGCCAGCTTCCAGTGGGTCACCGGTAGCAAGTAGCTGTGATGGCCAGCTTCCAGTGGGTCACCGGTAGCAAGTAGCTGTGATGGCCAGCTTCCAGTGGGTCACCGGTAGCAAGTAGCTGTGATGGCCAGCTTCCAGTGGGTCACCGGTAGCAAGTAGCTGTGATGGCCAGCTTCCAGTGGGTCACCGGTAGCGAGTAGCTGTGATGGCCAGCTTCCAGTGGGTCACCGGTAGCAAGTAGCTGTGATGGCCAGCTTCCAGTGGGTCACCGGTAGCAAGTAGCTGTGATGGCCAGCTTCCAGTGGGTCACCGGTAGCAAGTAGCTGTGATGGCCAGCTTCCAGTGGGTCACCGGTAGCAAGTAGCTGTGATGGCCAGCTTCCAGTGGGTCACCGGTAGCAAGTAGCTGTGATGGCCAGCTTCCAGTGGGTCACCGGTAGCAAGTAGCTGTGATGGCCAGCTTCCAGTGGGTCACCGGTAGCAAGTAGCTGTGATGGCCAGCTTCCAGTGGGTCACCGGTAGCAAGTAGCTGTGATGGCCAGCTTCCAGTGGGTCACCGGTAGCAAGTAGCTGTGATGGCCAGCTTCCAGTGGGTCACCGGTAGCAAGTAGCTGTGATGGCCAGCTTCCAGTGGGTCACCGGTAGCAAGTAGCTGTGATGGCCAGCTTCCAGTGGGTCACCGGTAGCAAGTAGCTGTGATGGCCAGCTTCCAGTGGGTCACCGGTAGCAAGTAGCTGTGATGGCCAGCTTCCAGTGGGTCACCGGTAGCAAGTAGCTGTGATGGCCAGCTTCCAGTGGGTCACCGGTAGCAAGTCGCTGTGATCACCGGCCAGCTTCCAGTGGGTCACCGGTAGCAAGTAGCTGTGATGGCCAGCTTCCAGTGGGTCACCGGTAGCAAGTAGCTGTGATGGCCAGCTTCCAGTGGGTCACCGGTAGCAAGTAGCTGTGATGGCCAGCTTCCAGTGGGTCACCGGTAGCAAGTAGCTGTGATGGCCAGCTTCCAGTGGGTCACCGGTAGCAAGTAGCTGTGATGGCCAGCTTCCAGTGGGTCACCGGTAGCAAGTAGCTGTGATGGCCAGCTTCCAGTGGGTCACCGGTAGCAAGTAGCTGTGATGGCCAGCTTCCAGTGGGTCACCGGTAGCAAGTAGCTGTGATGGCCAGCTTCCAGTGGGTCACCGGTAGCAAGTAGCTGTGATGGCCAGCTTCCAGTGGGTCACCGGTAGCAAGTAGCTGTGATGGCCAGCTTCCAGTGGGTCACCGGTAGCAAGTAGCTGTGATGGCCAGCTTCCAGTGGGTCACCGGTAGCAAGTAGCTGTGATGGCCAGCTTCCAGTGGGTCACCGGTAGCAAGTAGCTGTGATGGCCAGCTTCCAGTGGGTCACCGGTAGCAAGTAGCTGTGATGGCCAGCTTCCAGTGGGTCACCGGTAGCAAGTAGCTGTGATGGCCAGCTTCCAGTGGGTCACCGGTAGCAAGTAGCTGTGATGGCCAGCTTCCAGTGGGTCACCGGTAGCAAGTAGCTGTGATGGCCAGCTTCCAGTGGGTCACCGGTAGCAAGTAGCTGTGATGGCCAGCTTCCAGTGGGTCACCGGTAGCAAGTAGCTGTGATGGCCAGCTTCCAGTGGGTCACCGGTAGCAAGTAGCTGTGATGGCCAGCTTCCAGTGGGTCACCGGTAGCAAGTAGCTGTGATGGCCAGCTTCCAGTGGGTCACCGGTAGCAAATAGCTGTGATGGCCAGCTTCCAGTGGGTCACCGGTAGCAAGTAGCTGTGATGGCCAGCTACCAGTGGCTCACCGGTAGCAAGTAGCTGTGATGGCCAGCTTCCAGGTGGGTCATGGCCGCTTCCAGTGGGTCACCGGTAGTAGCAAGTAGCTGTGATGGCCAGCTTCCAGTGGGTCACCGGTAGCAAATAGCTGTGATGGCCAGCTTCCAGTGGGTCACCGGTAGCAAGTAGCTGTGATGGCCAGCTACCAGTGGCTCACCGGTAGCAAGTAGCTGTGATGGCCAGCTTCCAGTGGGTCACCGGTAGCAAGTAGCTGTGATGGCCAGCTTCTGTGATGGCAGTGGGTCACCGGTAGCAAGTAGCTGTGATGGCCAGCTTCCAGTGGGTCACCGGTAGCAAGTAGCTGTGATGGCCAGCTTCCAGTGGGTCACCGGTAGCAAGTAGCTGTGATGGCCAGCTTCCAGTGGGTCACCGGTAGCAAGTAGCTGTGATGGCCAGCTTCCAGTGGGTCACCGGTAGCAAGTAGCTGTGATGGCCAGCTTCCCGTGGGTCACCGGTAGCAAGTAGCTGTGATGGCCAGCTTCCAGTGGGTCACCGGTAGCAAGTAGCTGTGATGGCCAGCTTCCAGTGGGTCACCGGTAGCAAGTAGCTGTGATGGCCAGCTTCCAGTGGGTCACCGGTAGCAAGTAGCTGTGATGGCCAGCTTCCAGTGGGTCACCGGTAGCAAGTAGCTGTGAGGCCAGCTTCCAGTGGGTCACCGTGATGGCCATCTTCCAGTGGGTCACCGGTAGCAAGTAGCTATGATGGCCAGCTTCCAGTGGGTCACCGGTAGCAAGTAGCTGTGATGGCCAGCTTCCAGTGGGTCACCGGTAGCAAGTAGCTGTGATGGCCAGCTTCCAGTGGGTCACCGGTAGCAAGTAGCTGTGATGGCCAGCTTCCAGTGGGTCACCGGTAGCAAGTAGCTGTGATGGCCAGCTTCCAGTGGGTCACCGGTAGCAAGTAGCTGTGATGGCCAGCTTCCAGTGGGTCACCGGTAGCAAGTAGCTGTGATGGCCAGCTTCCAGTGGGTCACCGGTAGCAAGTAGCTGTGATGGCCAGCTTCCAGTGGGTCACCGGTAGCAAGTAGCTGTGATGGCCAGCTTCCAGTGGGTCACCGGTAGCAAGTAGCTGTGATGGCCAGCTTCCAGTGGGTCACCGGTAGCAAGTAGCTGTGATGGCCAGCTTCCAGTGGGTCTTAGCCAGTTCCAGTGGGTCACCGGTAGCAAGTAGCTGTGATGGCCAGCTTCCAGTGGGTCACCGGTAGCAAGTAGCTGTGATGGCCAGCTTCCAGTGGGTCACCGGTAGCAAGTAGCCAGCTTCCAGTGGGTCACCGGTAGCAAGCTGTGATGGCCAGCTTCCAGTGGGTCACCGGTAGCAAGTAGCTGTGATGGCCAGCTTCCAGTGGGTCACCGGTAGCAAGTAGCTGTGATGGCCAGCTTCCAGTGGGTCACCGGTAGCAAGTAGCTGTGATGGCCAGCTTCCAGTGGGTCACCGGTAGCAAGTAGCTGTGATAACCAGCTTCCAGTGGTCACCGGTAGCAAGTATCTGTGATGGCCAGCTTCCAGTGGGTCACCGGTAGCAAGTAGCTGTGATGGCCAGCTTCCAGTGGGTCACCGGTAGCAAGTAGCTGTGATGGCCAGCTTCCAGTGGGTCACCGGTAGCAAGTAGCTGTGATGGCCAGCTTCCAATAGGTCACCGGTAGCAAGTAGCTGTGATGGCCAGCTTCCAGTGGGTCACCAGTAGCGAGTAGCTGTGGTGGCCAGCTTCCAGTGGGTCACCGGTAGCAAGCTTCCAGTGGGCCACCGGTAGCAAGTAGCAGCTTCCAGTGGGTCACCGGTAGCAAGTAGCTGTGATGGCCAGCTTCCAGTGGGTCACCGGTAGCAAGTAGCTGTGATGGCCAGCAAGTTCTTCCAGTGGATGGTAACAGTGGGTCACCGGTAGCAAGTAGCTGTGATGGCCAGCTTCCAGTGGGTCACCGGTAGCAAGAAGCTATGGTGGCCAGCTTCCAGTGGGTCACCGGTAGCAAGTAGCTGTGATGGCCAGCTTCCAGTGGGTCACCGGTAGCAAGTAGCTGTGATGTCCAGCTTCCAGTGGGGCCCCGGTAGCAAGTAGCTGTGATGCAAGTAGCTGTGATGGCCAGCACCGGTAGCTAGCTGTGATGGCCAGCTTCCAGTGGTCACCGGTAGCAAGTAGCTGTGATGGCCAGCTTCCAGTGGGTCACCGGTAGCAAGTAGCTGTGATGGCACAGCTAGCTGTGATGGCCAGCTTCCAGTGGGTCACCGGTAGCAAGTAGCTGTGATGGCCAGCTTCCAATAGGTCACCGGTAGCAAGTAGCTGTGATGGCCAGCTTCCAGTGGGTCACCGGTAGCGAGTAGCTGTGGTGGCCAGCTTCCAGTGGGTCACCGGTAGCAAGTAGCTGTGATGGCCAGCTTCCAGTGGGTCACCGGTAGCAAGTAGCTGTGATGGCCAGCTTCCAGTGGGTCACCGGTAGCAAGTGGCTGTGGTGGCCAGCTTCCAGTGGGTCACCGGTAGTAAGTAGCTGTGATGGCCAGTTTCCAGTGGGTCACCGGTAGCAAGTAGCTGTGATGGCCAGCTTCCAGTGGGTCACCGGTAGCAAGTGGCTGTGGTGGCCAGCTTCCAGTGGGTCACCGGTAGCAAGTAGCTGTGATGGCCAGCTTCCAGTGGGTCACCGGTAGCAAGTAGCTGTGATGGCCAGCTTCCAGTGGGTCACCGGTAGCAAGTAGCTGTGATGGCCAGCTTCCAGTGGGTCACCGGTAGCAAGTAGCTGTGATGGCCAGCTTCCAGTGGGTCACCGGTAGCAAGTAGCTGTGATGGCCAGCTTCCAGTGGGTCACCGGTAGCAAGTAGCTGTGATGGCCAGCTTCCAGTGGGTCACCGGTAGCAAGTAGCTGTGATGGCCAGCTTCCAGTGGGTCACCGGTAGCAAGTAGCTGTGATGGCCAGCTTCCAGTGCGTCACCGGTAGCAAGTAGCTGTGATGGCCAGCTTCCAGTGGGTCACCGGTAGCAAGTAGCTGTGATGGCCAGCTTCCAGTGGGTCACCGGTAGCAAGTAGCTGTGATGGCCAGCTTCCAGTGGGTCACCGGTAGCAAGTAGCTGTGATGGCCAGCTTCCAGTGGGTCACCGGTAGCAAGTAGCTGTGATGGCCAGCTTCCAGTGGGTCACCGGTAGCAAGTAGCTGTGATGGCCAGCTTCCAGTGGGTCACCGGTAGCAAGTAGCTGTGATGGCCAGCTTCCAGTGGGTCACCGGTAGCAAGTAGCTGTGATGGCCAGCTTTCAGTGGGTCACAGGTAGCAAGTAGCTGTGATGGCCAGCTTCCAGTGGGTCACCGGTAGCAAGTAGCTGTGATGGCCAGCTTCCAGTGGGCCACCGGTAGCAAGTAGCTGTGATGGCCAGCTTCCAGTGGGTCACCGGTAGCAAGTAGCTGTGATGGCCAGCTTCCAGTGGATCATCGGTAGCAAGTAGCTGTGATGGCCAGCTTCCAATAGGTCACCGGTAGCAAGTAGCTGTGATGGCCAGCTTCCAGTGGGTCACCGGTAGCGAGTAGCTGTGGTGGCCAGCTTCCAGTGGGTCACCGGTAGCAAGTAGCTGTGATGGCCAGCTTCCAGTGGGTCACCGGTAGCAAGTAGCTGTGATGGCCAGCTTCCAGTGGGTCACCGGTAGCAAGTAGCTGTGATGGCCAGCTTTCAGTGGGCCACCGGTAGCAAGTAGCTGTGATGGCCAGCTTCCAGTGGGTCACCGGTAGCAAGTAGCTGTGATGGCCAGCTTCCAGTGGATCACCGGTAGCAAGTAGCTGTGATGGCCAGCTTCCAATAGGTCACCGGTAGCAAGTAGCTGTGGTGGCCAGCTTCCAGTGGGCCACCGGTAGCAAGTAGCTGTGATGGCCAGCTTCCAGTGGGTCACCGGTAGCAAGAAGCTGTGATGGCCAGCTTCCAGTGGGTCACCGGTAGCAAGTGGCTGTGGTGGCCAGCTTCCAGTGGGTCACCGGTAGTAAGTAGCTGTGATGGCCAGTTTCCAGTGGGTCACCGGTAGCAAGTAGCTGTGATGGCCAGCTTCCAGTGGGTCACCGGTAGCAAGTAGCTGTGATGGCCAGCTTCCAGTGGGTCACCGGTAGCAAGTAGCTGTGATGGCCAGCTTCCAGTGGGTCACCGGTAGCAAGTAGCTGTGATGGCCAGTTTCCAGTGGGTCACCGGTAGCAAGTAGCTGTGATGGCCAGCTTCCAGTGGGCCACCGGTAGCAAGTAGCTGTGATGGCCAGCTTCCAGTGGGTCACCGGTAGCAAGTAGATGTGATGGCCAGCTTCCAGTGGATCACCGGTAGCAAGTAGCTGTGATGGCCAGCTTCCAGTGGGTCACCGGTAGCAAGTAGCTGTGATGGCCAGCTTCCAGTGGGTCACCGGTAGCAAGTAGCTGTGATGGCCCGCTTCCAGTGGGTCACCGGTAGCAAGTAGCTGTGATGCCCAGCTTCCAGTGGGTCACCGGTAGCAAGTAGCTGTGATGGCCAGCTTCCAGTGGGCCACCGGTAGCAAGTAGCTGTGATGGCCAGCTTCCAGTGGGTCACCGTTAGCAAGTAGCTGTGATGGCCAGCTTCCAGTGGGTCACCGGTAGCAAGTAGTTGTGATGGCCAGCTTCCAGTGGGTCACCGGTAGCAAGTAGCTGTGATGGCCAGCTTCCAGTGGGTCACCGGTAGCAAGTAGCTGTGATGGCCAGCTTCCAGTGGGTCACCGGTAGCAAGTAGCTGTGATGGCCAGCTTCCAGTGGGTCACCGGTAGCAAATAGTTGTGATGGCCAGTTACCAGTAGGTCACCGGTAGCAAATAGTCGTGATGGCCAGATTCCAGTGGGAAGTTTCGCCTACCACTGACGATCCCTCCATCTCCTGCAACTCATCTGACTCCAGTATATAAGCCCACCTCCTCTTCCTGTTCTGTAGAATAATCAGGACTACAGTACAGAACACCTGCTGAGACTGTTCCTCAGATTCATCAAGGCAACGGTAGAGAACAGCTGAGACTGTTCCTTAGACTCATCGAGACTACGGTACAGAACACCAGCTGAGACTGGATGTTCTTATGTTCACTTGTTATCCTTTGTGATTTGTTTGTTAGAAATCTGAATATGCAATTCCACAATTCCCCACTTACACCCACTGAACTCATTTTATGAGATACTATTCAGTGTCACTCTTCTCGAATGCCTTTGCAGAATCCACGTAGTAGATTACATCAGCGGTTTGCTTTCCTTTCAAGACCTCCGTTATGTTATGCTGATCAAACAGAGAAAGGCATGAGCCTTCTACTATAAAGCGATGTTAATTTGGTCTGTTTTCCCTGGCACTGACGTTAAACAGACATTGACCTGTTAGTGACTGAGCCTCCGCTGGTCAACTGGAACAATGTTTAATAACCCATTTAGAAAATAAGGTAAGGTGATACATTTTGGTGAATCTCAAAAAGGAGTGTTGCAGGACTGTAGTGTTTTGCTTTCCGTTTTGTGAGGATGACCTGTGGCTGTCTAGCTACACTAGTGGCTCTCTCAGTACACTAGTGGCACTCTCAGTACACTAGTGGCTCACTCAGTACACTAGTGGCACTCTCAGTACACTAGTGGCACTCTCAGTACACTAGTGGCACTCTCAGTACACTAGTGGCTCACTCAGTACACTAGTGGCTCACTCAGTACACTAGTGGCTCACTCAGTACACTAGTGGCTCACTCAGTACACTAGTGGCACTCTCAGTACACTAGTGGCACTCTCAGTACACTAGTGGCACTCTCAGTACACTAGTGGCTCACTCAGTACACTAGTGGCACTCTCAGTACACTAGTGGCTCACTCAGTACACTAGTGGCTCACTCAGTACACTAGTGGCTCACTCAGTACACTAGTGGCTCACTCAGTACACTAGTGGCTCACTCAGTACACTAGTGGCTCACTCAGTACACTAGTGGCTCACTCAGTACACTAGTGGCTCACTCAGTACACTAGTGGCACTCTCAGTACACTAGTGGCTCACTCAGTACACTAGTGGGACTCTCAGTACACTAGTGGCTCACTCAGTACACTAGTGGCTCACTCAGTACACTAGTGGCTCTCTCAGTACACTAGTGGCTCACTCAGTACACTAGTGGCACTCTCAGTACACTAGTGGCTCTCTCAGTACACTAGTGGCTCACTCAGTACACTAGTGGCACTCTCAGTACACTAGTGGCTCACTCAGTACACTAGTGGCTCTCTCAGTACACTAGTGGCTCACTCAGTACACTAGTGGCACTCTCAGTACACTAGTGGCTCTCTCAGTACACTAGTGGCTCACTCAGTACACTAGTGGCACTCTCAGTACACTAGTGGCTCACTCAGTACACTAGTGGCTCACTCAGTACACTAGTGGCTCTCTCAGTACACTAGTGGCTCACTCAGTACACTAGTGGCACTCTCAGTACACTAGTGGCTCACTCAGTACACTAGTGGCTCACTCAGTACACTAGTGGCTCACTCAGTACACTAGTGGCTCTCTCAGTACACTAGTGGCTCTCTCAGTACACTAGTGGCACTCTCAGTACACTAGTGGCTCTCTCAGTACACTCGTGGCTCACTCAGTAAACTAGTGGCTCACTCAGTACACTAGTGGCACTCTCATTACACTAGTGACTCTCTCAGTACACTAGTGGCTCACTCATTACGCTAGTGGCTCACTCAGTACACTAGTGGCACTCTCAGTACACTAGTGGCTCTCTCAGTACACTAGTGGCTCACTCAGTACACTAGTGGCTCTCTCAGTACACTAGTGGCTCACTCAGTACACTTGTGGCTCTCTCAGTACACTAGTGGCACTCTCAGTACACTAGTGGCTCTCTCAGTACACTAGTGGCTCTCTCAGTACACTAGTGGCACTCTCAGTACACTAGTGGCTCTCTCAGTACACTAGTGGCTCACTCAGTACACTAGTGGCTCACCCAGCACACTAGTGGCTCTCTCGCTACACTAGTGTCTTTATCCGTACACTAGTGGATTTATCACTACTAGTAGCTCTCTCAGTGCACTAATGGCTCTCTCAGTACACTATTGGATCTTTCAGTACACTAGTGACTCTCTCAGTACACTAGTGACTCTCTCAGTACATCAGTACTCTATCAGTGAACTAGTGACTCTCTCAGTACACTAGTGATTCTCTCAGTTCACTACTGCCTCTTTCAATAAACTAGTGGCTGTATCAGTACACTAGTGACTCTCTAAGTGCTCTAGTAACTCTCTCAGTACACTGGTGACTCTCTCGGTAAACTAGTAACTCTCTCAGCACTCTGGTGACTCAGTACACTAGTAACTCTCTCGGTACACTAATAACATTCTCAGTACACTAGTTACTCTCTCAGTACACTGGTGACTCAGTACACTAGTAACTCTTTCAGCACACTGGTGACTCAGTACACTAGTAACTCTTTCAGTACACTAGTAACTCTCCCAGTACGCTCGTAACTCTCTCAGTACACTGGTGACTTAGTACACTAGTGACTCTCTCAGTACACTAGTAACTTTCTTAGTACACTAGTGGCTCTATCAGTACACTAGTGCCTCTCTCAGTACATCAGTGACTCTCTCAGTACACTAGTGGCTCTCTCAGTACACTAGTAACTTTCTTAGTACACTAGTGGCTCTATCAGTACACTAATGCCTCTGTCAGTACATCAGTGACTCTCTCAGTACACTAGTGACTCTCTCAGTACACTAGTAACTTTCTTAGTACACTAGTGGCTCTATCAGTACACTAGTGCCTCTGTCAGTACATCAGTGACTCTCTCAGTACACTAGTGACTCTCTCAGTACACTAGTAACTTTCTTAGTACACTAGTGGCTCTATCAGTACACTAGTGCCTCTGTCAGTACATCAGTGACTCTCTCAGTACACTAGTGACTCTCTCAGTACACTAGTAACTTTCTTAGTACACTAGTGGCTCTATCAGTACACTAGTGCCTCTGTCAGTACATCAGTGACTCTCTCAGTACACTAGTGGCTCTCTCAGTACACTAGTGCCTCAATCAGTACACTAGTGACTCTCTCAGTACACTAGTGACTCGGTGCTTTGAACATTAAAATGGTATAAAATACCGACAGGTTGTTAGGTTGTCAGGTTGTTAGGTTGTTACCTAACAACTCGGTGCTTTATTGATTCTCTCAGTACCACAGCGGCTGTCTTAAAACACTAGTGCCTGGCTCAGTACACTGGTGGTTATCTTGATACCTCGGTGGTTGTCTCAATACACAGTTGTTCGTCCCAATACTCGTACCTCTCTTGGAATCGGTTGCTATCAGGTATGCAAAGTCATGTGCGGCCTCAAGCAAATCAAGTATGTAGATAGGTGAGGGAGAGGTGGATCTGCTGAGCTGTGGCAGACCTTGCTGTCTGCCGCGTATCTAGGCTCAATGTGCCCTTTGGTGAGGTTACAATGCTACTGCATCCGCTACTGCATCTGTGTGTGTGTGTGTGTGTGTGTGTGTGTGTGTGTGTGTGTGTGTGTGTGTGTGTGTGTATGTGTGTGCGTGTGTGTACTCACCTATTTGTTGTTGCAGGAGTCGAGACATAGCTCTTGGCCCTGTGTGTGTGTGTGTGTGTGTGTGTACTCACCTATTTGTGGTTGCAGGAGTCGAGACATAGCTCCTGGCCCTGTGTGTGTGTGTGTGTGTGTGTGTACTCACCTATTTGTGGTTGCAAGGGTCGTTACATAGCTCCTGGCCCCGTGTGTGTGTGTGTGTGTGTGCGTGTGTACTCACCTAGTTGTAGTTGCAGGGGTCGAGACATAGCTCCTGGCCCCGTGTGTGTGTGTGTATGTGTGTGTACTCACCTATTTGTGATTGCAGGAGTCGAGACATAGCTCCTGGCCCCGTGTGTGTGTGTGTGTGTGTGTGTGTGTACTCACCTATTTGTGATTGCAGGAGTCGAGACATAGCTCCTGGCCCCGTGTGTGTGTGTGTGTGTGTGTGTGTGTACTCACCTATTTGTGATTGCAGGAGTCGAGACATAGCTCCTGGCCCCGTGTGTGTGTGTGTGTGTGTGTGTGTACTCACCTATTTGTGATTGCAGGAGTCGAGACATAGCTCCTGGCCCCGTGTGTGTGTGTGTGTGTGTGTGTGTACTCACCTATTTGTGATTGCAGGAGTCGAGACATAGCTCCTGGCCCCGTGTGTGTGTGTGTGTGTGTGTGTGTACTCACCTATTTGTGATTGCAGGAGTCGAGACATAGCTCCTGGCCCCGTGTGTGTGTGTGTGTGTGTGTGTGTACTCACCTATTTGTGATTGCAGGAGTCGAGACATAGCTCCTGGCCCCGTGTGTGTGTGTGTGTGTGTGTGTGTGTGTACTCACCTATTTGTGATTGCAGGAGTCGAGACATAGCTCCTGGCCCCGTGTGTGTGTGTGTGTGTGTGTGTGTACTCACCTATTTGTGATTGCAGGAGTCGAGACATAGCTCCTGGCCCCGTGTGTGTGTGTGTGTGTGTGTGTGTGTACTCACCTATTTGTGATTGCAGGAGTCGAGACATAGCTCCTGGCCCCGTGTGTGTGTGTGTGTGTGTGTGTGTACTCACCTATTTGTGATTGCAGGAGTCGAGACATAGCTCCTGGCCCCGTGTGTGTGTGTGTGTGTGTGTGTGTGCTCACCTATTTGTGATTGCAGGAGTCGAGACATAGCTCCTGGCCCCGTGTGTGTGTGTGTGTGCACTATATGTATACTGATACATCGTAATATGTTCTCTCATATCATTAACGTACTAGAACCAGCAGTGATACCAGTGCCTATCCCTGTGGAACTCTGCATGCTGCAGTTATCATTCTTACTACCTCGCCCCAGACAATCACTCTTTTTCCAATCAGATATTCATTGTCCCACACGCCCTGTTTCGCCCATTCTCTTGGGTATTATTGTCATATTCCTTCTTGAAGCTAAAGAATACGCTTAAAATATAACCCGATATATCCTGCCTGACTTGTGTTACTCTGTTACTGAATCTGTGTTGTTTGTTGTTAATGAAATTGCTTCTCTTACGATGCTTTAACACAATTTTCATTACCTCTTTCCTTATCTTACATAGTGTGCGTGCTAGGTACACTAGTCTTATCGTACATAGTGTTCATGCTAGGTACACTAGTCTTATCTTACATAGTGTTCATGCTAGGTACACTAGTCTTATCTTACATAGTGTGCATGCTAGGTACACTAGTCTTATCTTACATAGTGTTCATGCTAGGTACACTAGTCTTATCTTACATAGTGTTCATGCTAGGTACACTAGCCTTATCTTACATAGTGTGCGTGCTAGGTACACTAGCCTTATCTTACATAGTGTTCATGCTAGGTACACTAGCCTTATCTTACATAGTGTTCATGCTAGGTACACTAGTCTTATCTTACATAGTGTGCATGCTAGGTACACTAGTCTTATCTTACATAGTGTTCATGCTAGGTACACTAGTCTTATCTTACATAGTGTGCATGCTAGGTACACTAGTCTTATCTTACATAGTGTTCATGCTAGGTACACTAGTCTTATCTTACATAGTGTTCATGCTAGGTACACTAGTCTTATCTTGCACAGTGTGCGTGCTAGGTACACTAGCCTTATCTTACATAGTGTTCATGCTAGGTACACTAGTCTTATCTTACATAGTGTTCATGCTAGGTACACTAGTCTTATCTTACATAGTGTGCATGCTAGGTACACTAGTCTTATCTTACATAGTGTTCATGCTAGGTACACTAGTCTTATCTTACATAGTGTGCGTGCTAGGTACACTAGTCTTATCTTACATAGTGTTCATGCTAGGTACACTAGTCTTATCTTACATAGTGTGCATGCTAGGTACACTAGCCTTATCTTACATAGTGTTCATGCTAGGTACACTAGCCTTATCTTACATAGTGTTCATGCTAGGTACACTGGCCTTATCTTACACAGTGTGCGTGCTAGGTACACTGGCCTTATCTTACATAGTGTGCGTGCTAGGTACACTAGCCTTATCTTACAGAGTGTTCATGCTAGGTACACTAGCCTTATCTTACATAGTGTTCATGCTAGGTACACTAGCCTTATCTTACATAGTGTGCGTGCTAGGTACACTACCCTTATCTTACATATTGTAGATTCTGGCTGGTGGTTCACAGTTCTTGAGCTCTCTCATTCAGTACTCAAGGTGACACATTGTTAGGTATCATTCAGTTTGAGGTTACCAGTTACAAGTCAAGTCCCATTCAGTTTGAGGTTACCAATTACAAGTCAAGTCCCATTCAGTTTGAGGTTACCAATTACAAGTCAAGTCCCATTCAGTTTGAGGTTGCCAATTACAAGTCAAGTCCCATTCAGTTTGAGGTTACCAATTACAAGTCAAGTCCCATTCAGTTTGAGGTTACCAATTACAAGTCAAGTCCCATTCAGTTTGAGGTTACCAATTACAAGTCAAGTCCCATTCAGTTTGAGGTTACCAATTACAAGTCAAGTCCCATTCAGTTTGAGGTTACCAATTACAAGTCAAGTCCCATTCAGTTTGAGGTTACCAATTACAAGTCAAGTCCCATTCAGTTTGAGGTTACCAATTACAAGTCAAGTCCCATTCAGTTTGAGGTTACCAATTACAAGTCAAGTCCCATTCAGTTTGAGGTTACCAATTACAAGTCAAGTCCCATTCAGTTTGAGGTTACCAATTACAAGTCAAGTCCCATTCAGTTTGAGGTTACCAATTACAAGTCAAGTCCCATTCAGTTTGAGGTTACCAATTACAAGTCAAGTCCCATTCAGTTTGAGGTTACCAATTACAAGTCAAGTCCCATTCAGTTTGAGGTTACCAATTACAAGTCAAGTCCCATTCAGTTTGAGGTTACCAATTACAAGTCAAGTCCCATTCAGTTTGAGGTTACCAATTACAAGTCAAGTCCCATTCAGTTTGAGGTTACCAATTACAAGTCAAGTCCCATTCAGTTTGAGGTTACCAATTACAAGTCAAGTCCCATTCAGTTTGAGGTTACCAATTACAAGTCAAGTCCCATTCAGTTTGAGGTTACCAATTACAAGTCAAGTCCCATTCAGTTTGAGGTTACCAATTACAAGTCAAGTCCCATTCAGTTTGAGGTTGCCAATTACAAGTCAAGTCCCATTCAGTTTGAGGTTACCAATTACAAGTCAAGTCCCATTCAGTTTGAGGTTGCCAATTACAAGTCAAGTCCCATTCAGTTTGAGGTTGCCAATTACAAGTCAAGTCCCATTCAGTTTGAGGTTACCAATTACAAGTCAAGTCCCATTCAATTTGAGGTTGCCAATTACAAGTCAAGTCCCATTCAGTTTGAGGTTACCAATTACAAGTCAAGTCCCATTCAGTTTGAGGTTGCCAATTACAAGTCAAGTCCCATTAAGTTTGAGGTTACCAATTACAAGTCAAGTCCCATTCAGTTTGAGGTTGCCAATTACAAGTCAAGTCCCATTCAGTCTGAGGTTGCCAATTACAAGTCAAGTCCCATTCAGTTTGAGGTTGCCAATTACAAGTCAAGTCCCATTCAGTCTGAGGTTACCAATTACAAGTCAAGTCCCATTCAGTTTGAGGTTACCAATTACAAGTCAAGTCCCATTCAGTTTGAGGTTACCAATTACAAGTCAAGTCCCATTCAGTTTGAGGTTACCAATTACAAGTCAAGTTCCATTCAGTTTGAGGTTACCAATTACAAGTCAAGTCCCATTCAGTTTGAGGTTACCAATTACAAGTCAAGTCCCATTCAGTTTGAGGTTACCAATTACAAGTCAAGTCCCATTCAGTTTGAGGTTACCAATTACAAGTCAAGTCCCATTCAGTTTGAGGTTGCCAATTACAAGTCAAGTCCCATTCAGTTTGAGGTTACCAATTACAAGTCAAGTCCCATTCAGTTTGAGGTTACCAATTACAAGTCAAGTCCCATTCAGTTTGAGGTTACCAATTACAAGTCAAGTCCCATTCAGTTTGAGGTTACCAATTACAAGTCAAGTCCCATTCAGTTTGAGGTTACCAATTACAAGTCAAGTCCCATTCAGTTTGAGGTTACCAATTACAAGTCAAGTCCCATTCAGTTTGAGGTTGCCAATTACAAGTCAAGTCCCATTCAGTTTGAGGTTACCAATTACAAGTCAAGTCCCATTCAGTTTGAGGTTACCAATTACAAGTCAAGTCCCATTCAGTTTGAGGTTACCAATTACAAGTCAAGTCCCATTCAGTTTGAGGTTACCAATTACAAGTCAAGTCCCATTCAGTTTGAGGTTACCAATTACAAGTCAAGTCCCATTCAGTTTGAGGTTACCAATTACAAGTCAAGTCCCATTCAGTTTGAGGTTGCCAATTACAAGTCAAGTCCCATTCAGTTTGAGGTTACCAATTACAAGTCAAGTCCCATTCAGTTTGAGGTTACCAATTACAAGTCAAGTCCCATTCAGTTTGAGGTTACCAATTACAAGTCAAGTCCCATTCAGTTTGAGGTTACCAATTACAAGTCAAGTCCCATTCAGTTTGAGGTTGCCAATTACAAGTCAAGTCCCATTCAGTTTGAGGTTACCAATTACAAGTCAAGTCCCATTCAGTTTGAGGTTACCAATTACAAGTCAAGTCCCATTCAGTTTGAGGTTACCAATTACAAGTCAAGTCCCATTCAGTTTGAGGTTGCCAATTACAAGTCAAGTCCCATTCAGTTTGAGGTTACCAATTACAAGTCAAGTCCCATTCAGTTTGAGGTTACCAATTACAAGTCAAGTCCCATTCAGTTTGAGGTTACCAATTACAAGTCAAGTCCCATTCAGTTTGAGGTTACCAATTACAAGTCAAGTCCCATTCAGTTTGAGGTTACCAATTACAAGTCAAGTCCCATTCAGTTTGAGGTTACCAATTACAAGTCAAGTCCCATTCAGTTTGAGGTTACCAATTACAAGTCAAGTCCCATTCAGTTTGAGGTTACCAATTACAAGTCAAGTCCCATTCAGTTTGAGGTTACCAATTACAAGTCAAGTCCCATTCAGTTTGAGGTTACCAATTACAAGTCAAGTCCCATTCAGTTTGAGGTTACCAATTACAAGTCAAGTCCCATTCAGTTTGAGGTTACCAATTACAAGTCAAGTCCCATTCAGTTTGAGGTTACCAATTACAAGTCAAGTCCCATTCAGTTTGAGGTTACCAATTACAAGTCAAGTCCCATTCAGTTTGAGGTTACCAATTACAAGTCAAGTCCCATTCAGTTTGAGGTTACCAATTACAAGTCAAGTCCCATTCAGTTTGAGGTTACCAATTACAAGTCAAGTCCCATTCAGTTTGAGGTTACCAATTACAAGTCAAGTCCCATTCAGTTTGAGGTTACCAATTACAAGTCAAGTCCCATTCAGTTTGAGGTTACCAATTACAAGTCAAGTCCCATTCAGTTTGAGGTTACCAGTTCAGTACCTGCTGGTGTAGTCGTTCTCATTCACTCTGGTGTTGGAATTGTGTACAGAAGTACACCTCTATATATCAATTTTCCAGTTTTTTGCAGAGCTATTCTTTCTTTTTCATACGTCTTATTATAATAAGTCTTTTCCTGTTTTCCTTTGGATGTGACTGTAGCAGTTAGTGTCCTGATTTAGCCTTTACTGATATCTCATCGCTAAAATGGCTTTCAGCCTTTTCTCATTACTGCATCACTTCACTGCTCACTTCACTGCTCACTTCACTGCTCACTTCACTGCTCACTTCACTGTTCTCTGGCCCTTTGACTGTCGAGACCTCTGATCCTGAAGTCCCACTCAGTGTCGGATTATTATTATTATAATCAAAAAGAAGCGCTAAGCCACAACTCAGTGTCGGAAAATATTCGAAAAACAAATGATTTTTTCTATCCAAAATCTTATGAATATTTTTGTGAGTGTTTTAAAAGATAAAAATAAAAATTTACGATCACTATTTACCGAGATACAGAGGCGTAAAGATGACAGAAAATGAACCATTTACGGCAACATGAGTAACTGACTCACTCGGTATGATTGTTTTGAATTTCATTCTACTTTTTCTTTTATTTTTTAATATTTTATTTTCTCAAGTAACTTTTGTGACTTGTGAGACCAATATAATGCATAATGTATGTATATCCACTCATTATCTGCAACACAATATTCTTACAAAAAATTTTAACATTATGTTTACAAAACGTGTTTACACAAATCAACAATAAAACAAGTTGTTTATTACTGCTTTTCTGTAATATATATAGATATACAGAGTCACTGGAAACGTTCCTTGAACTGCTACAGCTTCTGGAAGATTGTTGTGTGTGGGTGGACTCCTTGTGGATGTGCTGACAGCGGTGTGGCTGGTGTTACAATTACGCATTACCACCGTCCATTACCCGCACCATCTTCCCCTACAAGCATGCGTCTTCCCCACCACCCACATGGAAATAAGTCACTTTGACTTTCTTGGGTTATCCTAGGATGATGGTCGTCTGGATTGTCCTTCCTTCCTATCTTCTTCCTCTGTTTCTTCCTTCCTTACTTCTTTCTTCCTTCCTCTCATATCTTTCTTTCTTTGTTTCTTTCTTTGTTTCTTTGTTTCTTTGCTTCTTTGTTTCTTCCTTCCTTCCTTCCTTCCTTCCTTCTCATTTCCTAGGCATTGCTTTCGGTCACAAACTCCTCAAAACCACGAAATTCATCTTCACTGACATTTCTATCTGGGAAGAAAACAGTCCCAGATTCGCTGGGAGTCAGATATTTCTTACCGCTAGGCATGCTGAACAAGGACTACTGAAATGGCGTTCACACAATGCACCACTGGCTCCCCGATTTTTTTTATACTGCGAACACTAACCACGCAGACCCATTCTCTCACATGTAGGCCTAACAGCTTTCTTCTGCTAGATTTGAAGCCGCTAGAATTTAGGCATATTAATACGTCACCAACACCGGTTTACCTGGAGTTTACCTGGAGAGAGTTCCGGGGGTCAACGCCCCCGCGGCCCGGTCTGTGACCAGGCCTCCTTAGGTCAGTGTCCCAGGATGCGACCCACACCAGTCGACTAACACCCAGGTACCCATTTTACTGATGGGGAACATAGACAACAGGTGGAAAGAAACACGTCCAATGTTTCTACTCTGGCTGGGAATCGAACCCAGGCCCTCACCGTGTGAAGCGAGAGCGTTAACCACCAGGCCACCAGAGCCCGTTAATATGGCACCAACAGTGAAACTTTGCCACAACAGTTATTTAGTTGAGGTGTGCCCCTCATATAATATGCTCAGTATAATACCCATCCTATGATCCTTCTCCTTGAGTAAGGTTTGCAGCCGTTGTGTCCCGAGTTTGTATTCCATCTGCAATCTTCTTTCATCCCTCTGCAAGTTTCATAACCTTGCACTTGGTGGGGTTAAACTCCAGGAACCATTTGTCTGACCAGGCTTGTATCCTGTCCAGATTCCTCTGAAGTCTTTCCTGGTCCTCGTCTGCTAGGAGTCTCCTCATTAGTTTCACAGGGCACCTGGACTCCCATTCACGTTACTCACGTATACACGAAACGGCTGTGGCCAAGATGTGTATTCAACTTTCAGCTGTGCCCTCGAGTTCTTGTTTCCTTCTCTCGAACAAATTGTCCCTGTCCACCCTATCAGTTCCTCTTAGTATCTCTTACGTTGTCATACCACCCCTGGTCCTTTTTTCCTCTATGCCATCTCTCCTTACAGTATATTCCCATCAGCTCCAGAAGTAGTCTTGTCGCGAAGCTCTGCACTTTCTCCAGTTTCTTGACGTGTTTATCTGGTCTGGGTTCCATACTGGTGCAAAAAACTCCAATATAGTCCTGAGTTATGCCATATACAGTGTTGCGATTGACTCCTTGCTTAGGGTTCCGAGGTACTTGTCCTAGGATTAGGTTTTCAGCCATTGCCATACTGAGCATGTACTCAAATTGCGGTCTTTTTTACCCATCCCAAACCCCATAACAGAGAGTACTCCTTTTGACAGTATGAATCTTCTTTTGGGGTTATAACGCTTCTGGCTTCCTCGAGAGTGAAGAATGTTTAGTTTGGAGGGACCCGGATTCACAAGTTTGGGAGGAAAACGCTGGAGCTACTCAGTGTGAACTGTTTTCAGTGTGTGCTGTGACAAGGTAGATAACGAAGGAAACAACTTCTGTACCTTCCCTTGATCCTTCTGATTCTGGTGACGATTTGGGCCTGGGAAGCTTGTCCCTTAAGTCCAGCCTGCAGGAATCTCGGGGCAATGAAGAACCGGCCCATGTGGAACCCAGTTTGAGCAGGAGGCGGGGATAGCTATGAGTTGACTTAGGGAGTGAATACATCAACTCTGCAACAGCTAGTTGAGGCCCAGGGATGTGGCGACACACTGAAAGATATTCGGTTATCAGCTGTTACGGAGGGGTTGGTTCCCATATTTAACAAATGTTTCTATTGCAGAGTTGAATAAATGAGAACAACTCTCTCTGAGGAAGTATTGCAAAATGGAGTGAAGGAAGCCAACACAGTCCTAGTGTTTAAGAAAAAACAGATAACACTATGGCACTGACACGTATGCTATGTAAGACACTGGAGAATAGGACCAGGAGACGGGTGGTACAGCACTTGCAAAGGAGTTGTTCCATAAATAGAAACCAACACAGTTTTAGAGATGGTAAATCCTTGTAAGACCTGTTTGGTGTCTATGACTGGGTAACCAACGCGAGGCACGACTAAGAATCATGGGCTGACTGAATTTTCTTGGACTGTAACAAAACATTTAATTCAATATTACACAGAATACTGAGGAAAAGATGGTGCAGCTGGTGCAGCAAGCAAAATAAAAATGAAAGCACCGCAGAGGCCTGAAGAAAAACTAAAATAATAAAATGTCAGTGAAGAGGCATCAAAATGAGCAAGAATGACATAAAAAACGAAAAGGCATAATATCGTGACTGGAACAATGCGCAAATAACCCGTATGTAGGAGTGAGAAGCTTACGACCTTAGATTCCGGCTTGCAAAAGTGACACGTGTTGTTCCACAAGGAACTGTGGAACAACACGTGTCACTGGTGCGCGTGAACGAACATGCCTCATAAGAACGACATGCATGATGAGAACGACATGCCTGATGTGAACGACATGCATGATGAGAACGACATGCCTGATGGAACGACATGCCTGATGTGAACGACATGCCTGATGGAACGACATGCCTGATGTGAACGACATGCCTGATGGAACGACATGCCTGATGTGAATGACATGCATGATGAGAACATGTCTGATGTTAGGCAAAAGGACACGCAGATACAACTAATGTGACATTTTATTGTGGCAACGTTTCGCTCTCCAGGAGCTTTCTCAAGCCGTTACCTAATATTTTGTCGGCAATTCTAACATTATTACTGACATGGCTAATGTATTCATTTTTGCGAATTATGTGAAACTAATGTAGAGAATCTAATAAACACAGGTGACGGAAAGGAAAATCTTCAAACGGACCTGGACATACTCTAGGATTGTTCTGACAAGTGGTTAATGGAGTTCAACCCCAGCAACTGCAAAGTCATGAAATTTGGGGAAGGGCAAAGAAAACCAGACACGGGTACAGATTAGTGGGACCCCAGGCTGCTAATCTTATTTAATGGGATGGGGCCTCGGGGAGTGTACAGTACGAGGTACATCGCACGAGGCTCACATTCCCTGGAATGTGAGCCTGGAATATGCGCCTTTGACAAATCTACGATTGCTTTTCAAGAATCTCAATGAAAATTCTTTCACGACACTCTGTAAGACATATGTCCTGCCCATCTTGGGTTATTTAGTACCAGCATAGAACCAACACGTCAAGACACTAGTAAAATGCAAAGAATTACGACGTTTCTAGTCCCAGTGATAAACTGAACAAGCTTTGAGGAAATGCTAGAGGAGAAAATCTAGAAAGCATTGGAGGACAGGACCATGGAAGACATGATATCGACGTAAGAATTATTCACATGATAGGATGGATAATGAGAACCTTCAAAACTAGGGACGCCAAGCCCATGATGATTCTCTTCAAGTCGCTTGTGCTCTCTAGGCTGGAATACTGCTGTACACTAACGGCCTCCTTCAAGGCTGGCGACACTGCAGACCTTGAGAGTATACAAAGAACTTTCACGGCACACATAAGTGCTATAAGGCACCTAAACTACTGGGAACGGTTGAAGGTCCTTGATCTGTATTCCCTCGAACGCAGGCGAGATACATGATAATATACACTTGGAAGGTCCTGGAGAGATTGGTACCAAACTTGCACACGAAATTCACTCCCTATGAAACAAAAGACTCGGCAGGAGATGCAACATTCCCCCGATGAAAAGCAGGAGCGCCACGAATACACTGAGAAACAACACAATAAATGTCTGGGACCCAAGACTGTTCAATTGTCTCCCAGAATACATAAGGGGGATTACCAATAGACCCCTGGCTGTCTTCAAGAAGGCACTGGACAGGCACCTAAAGTCAGTACCTGACCAACCGGGCTGTGGTTCGTGCATCAGTTTGCGTGCGGCCAGC
This sequence comes from Cherax quadricarinatus, assembly GCF_038502225.1. Taxonomy (NCBI): domain Eukaryota; kingdom Metazoa; phylum Arthropoda; class Malacostraca; order Decapoda; family Parastacidae; genus Cherax; species Cherax quadricarinatus. The sequence goes on from NC_091320.1 coordinate 6,522,099, forward strand.
AGTAACAGCCTGGTTGATCAGACCCTGATCCACCATGAGGCCTAGTCTCAGACCGGGCAGCGGGGGCGTTGACCCCCGAAACCCTCTCCAGGTAAACTCCAGGTAATGAACCAATAGGGATGAACTGACTGTTCGTGAGGTGGGAAGCAGGTGTCGAGAGCCCAGTAGTAAGTTGAAAACACAGATGAGTTTCTGGGATGTCAGAAAATATTTTTTTTTTAGCCTCAGAGTGGTCAGAATTTATATTCGATTCTCAGAGTGCAGAGGAAGTAGCAAAACATAAAGAAAAAACTGGTAAAGGCAAGACCAGCAAGATAAGGCTCGTGAAACTAGGAGTAAACACAGTATATACCATATGCAACAGTTAGGTATCTTTATTTCGAAACGTTTCGCCTACACAGTAGGCTTCTTCAGTCGAGTACAGAAAAGTTGATAGAAGCAGAAGATACTTGAAGACGATGTAATCAGTCCATCACCCTTAAAGTTTTGACTGATTACATCGTCTTCAAGTCTCTTCTGCTTCTATCAACTTTTCTGTACTCGACTGAAGAAGCCTACTGTGTAGGCGAAACGTTTCGAAATAAAGATACCTAACTGTTGCATATGTGTCTTACCTAACAATCTGTCGGTATTTTATACCATTTTAATGTTCACAGTATATACCAGTTGACAGGGATGCTTGGGAGCCGAGTCTCGATCTCAGCAATCATAAACAGCGAAGTACAAACAAGTGGATACACAAACACACATTATACGCAACTCCTCACGGGCCAGCAATTAAGCAAGTCCCGATTCCAACATTTTTTTACATCAACATTTTTTGTGAGTGAGATCTAGGCGAGACAAGCGTGTTATAGCTGTGATCTATGCAAATTATTCACACACAATTGACTCAAGTTAATTATTATGTCATGCTGCCAATTTAGGCTTTAATTGGACATGACTGAAACAGCAGGCTGATGCGAACCTCGATGCTTGCTTGTCATGTTCCCTTGGCTGGAAATGTTCAGAAATAATGTTCAGAAAAGTAACTCGAAATGTTCAACTATGTGTCTGAAGATACCCATCCATGTTCAGTGTGGGTGACAATGTAGAGCCACATGGCTGAAAACCTCCAGCCAGGTGGCTAGAAATGTGCAGCCATTTGGCTAGAAAATTTCAGCAACATGGCCGGAAATATTTAACCAATTGCACTGGAAATAATTATCTCCTTCATGGAGATGAGTTGAGTGTTGAAAAAAATGATTAGTTTTATTGACTATTAAAAGATTCATTAAGAATCACAATACCGAGGTTGTACCAGGTCACAATACCGAGGCTGTACCTGGTCACAATACTGAAGCTGTACCAGGTTACAATACCGAGGCTGTACCAGGTCACAATACTGAAGCTGTACCAGGTTACAATACCGAGGCTGTACCTAGTCACAATTCAGAGGCTGTACCAGGTCACAATACCGAGGCTGTACCAGGTCACAATACCGAGGCTGTACCAGGTCACAATACCAAGGCAACAACAGCTCACAATACCGAGGCTGCAGCAGGTCACAATACTGAGGCTGTACTAGGTTACAATAAAGAGGCTGCAACAGGTCACAATGTAACAGCTCACAACAGTCACTGTAACAGGCTACAACACAGTGTAGCAAATCACAGCAGTCACTGTAACAGTTCAAAATCACACTGTAACAGGTCACAACACAGTGTAACAGTTCAAAAACAGTTACAGTAACAGTTCACATCATAGTCACTGCAACAGTAACAGTTCACATCATAGTCACTGCAACAGTAACAGTTCACATCATAGTCACTGCAACAGTAACAGTTCACATCATAGTCACTGCAACAGTAACAGTTCACATCATAGTCACTGCAACAGTAACAGTTCACAACAGTCACTGCAGCGGGTCACAACAATCACTAACAGTTCACAACAGTCACTATAACAGTCCGCAACAGTCACTATAACAGGTCACAACACAGTCACTGTAACAGGTCACAACACAGTCACTGTAACAGTTCACAGCACCAGTGAACGGCTCCTGATCCAAGGAACTGCAGCAATCTTTCCCCTAGATAAGATTAAACCTGATTTCCACCCTCACTAAAGAATAATTGTGCTGTTCTCTCTCCCTTTTTGCTCCTCTCTCTCCCTTTCCTGCATGTTCTCATTATCTCGACTTCTCGTTTAACGACTTCTCTTCACCAATTCCTCATTTATCCCTTCTCGGTCTTCCTTATTCGTAAATTGCTTTTAGAATTATAAGATCGTAATTCGTATATGATTCTCTCTCTCTCTCTCTCTCTCTCTCTCTCTCTCTCTCTCTCTCTCTCTCTCTCTCACTGAAGCTGATACTATTCATTGACTTAACCAGAGAATTTATCGGAAAACAATACAGTGATTCACAGATTCAGCAGGTAACTGATGGTGGTGATAGTGATGATGGTGATGGTAGTGGTGATGGTGATGATGGTGATGGTGATGATGGTGATGGTAGTGGTGATAGTGATGATGATGGTGGTAATGGTTATAATGATGGTGATAATGGTAAAAGTGATGGTGACAGTGATGATGGGGAAGGTGGTGATGGTGATGATGGGGAAGGTGGTGATGATGATGCTAGTCATAGTGATAGTGATGGTGATAGTGATGATAGGAATGGTGATAATGATGCTGTTGATAATGGTGATGATAGTGATAGTGGTGATAGTGATAGTGGTGATAGTGATAGTGGTGATAGTGATGGTGGTGATAGTGGTGCTGGTGATCGTAATGATGATGGCGTCGATGAGGGTGGTGATGGTAATGGGGGTGATGCTAGTGATGGTGATGATGGTGATGGTTGTGATGATGGTGATGATGGTTATGGTGATGGTGAATGTGGTGGTGATGGTGATTGTGATTTTGGTGATGATATGATGGTAGTAGTGCTGATGGCGGTGGTGGTGATAGTGATAATGGTGATGGCAATGATGGTGGCACTGAATGTGATGTGATGGTGATGGAGGTGGTGATTGTGATGTTGGTGATCGTAGGGGTAGTGATTGTGGCAGTTATGATGGTGATGATGGTGCTGGTGATGGTGGTGATGGTGATGTGGTGATTGGGCCAGTGATTGTGATGGTGGTGATTGTGGTGGTGATTGGATCGGTGATTGTGGTGGTGATTGGATCGGTGATTGTGGTGGTGATTGTAGTGGTGGTGATCGTGGTAGTAGTGATGGTGGCAGTTATTATGGCGATGGTGATGGTGATGATAGTGATAGTGGTGATGGTGATTATGGCGGTGATTGTGATAGTGATTGTGAGGGTGATCGTGGTGGTTGTGATCATGGTGATGATAGTTATGATGATGGTGCTGGTGATGGTAGTGATGACGGTGATAGTGATGATGGTGGTGATGGTGGTCGTGATGGTGGTTATTGTGGTGATAATGAATATGAAGTTGATGGTGCTAATGATGGTGGTGCTGAGGGTGATTGTGGTGGTAATGATGGTGGAGTGATGGTGGTGGTTGTGATGGTGATATGGTGATGATGGTGATGGTGATGGTAATGATGGTGATGGAGGCTATTGTGGTGGTGATAAGGGTGACCGTATTGATGGCGGCGTTGATGATGGTAATGACAGTGATGCCGATGGTGATACGATTGCTAGTATCCAGTACTAGCAGCAATATTCACGTCCGCAGTACTAGCAGCAACACTCATTCCAGCACTAGCAGGAGCAGAAAGCCCCTTTATACTTGAGTCAACTTACATCATTAAGCTTGAGCCAACTTACATCATTAAGCTTGAGTCAACTTACATCATTAAGCTTGAGCCAACTTACATCATTAAGCTTGAGCCAACTTACATCATTAAGCTTGAGTCAACTTACATCATTAAGCTTGAGTCAACTTACATCATTAAACTTGAGTCAACTTACATCATTAAGCTTGAGTCAACTTACATCATTAAGCTTGAGCCAACTTACATCATTAAGCTTGAGTCAACTTACATCATTAAGCTTGAGCCAACTTACATCATTAAGCTTGAGCCAACTTACATCATTAAGCTTGAGTCAACTTACATCATTAAGCTTGAAACAGCTTACATCATTAAGCTTGAATCAACTTACATCATTAAGCTTGAGTCAACTCACATCATTAAGCTTGAGCCAACTTACATCATTAAGCTTGAGTCAACTTACATCATTAAGCTTGAGTCAACTTACATCATTAAGCTTGAGTCAACTTACATAATTAAGCTTGAGTCAACTTACATCATTAAGCTTGAGTCAACTTACATCATTAAGCTTGAGTCAACTTACATCATTAAGCTTGAGTCAACTCACATCATTAAGCTTGAGCCAACTTACATCATTAAGCTTGAGTCAACTTACATCATTAAGCTTGAGTCAACTTACATCATTAAGCTTGAGTCAACTTACATAATTAAGCTTGAGTCAACTTACATCATTAAGCTTGAGTCAACTTACATCATTAAGCTTGAGTCAACTTACATCATTAAGCTTGAGCCAACTTACATCATTAAGCTTGAGTCAACTTACATCATTAAGCTTGAGTCAACTTACATCATTAAGCTTGAGTCAACTTACATCATTAAGCTTGAGCCAACTTACATCATTAAGCTTGAGTCAACTTACATCATTAAGCGTGAGTCAACTTACATCATTAAGCTTGAGTCAACTTACATAATTAAGCTTGAGTCAACTTACATCATTAAGCTTGAGTCAACTTACATCATTAAGCTTGAGTCAACTTACATCATTAAGCTTGAGGCAACTTACATCATTAACCTTGAGTCAACTTACATCATTAAGCTTGAGTCAACTTACATCATTAAGCTTGAGTCAACTTACATCATTAAGCTTGAGCCAACTTACATCATTAAGCTTGAGTCAACTTACATCATTAAGCTTGAGTCAACTTACATCATTAAGCTTGAGTCAACTTACATCATTAAGCTTGAGTCAACTTACATCATTAAACTTGAGTCAACTTACATCATTAAGCTTGAGCCAACTTACATCATTAAGCGCTTGAGCCAACTTACATCATTAAGCTTGAGCCAACTTACATCATTAAGCTTGAGTCAACTTACATAATTAAGCTTGAGTCAACTTACATCATTAAGCTTGAGTCAACTTACATCATTAAGCTTGAGTCAATTTACATCATTAAGCTTGAGTCAACTTACATCATTAAGCTTGAGTCAACTTACATCATTAAGCTTGAGTCAACTTACATCATTAAGCTTGAGTCAACTTATATCATTAAGCTTGAGCCAACTTACATCATTAAGCTTGAGTCAACTTACATCATTAAGCTTGAGTCAACTTACATCATTAAGCTTGAGTCAACTTACATCATTAAGCTTGAGTCAACTTACATCATTAAGCTTGAGCCAACTTACATCATTAAGCTTGAGCCAACTTACATCATTAAGCTTGAGTCAACTTACATCATTAAGCTTGAGCCAACTTACATCATTAAGCTTGAGTCAACTTACATCATTAAGCTTGCGACACACTTCTGAAAACTTCGACATGTAAGTTTTTCTGGCCGTCCTCTTGACAGGACTTTCAAGGCTGTCTCTCCTAGTGGAACTGACGAGCTAGGCTGCTAGGGGGCGACAAGGGCGCTGCTTATTGAAAAAATTGTGTCGACAAGGCTTTTGTGTCTACCAATGTGAACCTACACTGACGACACAGTTGTTATTTGAGGAACTATGATGTGTTGACTAAGCTATTGTTTGTAGAAAGTGCAGAAGTCTGTTATTTCTAGGAAAACTATACTACTTTGATTAAGCTGTTGTTTCTAAGCCATGCAGTGGTGACAAGGCTTTTATTTTCTAGCGAAATTATTCTGTTATTATGAGGCTTTTATTTCTAGTAAAATCATACTTTGTTAACAAAGCTGTTGTTTATAGTAAAATTATGTAGAGTTGAACAGGCTGTTGTTTCTTGCACGAGTCTCGTTGTGTTGATAAGGCTGTTGTTTCTTGAATGAATCTTATTTTAATAAGGCTGTTGTTTCTTGAATGAATCTTATTTTAATAAGGCTGTTGTTTCTTGAATGAATCTTATTTTAATAAGGCTGTTGTTTCTTGAATGAGTCTTGTTGTGTTGATAAGGCTGTTGTTTCTTGCATGAGTCTTGTTGTGTTGATAAGGCTGTTGTGTCTTGCACGAGTCTTGTTGTGTTGATAAGGCTGTTGTGTCTTGCATGAGTCTTGTTGTGTTGATAAGGCTGTTGTTTCTTGCATGAGTCTTGTTGTGTTGATAAGGCTGTTGTTTCTTGCATGAGTCTCGTTGTGTTGATAAGGCTGTTGTTTCTTGCATGAGTCTCGTTGTGTTGATAAGGCTGTTGTTTCTTGCACGAGTCTCGTTGTGTTGATAAGGCTGTTGTTTCTTGCACGAGTCTCGTTGTGTTGATAAGGCTGTTGTTTCTTGCACGAGTCTCGTTGTGTTGATAAGGCTGTTGTTTCTTGCACGAGTCTCGTTGTGTTGATAAGGCTGTTGTTTCTAGCACGAGTCTCGTTGTGTTGATAAGGCTGTTGTTTCTTGCACGAGTCTCGTTGTGTTGATCAGGCTGTTGTTTCTAGCACGAGTCTCGTTGTGTTGATAAGGCTGTTGTTTCTTGCACGAGTCCCGTTGTGTTGATAAGGCTGTTATTTCTAGCACGAGTCTCGTTGTGTTGATAAGGCTGTTGTTTCTTGCACGAGTCTCGTTGTGTTGATAAGGCTGTTGTTTCTAGCACGAGTCTCGTTGTGTTGATAAGGCTGTTGTTTCTTGCATGAGTCTTGTTGTGTTGATAAGGCTGTTATTTCTAGGCAGATCAAGCTTGACCACGAGGCATTTGTTTGTCAGAGTTACCTAGCTGGCAATGTGTTTGACGCAAGTTGTCAACAAGCCTACCTAGAAAATTTTAGTGGACTGACTGAAGACGTTTCTGTCACAAACAGAAAACTAAGTCAAAAAGAAAATGCTCATTTATTTACTAGTCACACAAAACCAATTAAATAGGCTTTATATATATATATATATATATATATATATATATATATATATATATATATATATATATATATATATATATGTATTTATTTATATCCTCATTGATCAGTTTGTTACTGAATAATTTCAGTATAACATTTATTTTTTACAAATACGACATTTCGATAGCTGTTACCTTGTAGGTTCTTATTCTATCGGTGCTTTGCTAGCAGGAATGTTGCTTTTAAGGCTGGACGTGAATGAGAATACGCTGGTCAAACACTGCAAGAAAATGAGTAGCTTCATATCTGCACTTTTAAAAGACGTTGAAAATGCCTTGTCACCGTGATATAGACTTTAGTTCTAAATAAATTTGTGGCTGAAGGTTGCAGGAAGCAGAACCTATTGACATTATATGACAGAAGAATTTGGGTACATGATTACGAAATACAAAATACCGAGAGGCGCTGATTAAGGAAATATTGTTCAAGACACGGGAGACAGGAACACCAGGGCACAGCTGGACGTTGAATACTCAGATAAGTTGCAGGAATGCTAGGAAGTATTTCTTTAGGGTTAGAGTTGTCAGAAAATGGAACGGCATAGAGAATGATGTGGTAGAGGCAGGATCCATACATAGCTTTAAGAAGATGTACGATAAAGCTCTTGGAACAAGAGTGAACTTAATAGCGACCAGCATGGGCCAGGAGCTGAGACTCGGCCCATGTAATCACATAAAGGTGGGTACACAAACACACACACGCATACGAATACAAAAACATCCAAACAAACAGAGACAGCTAGACAGAGGCATACTAAATACACACACACACACACACACACACACACACACACACACACACACACACACACATGCACACACGGTATCTCTAACAAGCATTCTGTCAAAAGTTCTGGTGAAGATAGAAAGAAAAAAGGTATTGGGGCACTTAGAGAGATGAAGAGTCTTTACCGAAAACCTTCACGTTGTTAGGAATGGAAAAGTCGTGTCTTGCAGATTTCCTGGAGTTCAGAGTCCAGAGTCATAGAGATAAAACAAGAAAGACAGCTGGTCCGTTGCATCTTCCTGGACTGCTTGAAAGTATCTGTACAGTACCTCGGTAGAGATTAGACCAGAGCTTAGAGTTCTCTAGTGGGTCTTGCAGTAGCTGAAAAACGAAAGGCAGAAAGTCCCAGTAAGGAATAGAGATATTAAAAGGGGAGAGTATATTGAAGGGCTGTGCAGGGATCAATTCTAGGACCGCTTCTATTTCTAATATTCGTGAATGATTCACCGGAAGGAATTAAGCCATACATGTTACTGTTAGCGGATGATGTAAAACTATTGAGAAAAATGTGAGCGAGAGAAGTAAGGGAAGTCTCAGCAGACTGTCGATGAAATTCAAACAAAAGTAAAGTCGTGTGATTTGGACAAAAAGATGACAGATCGGTCACAAAATGCAGCATAGGAGGAGAGAAACTACAAATCTCAGAGAGGACAATGACCTGGACTGAACACACACTAAACATATTGCCAGCAATAAACATAAACCAATAACATCACCGAACTATGCAAACTTCAGATTAAGATTCAGGAGCTTGAATAAAGAATCCTTCAAAACCTTATAGGTAACATAAGTTACGTCAATCATTGAGTATATTTCCCAGGATGTTGTCCATACCTGAACATGAACGAGAAGAAGCTAGAAAAGTTCAAATGTTTTCAATGAAGATTGTACCAGAACTGAGAGAAATGTCTTTTGAGAAGAGGTTGCAGGAACTGCTTATTAAGTCCTTGTCAGAGTGAACAATAAGATATATACTAAATCGGTGAACTGATGGGCAGATGAGAAGAGAGTGTCTGAATAAGAGGACGAGATTCAAGGGGATACAGGTAAAAGCAATGGAAATGTAAGACAGAATTTCTTCAGTCTTTGGATGGTTGAATAGAGGAATAACTTGGTTGAGGCAGTAGTACAAGCAAATACAATACACAGCTTCAAGAGTAAATAAGATTAGGTTCAAGAGACCTGAAACAATGATAATGATCAAAATAATCTTGGAGGCTGGGCCAGGAGATTATTCTCGACTTCCGCAAAAACAGCTCGGTGATTATACCTCATTGAGTGCTTATCACACACTCACAAATGCACATAAACACACACAAACACACACACACACACACACACACACACACACACACACACACACACACACACACACACACACACACACACACACACGCACACATCAACCAGATAACTGCTGCAGCAAATGGGCGCTTGTCAAACTTGAGAACAGCTTTCCGATACCTCAGTAAGGAATCGTTCAAGACTCTGTATACCGTGTACATCAGGACCATACTGGAGTATGCCTCATCAGTTTGGAACCCACACCTGGTCAAGCACCTCAAGAAATTAGAGAAAGTGCAAAGGTTTGCAACAAAACTAGTTCCAGAGCTATGGGGAATGTCCTACGAAGATAGGTTAAGGAAAATCGGCCTGACGACACTAGAGGACAGGAGGGTTAGGGAAGACATGATAACGACATACAACATACTGAAAGGAATTGACAAGGTGGATAGAGAGAGGATGTTCCAGAGATGGGACACGGAAACTAGGGATCACAGTTGGAAGTTGAAGACTCAGATGAAACAAAGGGATGTTAGGAAGTATTTCTTTAGTCAAAGAGTTATCAAGAAGTGAAATAGTCTGGCAAGTGACGTAGTGGAGGCGGGACCCATACATAGTTTTAAGACGAGGTATGATAAAGCTTATGCAGCAAGGAGAGAGAGGACCTAGTAGCGATCAGTGAAGAGGTGGGGCCAGGAGCTATGACTCGACCCCTGCAACCACAAATAGGTGAGTACACACACATACACACTGAGAGGAATTGGTAAGGAGGACAGACAGGATGCTCCAGAGATGGGACACAGTAACTAGGGGTCACATTGGAAACTGAAGACTCAGAAGAGTCACAGTGATGTTAGAAAGTATTTCTACAGTCAAAGAATTGTCAGGACGTGGAATAGTCTGGAAAGTGAGGTAATGGAGGCAGGTACCATACATAGATTTATGAAGAGGTATGATAAAGCTCATGGAGAAGGGAGAGAGTGGACCTAGTGGTGACCAGTGAAGAGGCGGGGCCAGAAGCTATGATTCGACCCCTGCAACTACAATTAGGTGAGTGCACACACACACACACACACACACACACACACACACACACACACACACACACACACACACACACACATGGTTCTGAGCTTTGAATGCACAGTAGAGTTACAAGTGGAGACGGTAACAGAAGTAGGATGCTAAAAGCCAAAATACAAAATGGGGGACTACACAGGCACGAGGAACTTTCTGCAGGATATTCGTTGGGAAAGAGAATTGCCAGGAAATCAGTAAACGAAATGATGGAAAATGTGACAACAAAATGCAAGGAGGCAGAGGAAAAGTTTGTTCCCAAGGGCAAGAAAAATAATGGGAAGACCAGATCGAGCCCCTGGTTTACCCAAAGGGGTAGAGAGGCAAAAACTAAGTACGCTAGAGAATGGAAAAAGTACAGAAGACAAAGAACCTAGGACAATAAAGAGATTAGTTGGAGAGCCGGAAACGAGTATGCACAGATAAGGAGGGAGGCTCAACGACAGTACGGAAACGACATAGCATCGAAAGTCAAGTCTGACCTGAAGCTGTTGTATAGCTACATCAGGAGGAAGACAACAATCAAGGACCAGGTAATCAGGCTGAAGAAAGAAAGTGGAGAGCTCACAAGAAACGACCATGATGTGAGGAACTCAACATGAGATATAAGGAAGTATTTACAGTCGAGACAGAAAGTACTCTGGGAAGTCAGATAGGAGGGTACACCTACAAGTGATATACCAACAAGTTCTGGATGAAATACACACAACTGAGGAGGAGGTGGAGAAGCTGTTGAGTAAACCTGATACCTCAAAGGCGGTGGGACCAGACAATATCTCTCTGTGGGTCCTTACAGAGGGAGCAGAGACGCTGTGTGTGCCACAAACAACAGTTTTCAACACATCCATTGAAACTGTGCAACTACATGAGGTATGGAAGACGGCAAATGCAGTCCCCATTTTTGAGAATGGAGACAGACACAAGGCTCTAAGCTACAGACCAGTGTCACTGACATGTATAGTAAGTCATGGAGAAGATTATCAGGAGGAGAGTGATGGAGCACCTAGAATGGTACATGTCTATGAATGACAACCAGCACGGATTCAGGGAAGGAAAATCCTGTGTGACAATTTTACTTGAGTTTTATGACAAGGTAACAGAAGACATGAGAGAGAGGGGTGGGTAGACTGCATTTTCTAGGACTGCAAGAAGGCGTTCGACACAGTTCCTCACAAGAGATTAGTACAAAAGCTAGAGGATCAGGCACACATAACAGGAATGGCAATGAAACAGAGAATACCTGACAGGGAGGCAACAGAAAGTCATGGTACGTGATCAGGTGTCAAAGTGGGCGCCTGTGACGAGCGGGGTCCCAAAAGGGTAAGTCCAAAAAAAGTACTGGTCCTAGGACCAGTGCTATTTTTTGGTATATGTGAATGACATGACGGAAGGGATAGTCTCAGAAGTATCCTTGTTTGCAGATGATGTGAAGTTAATGAGGAGAATTAAATCGGATGAGGATCAGGCAGGACTACATTGAGACTTGGAGAAGCTGGAAACCTCGTCCAGCAACTGGCTCCTCGAGTTTAACCCCGCCAAATGCAAACTAATGACGATTTGGGAAGGACAAAGAAGATCGCAGACAGGGTTTAACTAGTCCATGTGGTCAGAGACAGCAAATCTCACTTAAGGAAAAGGATATTGGGACGTTTATAATACCGAGCACATATGAGGCGCACATCAATCAGATAACTGCTGCAGCATATGGGCGAACCTAAGAATAGCAAAAGAATGGGAAACCTAAGAATATCGTTCCTATACCTCAGTAAAGAATCGTTCAAGACTCTGTACACCATATACGTCAGGCCCATAGTGGAGTACGCAGCACCAGTTTGGAACCCATACCTGTTCAAGCCCGTCAAGAAGTTAGAGAAAATACAAAGGTTTGCAACAAGACTAGTCCCGAAGCTAAGTAAATTGGCCTACGAAGGAAGGTTAAGGGAAATCGGCCAGACGACACTGGAGGACAGGAGAGTTAGAGAAGACATGATAACGACATACCAAATACTGCAAAGAATTAGCAAGGTGGACAGAGACAGGATGATCCATAGATGGGACACAGAAACAAGGGGTCACAGTTGGAAGTTGAAGACTCAGATGAGTCAAAGGGATGATAGGAAGTATTTCTTTAATCATAGGGTTATCAGGAAGTGGAATAGTCTGGCAAGTGACGTAGTGGAGGCAGGAACCACGTATAGCTTTAAGTCGAGGTACGATAAAGTTCACGGAGCAGGAGAGAGAGAGGACTCGTTAGTGATCAGAGAAGCGGCTGGGCTAGGAGCTATGAATCGACCCCTGCAACCACAAACAGGTGAGCACAAATAGGTTAGTACACAAAGACACACACACACACAAACACACACACACAAACACACTCACAAACACACACACACACACACACACACACACACACACACACACACACACACACACACACACACACACACACACACAGGGAGAGAGTGGACTACTAGAGACCAGCGATGAGGCAGGGCCAGGAGCTGTGAATCTACCCTTTCAACCACAAATAGGTGAGTTCACATACACATGGACGCACTAAGCAGGGCCGTGGTCAATCCTGTATCTGCCGTTATAACTGTTCGTAGTGAACGTGTTCAGAAGCTGTGAAAACTCGTTTCTTTCCAGTGCCTTCAGTGAGTGCCAGGGGCAGTGTACGACTCCCTCGCTCAGTGGAACACTGTGTTACGTCTCTCTAAGCACACTTCGCCTCTATGGGTGCAGTGGATAGAGGCGGATACAGTAGACGCTGCGTGTGAAGGGTTGCACCTGGGTTCCACCTGATGGCAGCCGCTGAATTCCTCTATAAGATAACAGAAAATTGACCTTGGCTATGTGGATTTTTTTTGTGCTAATCGACTTTTCATGTTACGTAACTTTTAGTGCAATACAATTTTTAGTGCAACACAACTTTTAGCGCAACACAACTTAAATTGCAACACAGATTAATAGTTTCCTTGTAATGTGTCACATTATGTGTTGCTTGTTACCCAGGTGCTGGGAGATATTTAATGTTATAATACTCATTATAATAGTCAGAGTGCAGGGAAACTGCAGGTAGTCTGGTATGAATCAGGGAACTGCAGGTAGTCTGGTGTGAATCAGGGAACTGCAGGTAGTCTGGTATGAATCAGGGAACTGCAGGTAGTCTGGTATGAATCAGGGAACTGCAGGTAGTCTGGTATGAATCAGGGAACTGCAGGTAGTCTGGTATGAATCAGGGAACTGCAGGTAGTCTGGTATGAATCAGGGAACTGCAGGTAGTCTGGTATGAATCAGGGAACTGCAGGTAGTCTGGTATGAATCAGGGAACTGCAGGTAGTCTGGTATGAATCAGGGAACTGCAGGTAGTCTGGTATGAATCAGGGAACTGCAGGTAGTCTGGTATGAATCAGGGGGAAATGCTACTTCCATTTCATTGAATCAAGAGCCCCTTTACCTTAATGCTCCTTTGGTCTTTTGAGGATGCTGAACTACAGCTCCTGGGCCTCTGGATATTTCGAAGCTACTGACACTAACTGGATATGGTTGTAGATGCGTACGTATACCTACTTAAATTATAGGTATTAATGCATCCAGATCCTGACTTCGATTCCAGACTAGCCTGGAATTGAATTCAGGACATTTAGCCTGGCTCTTGGGATCCAACCTCCCGGTGACGGGAAGTTAGCTTGGTTCTTTCTTCTGTGGAAGAATTAATATGTGTACTGCTGGTGAGACTGGTATCCCAAACGGGAAAAGAATATTAGTACTGTAGTATCCACGACCACGGATGTGCTGGTACCAGGAGGCAGACCCAGTGTACTTACTGGGTCGCTGATATTTATAGCATGGTGATTAATTAAGCGGTTTAAGGCGTCGGGAGGTTAGTTTCGCTCCCAGGATCCGGATTAAATGTTCCGTGTTCGATTCCTGACTGGTCGCAGTATTGTATACAGTACATATATCGAACATAACTAAAACAAGACAATATTATTACTAATCAATACTAAAACACCGCAGTGTCTCACAGGTAACTGAAACACATACACAATAATACTTAATGCAATCCTAAACCATACCCCCGGCCGGGATTGAACCCGCGGTCATAGAGTCTCAAAACTCCAGCCCGTCGAGTCAGTAATGCAATCCTACCACATTAATGAACTCAACACAAGATCCGCCTTACCGAAAAATATACTCAGGTTTAAATTATTATTATTATTATTAAAGATTAGCCGGTATTCTCCCGGCCCGGGCCTTTTCCAAGTGGTGGCCCGGCCTTGACTCCCTCTTTAGGGAGTGTCTGAGACCTAAGTCTCCCATGGGAGGAGGCACAAGTACCTCCTCATCTTTGGGACCAACTGTCCCCAGGCCTAGCCACAAGCTAGGCCTCTCTGGTCTGCCATCCCCGCCCCAAAGGGGCAAATGGGAATGACAGTCTTATGAGCTAAAAGCTCGGGCTCAGGCACCTACCCTACCCTAGAAGGGTTAGGCATGGTGTCGATGCAGGTCTAAACATATTCCTTCATTCCTATAAACATTAGACTATCAAAAATACCAATATTAAATATTGGTATGTGCAGATGCTCTATGATTGTGATGTAATCAGATAATTGGTCCATCATTTATAGGCGTTCAATTTGCTGGGTGTAAAATTAGCCTGAATATTTCGCGAAACCAATAGGATAAGTAAATTATGAGCTCAGTATTTTCTTTGGTTGTGGGAGCTACTTAAAAATACTTTAGGGATAATTAAAGAGCATCGTATACCACCGCAGTAGTAGTTTGCTAGCCTCGCTTAATGTTTCCCTTGTCTCTGGTCATTCCTCGGGTTCTCATTGGCTCGCCTTTCTCTCAAAATACATTTTGATTGTCTCAGTTTTGTACCTCGATGGTGTTTACGTCCCTTTTCAAAGGCAGAACTCTATCTCTCAAGCGATGATGAGAAACAGAGGAGCATCTTATGATTCCTTTCTCCTATACTTATACCTGTCCTGGTCTGTGACCTGTTCTTGGTCGTGACGTCGTGGCTGAGGTCCTTGTGTGTGTTTTTAAATCCTGCGACGTAATATGGTTCAGTTACATGTCAAGAGACTTTCTGTGATATCCTCTGTGATAAGGTTGGTCGGCTAGAATACGGCAGATGGCAGCAGCTACTTACGTTGGTAAGACATAATTTTCTCTTGTCAGTTAATCCAAACCTGATTATTTCTGATCACCCCAGCGTAGCCAGTCCCTTGTGCATTTTGGGTAGACCGTAAATATCAAATCACTGAAGTTCAGGGTATGATGTAGTGGATGTTGTTCCATCCACGTGTGTATGATGACAACATGTAGTTAGTCATGATAGTTACTATAATTCAGCTTGAGGTGAGGTTAACTTAAAGTACAGTTATATGCTAGATCCTCTGAACTGTGTGTTGCAGAGATTAGACTAGAGTTATGGGAATTAGCAACAGATTGTGTTAAGTCATTATATTAATGTGTTAAAACCGAACTTTTACACTATTCCTTGTGTGGCTGTGTATCTCTCAAGTCTGGGATTTAGTGAAGATGCTGTGCTTGGTCGGGGTAAAACTAATTATTACTTCGTTGATATATAAGTCTACGAGTGGGGGGGTCCGGTTCTTTGGATGATAACTCCAGTACTGTGACCCCCTCAAGGAAGTCTCCTTGATGTTGGTCAGGGGCTCTTGATCTGGGGAATTGGATCTGTGCTCCGGTTCCCTGAATTAAGCCTGAATACCTTCCACATCCCCCCCCACAGGCTCTGTATAATCATACGGGTTTGGCGCTCCCCTTAATTATAATAACAATAATAATAATAATCCAGTGCTGAGAGTTATAACAGTTGATTCTCTGCTATTACACTGCTATTATCATGGCTGGTTCTGCACTGATAGAACTTTGGTTCTTTGCAAGATCCTACTCAGTCTTGATGTTATCTGGAGTTTATCTGGAGAGAGTTCCGGGGGTCAACGCCCCCGCGGCCCGGTCTGTGACCAGGCCTTCTTAGGTCAGTGTCCCAGGATGCGACCCACACCAGTCGACTAACACCCAGGTACCCATTTTACTGATGGGGAACATAGACAACAGGTGGAAAGAAACACGTCCAATGTTTCTACTCCGGCTGGGAATCGAACCCAGGCCCTCACCGTGTGAAGCGAGAGCGTTAACCACCAGGCCATACGATTTGTATTTACAATTTCCTAAGTTGATGTTCACTACAGTCATCTCATATATTAATATATTTTCACCTCAGAGTGATAAATGAGTAGCTGGTAATTCATTTTTTTTTCTTGATCTTGAGAGTACAGACCCACTCAAGAGAGGCTCCCTGATGCTGGTCAGGGGCTCTTGATATAGGGAATTGGATCTGTGCTCCAGTTCCCTGAATTAAGCCTAAATGGCTTCCACCCCTCTTCCCCAACAGACGCTGTATAATCCTACGGATTTAGCGCTCCCCCATGATAAGATTAATAAAATTGAGTGTACAGAGTAATTCAGTGCAACACTCAGCATCACGCAGAACACAACACTCTGCAATACTACAACACACTGTCAGTTTTCACGGCATACTATAAAACACTACAGCATACAACACTATACAACACAATAAAATATAAGGAAAACACACAACTCCACAATACAACACATTTCAACTGAATACAACAAGCTACAACACCATCCATAACACTCAGTGACACACTACAACACCCAGTCCATAATTCACTACAGTATTCTTCAACACACATAACGACGCATTACAACGTTCTTCTCATTACCCACTACTACAACGCACTGCAACACACTGGAAAACACTTCACATTTTCAGCACTTTACAACTCGCAACTCGCTACCAAACACTTACGTTTCAACACACTACAACGGTCGAGCAGGTTTAACAGGCTAACAGACTCTACAGCTACGTTAAGCACCTAACATGGTGAAATAATTGATGGTCTAATGAAACCGAAAGTACACTGGGAATAACAGCTAGGAAGGCAGGTCATGAGACTAGGACGGGGACTAGTCCATGGGGACTAGGAAGGCAGGTCATGAGACTAGGACGGGGACTAGTCCATGGGGACTAGGAAAGCAGGTCATGAGACTAGGACGGGGACTAGTCCATGGGGACTAGGAAGGCAGGTCATGAGACTAGGACGGGGACTAGTCCATGGGGACTAGGAAGGCAGGTCATGAGACTAGGACGGGGATTAGTCCATGGGGACTAGGAAGGCAGGTCATGAGACTAGGACGGGGACTAGTCCATGGGGACTAGGAAGGCAGATCATGAGACTAGGACGGGGACTAGTCCATGGGGACTAGGAAGGCAGGTCATGAGACTAGGACGGGGACTAGTCCATGGGGATTAGGAAGGCAGGTCATGAGACTAGGACGGGGACTAGTCCATGGGGACTAGGAAGGCAGGTCATGAGACTAGGACGGGGACTAGTCCATGGGGACTAGGAAGGCAGGTCATGAGACTAGGACGGGGACTAGTCCATGGGGACTAGGAAGGCAGGTCATGAGACTAGGACGGGGACTAGTTAATGGGGACTAGGAAGGCAGGTCATGAGACTAGGACGGGGACTAGTCCATGGGGACTAGGAAAGCAGGTCATGAGACTAGGACGGGGACTAGTCCATGGGGACTAGGAAGGCAGGTCATGAGACTAGGACGGGGACTAGTTAATGGGGACTAGGAAGGCAGGTCATGAGACTAGGACGGGGACTAGTCCATGGGGACTAGGAAGGCAGGTCATGTGACTAGGACGGGGACTAGCCCATGGGGACTAGGAAGGCAGGTCATGAGACTAGGACAGGGACTAGTCCATGGGGACTAGGAAAGCAGGTCATGAGACTAGGACGGGGACTAGTCCATGGGGACTAGGAAGGCAGGTCATGAGACTAGGACGGGGACTAGTCCATGGGGACTAGGAAGGCAGGTCATGAGACTAGGACGGGGACTAGACCATGGGGACTAGGAAGGCAGGTCATGAGACTAGGACGGGGACTAGTCCATGGGGACTAGGAAGGCAGGTCATGAGACTAGGACGGGGACTAGCCCATGGGGACTAGGAAGGCAGGTCATGAGACTAGGACAGGGACTAGTCCATGGGGACTAGGAAAGCAGGTCATGAGACTAGGACGGGGACTAGTCCATGGGGAATAGGAAGGCAGGTCATGAGACTAGGACGGGGACTAGTCCATGGGGACTAGGAAGGCAGGTCATGAGACTAGGACGGGGACTAGTCCATGGGGACTAGGAAGGCAGGTCATGAGACTAGGACGGGGACTAGTCCATGGGGACTAGGAAGGCAGGTCATGAGACTAGGACGGGGACTAGTCCATGGGGACTAGGAAGGCAGGTCATGAGACTAGGACGGGGACTAGTCCATGGGGACTAGGAAAGCAGGTCATGAGACTAGGACGGGGACTAGTCCATGGGGACTAGGAAGGCAGGTCATGAGACTAGGACGGGGACTAGTCCATGGGGACTAGGAAGGCAGGTCATGAGACTAGGACGGGGACTAGTCCATGGGGACTAGGAAGGCAGGTCATGAGACTAGGACGGGGACTAGCCCATGGGGACTAGGAAGGCAGGTCATGAGACTAGGACAGGGACTAGTCCATGGGGACTAGGAAAGCAGGTCATGAGACTAGGACGGGAACTAGTCCATGGGGACTAGGAAGGCAGGTCATGAGACTAGGACGGGGACTAGTCCATGGGGACTAGGAAGGCAGGTCATGAGACTAGGACGGGGACTAGCCCATGGGGACTAGGAAGGCAGGTCATGAGACTAGGACAGGGACTAGTCCATGGGGACTAGGAAAGCAAGTCATGAGACTAGGACGGGGACTAGTCCATGGGGACTAGGAAGGCAAGCAAAGAGATATATTAAACAGGTAGGTAACTGGAATAGACAGGCAGACCATGGGGTTTAACAAGGCCGGCCAAGGGACTAAGAATGCAGGTCAAGAGGCTAAGAATGCAGGTCAAGGGGCTAAGAATGCAGGTCAAGAGGCTAAGAATGCAGGTCAAGGGGCTAAGAATGCAGGTCAAGGGGCTAAGAATGCAGGTCAAGATGCTAAGAATGCAGGTCAAGGGGCTAAGAATGCAGGTTAAGGGGCCAAGAATGCAGGTCAAGGGACTAAGAATGCAGGTCAAGGGGCTGAGAATGCAGGCCAGAGGACCAGGAAAACAGACAAGGAGAACAGGACGTCAAGCTATTGGGCCTAGAAAGACAGGCCACAGGATAAGGCAAGCTATGGGAAACGGAAAGTAGCCATACATGGGGATTATGACGGTGTTAATAGTCTGGTTGATCAGAGTTAAGTAGCACGATGGCTACTGGATTAACACTAAGATGAATATTTAGAGTCCAGGAAGATTAAATTATAAAACTGTATATTGATATAATAATTAACTTTAAGCTCTAAGCAAAGCGGAGTTAAATACATTCTACCTATGTGCTACCTGGAAGGTATTCCGGGGATATGCGCCCCCGTGGCCTGGTCCACGACCAGGCCTCCCGGTGGATCAGGGCCTGATCAACTAGGCTGTTACTGCTGGCCACACGTAGTCCATCGTACGAACCAGAGCCCGGTTGATCCGGCACTGACTTTGGGTATCTGTCAAGCTCCCACTTGAAGACATCCAGGGGTCTATTGGTAATTCGCCTTATGGCTGGTGGGAGGCTGTTGAACAGTCTTGCGCCCCGAATACTTATTGTGTTTTCTCTTAGTGTACTAATGGTACCCTTACTTTTCATTGGGCGTATGTTGCATCGCCTGCCAAGCCCTTTGCTTTCGTAGGGAGTGATTTCTGGGTGCTGAGTAGGGACGAGTCCCTCCAGGATCTTCCAGGTGTAGACTATGATAGGAGAAACTTTTTCCTGGGTAGAGGCATGGTTGACAAATAGGCAGAAAAGAGTTTGCATAAATGGAAAGAAATCAGAATGGGGGCACGTCACAAGCGGTGTTCCACAGGGGTCAGTGTTGGGCCCCTTGTTGTTCACAATTTACATAAACAATATAGATGAGGGAATAAATAGCGACATAAACAAATTTGCTGATGACACCAAAATAGGCCGTCCAATTCATTCTATTAAGGACATTAGTGCACTCCAGGATGATTTGAATAGACTGATGCAGTGGTCGGAGAAGTGGCAGATGCAGTTTAATATAGACAACTGCAAAGTGCTAAATATTGGACAGGAAAATAACCATGCCACTTATAAACTGAATAGTGTAGATCTTGATACTACTGATTGCGAAAAGAATTTAGGAGTTCTGGTTAGCAGTAATCTGAAACCAAGACAACAGTGCATTAGTGTTCGCAATAAAGTTAACAGAATCTTTAGCTTCATATCAAGAAGTATAAATAATAGAAGTCCTCAGGTTGTTCTTCAACTCTATATATCCTTGGTTAGGCCTCATTTAGATTATGCTGCACAGTTCTGGTTACCGTATTACAGAATGGATATAAATGTTCTGGAAAACGTACAGAGGAGGATGACAAAGTTGATCCCATGTATCAGAAATCTTCCCTATGAGGATAGACTGAGGGCCCTGAATCTGCACTCTCTAGAAAGGCGTAGAATTAGGGGGGGATATGATCGAGGCGTATTAATGTAAAACAGGAATAAATAAAGAGGATGTAAATACCGTGCTGAAAATATCCAGCCAAGACAGGACTCGCAGCAATGGTTTCAAGTTGGAAAAGTTCAGATTCAGGAAGAATATAGGAAAGCACTGGTTTGGTAATAGAGTTGTGGATGAGTGGAACAAACTCCCGAGTACAGTTATTGAGGCTAAAACGTTGTGTAGTTTTAAAAATAGGTTAGATAAATACATGAGTGGGTGTGGGTGGGCGTGAGTTGGACCTGACTAGCTTGGGCTACCAGGTCTGGTGCCGTGCTCCTTCCTTAAGTGGAAGTGACCTGACTAGGGGTCATTGTTCTAGGCCAAGGGGTGGCATGTACCTGCTTCGCATGGGTCAGTAGGCCTGTTGCAGTGTTTCTTATTTCTTATGTTTTTAAATGTATCTCTCTATGCCTTGTTTTTGGCATATGAAAAAAATATTTCGAATTTCTTTCAAATTCATTAATCGCTCTTAGCTCCTCTGGTCTCTCCTGGATCCTGTATAAGTCCTTTAACTTAAGCTCAATATTTTCCATTTCCCTGGTTAGCGCTTCCTTCGTGTATCAGATAATCTGGCAGTCTTGAGAAGCTCAGTGATTCTTCGTTTTCTTCTGTAAAGAGAGCGTCTTTAAATAACAAAAAAAAAAAAAAAAAGGCACAATACCGTGACTGGAACGATACACTACTACTACTACTACTACTACTACTACTACTACTACTACTACTACTACTACTGCCACCACTACCTCTTCCTGCCTATATATAGCCGTCCTGCTCCACTTCTGATTAGTGACTTTGTAAATGGTCCAAGTCGGACCGAAACGTCGTCGTAAGATCCTCTCTTCTATGTGCGGGTTATTTGTGTACAGAGCGTCTTTCTCCAGATTACTTCTTCTCTTGTTATTTCTTAGGGGAATATGCCTTGAACATACTTTAGCTACCAGGAAGTTGATCTTTTAAGGCACTGGTTAGAGTTCATGTTATATAAGACAACTTCCCAACATGTTTCATTTAGGACATGGTTTACCTGGTCCCA
This sequence comes from Cherax quadricarinatus, assembly GCF_038502225.1. NCBI lineage: Eukaryota > Metazoa > Arthropoda > Malacostraca > Decapoda > Parastacidae > Cherax > Cherax quadricarinatus. Next base: position 6,543,987 of record NC_091320.1, read on the forward strand.
GTTGATGTTCTTGTTGTTGAAGTTCATTGTTTATTGCAGAAATTCAGCAGCTCATGTGTGTGACTTTTCACCTGAGCTCCCTCCAGGGATTATTTCTGCTACAACTTTATTTGCTACATTCTTCCATTTTGTGTGTCTTAGACTGAAATCACCAAGCAGCAAGATGTTTAGGGAAGGGACTAGAAGGTTTTCCAGACAGTAGTCAAATTTCGATAACTGTTCCTTCAACTGTTGGGAAGTTGCATCCGGTGGCTTATATACAAGCCAAATGACTAAGTTTTGGTTTTTTATTTTTATTGTTAGAACTTCAACTACATCATTTGTGGTGTTCAGTATCTCCATGCAAGTAAGCAACTCCTTGACATACAGGCCAAATCCCCCTTGTTTCCTGTTCTTTCTGTCCCATCTTAAAAGGCTGTACCCAGTCATTTACATTTCATTGTCAAAGTAATCTTTTGCATGGGTCTCTGTGAAGGCTGGAAACATTGCTTCCCTAGAAGTCCACTGATGAAAAGTGTTTTGTTATTGGTGTATGCCTTAAGGCCCTGTATATTAGCAAATATAAATGAGGTCTTGTTGGGCATTTGTTTCTAGGGACTTTGTTGTTGACATCAGTAGCTGTAAGCCCGGAGGCGCCACTGGCTGTGCCTTCAGTCCAACAAGGCTCCAAGGTGGTGGACTTATTTGGTTATTTTTTTCCATTTCCTTTCTTCGTTTCCCGCAACTTAAAAATCACTTGGAGTGGAGTTTTCATAACTACTGCAACTACTATGATTTGTTTTAAGGGGTGTGTACCTCCTGGTTCCTTTTAAGTGTTATATGGGGCAGTTGGTGTTGTAATATTGTTTTTTAAGGACTGAAGAATGGCACATCTCTGGGTGGAAGAATTTGCAAGAGGTAGAACGACACACTCCTTTAGACAGGAAGTCGCAGCATTTTTTTTTTTGATACTCAAAGTTGAACATTAAAATGGTATAAAATACCGACAGATTGTTAGGTAAGACACATATGCAACAGTTAGGTATCTTTATTTCGAAACGTTTCGCCTACATAGTAGGCTTCTTCAGTCGAGTACAGGGTGATGGACTGATTACATCGTCTTCAAGTATCTTCTGCTTGTTAGGTAAGACACATATGCAACAGTTAGGTATCTTTATTATGAAACGTTTCGCCTACACAGTAGGCTTCTTCAGTCAAGTACAGAAAAGTTGATAGAAGCAGAAGATACTTGAAGACGATGTAATCAGTCCATCACCCTTAAAGTTTTGAGGTGGTCAGTCCCTCAGTCTGGAGAAGAGCATTGTTCCATAGTGTGAAACAATATGGAGAAGAAGTGACAGGATGGAGCTTTTATATAGCGCCAAGAGGCGAGACGTAGGCCACTAGGAGAGGTAAGAACTCAGATGTTGAAAGGTCAGGTCCCTCTCAAATCCAGCCCCTCTCACTAGTGGAAGTTGTCGAAGTTGATTGCAGGTCTGTACCAAGATACCCTTGTGTTGCAGTGTCTGACAGATTGAACATTAAAATGGTATAAAATACCGACAGGTTGTTAGGTAAGACACATATGCAACAGTTAGGTATCTTTATTATGAAACGTTTCGCCTACACAGTAGGCTTCTTCAGTCAAGTACAGAAAAGTTGATAGAAGCAGAAGATACTTGAAGACGATGTAATCAGTCCATCACCCTTAAAGTTTTGAGGTGGTCAGTCCCTCAGTCTGGAGAAGAGCATAATAAAGATACCTAACTGTTGCATATGTGTCTTACCTAACAACCTGTCGGTATTTTATACCATTTTAATGTTCAATCTTCTGCTTCTATCAACTTTTCTGTACTCGACTGAAGAAGCCTACTGTGTAGGCGAAACGTTTCGAAATAAAGATACCTAACTGTTGCATATGTGTCTTACCTAACAATCTGTCGGTATTTTATACCATTTTAATGTTCAATCTGTCAGACACTGCAACACAAGGGTATCTTGGTACAGACCTACAATCAACTTCTACAACCTCTACTAGTGAGAACGGCTGGGTTTGAGAGGGACCTGCCCTCCCAAAGCAACCTACGTCTCACCTCCTGGCACTATATAAAGCCCCATTCTGTCACTTCAACTTCATATTGTTTCATACTATGGAACAATGCTCTTCTCCAGACTGAGGGACTGACCACCTCAAAACTTTAAGGGTGATGGACTGATTACATCGTCTTCAAGTATCTTCTGCTTCTATCAACTTTTCTGTACTCGACTGAAGAAGCCTACTGTGTAGGCGAAACGTTTCGAAATAAAGATACCTAACTGTTGCATATGTGTCTTACCTAATACTCAAAGTTGCATGTCCCATTTGTTTTCCCCGATATTCAATGCTTACAGATTCCCCAGGCATAGAATTTGCACCATTTTGCTTTTGGTTGGGTACAGTTCGTACTGGATTTATTCCCAGTTTGTGCAGATCCTAGAACTGCACTACAGTGTTCGATAGCCAAGCCAGAGACACCATCATCCGTTTTCAGGAGGGTAACATTTTCCCCGGAAGAGGGCTCCTCCTCTACAACTGTAATAGGGGCTATGGCTGTGGTGGTTGCGGTAGAGTCATTAGCAGAATCCAGATTAGCATGAAAGCTGGGGGCTGAGTCTGGGTCAGCCCTAAGGCTGGGGATTGAACTAATTGATGTTTTTGTTTCCTGTATTTTTTCCAGTGGCTATCTATTTTCGGATCAACTGTTGTAGACTGGGCATTCTGAATGTTAAACTTTACTCTTTTCCCATCCTCCCATGCTTCATATATTTTGGATAGACTATCCAATAGTTCTGTTTTGTTATGCTTATTATTTATTAACCTCCTGAGCATTTTTCTGATACCTGTCCAGAGTTCCACATCTTTACTGCAGGTCCAGAAACAACTTTCTAGACGGATGTCATTTTTGGATGCAGCACTTATTGTTGCACAGGAGACATGATGACTGGAAAAACAGAGGTTGTATGTAATTCTGAATTTTTTCCCAAGAGCCTTTTCACATGTCCCACATGTATACTGTACTGCCATCCTGCCTGTATCCTACTTGCAATCCAGGTACCACAAGTACCTGATTTCACTTTACTTTTCTGCTCTGCACTCAGGTGGTGGGGTGTTAGAGGGTCATTACATGGGTATGTCGGATGTATTTAATACAGAGGTTTAGTGTCTATTAATATCGTTTGTGGTGCATAACATCACACAGACTTTTCCAATTCAGGTATATTTCCCAAGCTCCACACACACACACACACACACACACACACACACACACACACACACACACACACACACACAATTAAAGTGCATGTTTTCTTGCTAAGACTTGGTTATTGTAGTATGGGGTATGTGGTAGTATATGGTAGGCCTGTGTGGTTGCCTGGTAGCACTGCCAGATGTATGGCTGTAGCACACTACCCCAGGGTACATGGCACTTCTCGATGCAATGCCACATGTCAGGTTGTTTAATTGATGTCACTGTCAGGGTATTTAATCAATACCGTGAATCCACTGATCAGAGAGTATTTAAATATATATATAAACATGACTGCGAAAACATGACTGTCAGCAATGATATAAAGTATATCGAGTATAAACTACAAATTACCATAACTTGAGTGACAAGTCCCAATAAAATGTTGGAAATACGTCTTTGCCTCACTCACAGGAAAATGGAAAGACACCACACGAAATGCGTCACTCAAGACGCTAAACACATGGCAGCAGACAGCAGGAGATATCAGAGGATAGCAGCGGACAATAGCTGACGGCAGCGGCAGCAGCAACCTGGATCGTCAAAGTGACAGCCAATCCTGACTTCGAGATGGGCTAGGAGGAGTTCATGTTGACAGAGTAGCACACAGTCTTTTTTTTCTCTAGGCAGTCTTCTGTAGCAAATTAAGCACAGAACATTCTTGAGAGGTGAACTAACTACATATATGGGAACGCCATTCGGTTAAGGCCATTTATTTTGTCATGTACCCAAAACATTATAAAAGAGGTAATGTAAATGTATTGACACTAGGAAGTCTAAGACAGCTGATTTAGCATTCTGAGAGTGAGAAGGTAGGCTAGGAAGTCTAAGACAGCTGATTTAGCATTCTGAGAGTGAGAAGGTAGGCTAGGAAGTCTAAGACAGCTGATTTAGCATTCTGAGAGTGAGAAGGTTAAGGCCATTTATTTTGTCATGTACCCAAAACATTACAAAAGAGGTAATGTAAATGTATTGACACTAGGAAGTCTAAGACAGCTGATTTAGCATTCTGAGAGTGAGAAGGTAGGCTAGGAAGTCTAAGACAGCTGATTTAGCATTCTGAGAGTGAGAAGGTAGGCTAGGAAGTCTAAGACAGCTGATTTAGCATTCTGAGAGTGAGAAGGTAGGCTAGGAAGTCTAAGACAGCTGATTTAGCATTCTGAGAGTGAGAAGGTAGGCTAGGAAGTCTAAGACAGCTGATTTAGCATTCTGAGAGTGAGAAGGTAGGCTAGGAAGTCTAAGACAGCTGATTTAGCATTCTGAGAGTGAGAAGGTAGGCTAGGAAGTCTAAGACAGCTGATTTAGCATTCTGAGAGTGAGAAGGTAGGCTAGGAAGTCTAAGACAGCTGATTTAGCATTCTGAGAGTGAGAAGGTAGGCTAGGAAGTCTAAGACAGCTGATTTAGCATTCTGAAAGTGAGAAGGTAGGCTAGACTGCATGTAGCAAACACAGACCAGACCCACCTAATTTTGTAGGCCACGTCCCTTCACACTACACCTCGAACGACACAAAACGTGATATACAATATTTAGTGAGTTCGTCCTATGTGGCTTATTATGTAGTGCTGTTGGGAGACCCTGAAGAAAGGTTGTAAAGGATGGTGGAGAAATTTGAGAAGGTACATAAAAGAAGGAAATTGAAAGTGAACCTAGGATGGTGACGAAGATAACAATAAATTTAGATAATGAAAGAGTGAATATGAGACTGGAGAGAGGGAGTGTAAAGGAAATGAATGTAGCCAGGCAGTGGAGATGTTGTGTCTGAGGGTAATGTGTGGTGCGATTATGCAGAGAATTCGTAACTTGGAGATTAGAAGGTGTGGGATTGCTGAAAATAATATCCAGAGGGCTGGAGAGGGCTTGAGGAGGTGGTTTGGACATTTAGAGAGGGTGGAACAAAATTAGATGACTTGGAGGGTGTATAAATCTGTAGTGGAGTGAAAGCGTGGTAGAGATTGTCCTAGGAAAGGTTTGAGGTTTTGTGTACGAGAGGCATGGACTTCGAGCAAATGTTAAGAGTCAGTGGAGACAAATGGTTTTTATGACTTGACATGCTGTTAAAGTGTGAAAAAGTATTATTTACGAAAGGAATTAGGGAAACCAGTTAGCTGGACTTGAGTCCTGGAGATAGAGAATACAGTGCCTGTACTCTGAAGAAGGGGTGGAGATATGTTGTAGCTTTTGAACTGCAGTATTGTAACGCCTCTGGCAATACAATGACCATCCGGGGATCGAACCCGAGTAATTTAGCCAATCTCACAGGAAGCTAGCTAAATTCTCGATGCTTTAGTCCACTACGCCGCCATGCTACAAACGTTAGGTGCCCAGTAAGTACACCGGACAAGCCATTCTTCACGCAAGCACATTCGTGGCCATGGAGAACTACAGGAACCAATTTTAGATATTCATATGAAAGTATACATATGAACACAAATTCATAGGCACAAAGACACACACATGTAAACATATTTTGCAGCGTTGGTAATTTATGAGGCAGATAAGGTTAAAATATGGGAATGTCTTTTTCTGATCGCTCAACGACGGAAATCCATCAGTTCGGCGCCAGTGTTCAAATTTTTTTTTTACACAGGTCAGTTTTACAGGTTAAGAGATGTTATCCTACCTTAGCTCATTTCAAAGCCCAGCCCTATCTAAGGTATTCTATAACCACCCCAGGATGCGACCCACACTAGTCGGCTAACACCCAGGTACCTACTTACTGCGAGATGAACAGAGACAGCAGGTGTAAGGATACATGCCCAACACTTCCAACTGTCCAGGGGATCGAACCACGGACACTCGGTATGTCAACTAAGTGCGCTACCAACTCAGCCACGGGACACCTTTGTTGTGCTACACTACCTCGTGTACTGAAGTGCGATAAAGACTCGCATCTATTCTACCACAGATGTCACAATCTCAGTTTTCAAAGCGAGTGCCTGAAACTTCAGCTTCAGTCATCACCTTCATACAAATGGTAATACAACTTAGGTCACTCTGGGCCACAGTGGATCGTAACATGATCCACTGTGGCCCAGAGTGACCTAACATGACTGCAGTATCACGGGATGTGTCATACCTCTTGCTACAGGAAGCTAAATTAATTTTTTTGTTCCTGTCATCGCCTTAATTCATACAGTTTGTTTAACTTTTTCATTGCTTGATTCGATTAAGTGTTAATTCATTTTTGTGTATTTTATTTTTAAGTCAATTTTATAAGCTTTTTCTGTGAATACTTTATTTTTCAAACATTTCCTCGTTTTTAAAAATTTCTTTTTTTATTTTCCTAAGAAAGTACCAACAATCTCTGAAACTGTGAGGCTTCTGTGGACGTTCACACCAGTGATTCTTTCAAGCTCTGAAGCTGAGACAGCACAGCTTCAGGGGCAGATCTACAATGAAACTAATGAAGCTTAATTTTAAATGAGTTCTTGCTAATTGACAAATTTTACCTATTCGGCACAACATAAATAAATAAATAAATAAATAAATATATATATATATATATATATATATATATATATATATATATATATATATATATATATATATATATATATATATATATATATATATATATATATATATATATGTCGTGCCGAATAGGCAGAACTTGCGATCTTGGTTTAAATAGCAACGCTCATCTTGCCATATAGGACAAGTGAAAATTTGTGTATGCAATAATTTCGCCAAAATCATTCTGAACCTTACGAAAAAAATATATTTCACTGTGTTTGTTTAGCATTAAATTCTTGTAAACAAATCTAAAATATATTTAGCTGGGTTAGGCTAAAATAAATTGTTCTTGTTATAATAAGGTTAGGTAAGTTTTCTAAGTTCCTTTTGGAGCAAAATTAAAAATTTTTACATTAAAATTAATGAAAAAATATATCTTTAAACGTATAAGAGAAAATTTTAGAAAGGACTTAATTTTAAATGAGTTCTTGGTAATTGACCAGTTTTACATATTCGGCACGACATATATATATATATATATATATATATATATATATATATATATATATATATATATATATATATATATATATATATATATATATATATATATATATATATATATATATATATATATATATACGTCCATTCCTTGATATATTCCTCCATGCGTACCTTTACATATTATCTCAAGCACTTGTAGGTAATCTGGATTCATGGGGTGACTGCAGTACGAGATCCCTTGAACGTAAAAAAGCGAACGTGAAAGTTAATTAGTATTCAGCTCACTGCAATTTTCATTGTGTTCTGTTGTATTGAGGAGGACTCTGTTGCAACAGTACTGGTAGGAATGTGGAAATATTAGAAGGAATAGAAAGAGAGAGAGAGAAAGAGAGGGAGAGGAAGGGTGGTAGGAATTGCGAAAGAGGGGTAGGAAGGTAAGTAGGTGAAAGACAAGCGAGACAGCCAGATATACACACATACCCAGAGAGTTAACTTGTGCTTTAAATGTTCCTGGCGTCTTTCCTTCGTCCAATTACTGTATAATCCCAGCTCTAACTGGCTCAGATCCCGGCATTAAATGGACGGTAAAGGCTCTATAAATTTGGAGGCACTGCGCACACCCGCTTCCAGGGATATCGTACCAGACAGCGCCCAGACTGGCCCACACTATGCCCTTTTATCTTCTGGTAGACAGCGCCTCTAAACTGTACCACAATATGCCCTCTCGTCTGCTGCCAGACATCACCGTTAAACTGGACCACATTGGCAATAGTTATAGCAAGTCAAACGGCGCCGCTAAAGTAACACACATTTACCCTGTAATCTATCAGGCAGCATTGCTAAACTTGACAACACTGGCAGCTGTTGGCAGACAGCGCCGCTAAACTGGCTGACATTATGCCCTGTTATTTGCTTGACTTAAAAGCGAGTGTGCCTTTTCTTTCACAGAAAAATTACACTGAGTTTAAAAGTTGGTGTCTCGCTTTGGGAGAGTAGGTACCATAGTTCTTTACATAATAAACTAATTACAACTGAGTTTATTAACTTGATTTGTATGATCTGAGAGCTGCAGCCCTCTTATACAGTGGTTATTATTATTTAAAAAAAACTTTGGCTGGTCGTTCAGCGCTGCGGTGCTGGAGTTAAGAAAGTCATGGAGTGAGTTCTCTTTTTAAAGAGGACTCACGCCGTGTCATTCTATAAGAAACTAACCAAATGCACCAGCTATGACCTCTATTTTGCATTTTTTTCTGATTCCTAACTTCACAAATCTGTAATGATGATACTGCCACACACAGAACAGAACAGAGGACTCACAGGTAAGAGCCCACTAGGGGCGAGTAGCACACAGAAACACGACCGACGTCTTTCTGCGAGGACTGCCAGATAACACTACCATAACAGATAACACTACGGGTTATTTGTGTATCGTTCCAGTCACGGTATTGTGCCTTTTTTGTTATATATAGTATTAATAAAGCGTCCTCTCTAGCAGAGAGCATCCAGAATACACAATCAATATTTATAATGCTCATACACTGTCCTCTTCCTGAAAGTCCCACCTAAAGGAAGGAGGACAGTGTCTGAGCACTGAAAATATTAATTGTGGATTCTCAATGTTCTCTGATAAGGGAGGACACAGTTAATATATGGTAAACAAACTGCGTGATCTGGCAATCCTTGCAGGGGACTGCCAGATCCCATTGTTTACCATACATTAATAGTGTCCTCTCTAACGGAGAACAAAAATTCACAATTAATATTTACAGTGCTCAGACAGGATTGCCAGATCACACTATGTTTAACACCATCGTCATTTTGCTGGTGGAGTTTCCCCACATACGACAAGAGTCGAAAAAAAAACATATTACCGTAAAGGTTATTGTGGTTTGATGGAATACAATTTGTTGAACTTTAATTCTGACCAAAACTGTTGACAGCGATTTCGAAATTACTAAAAGATTTTTATAAAACAGTCTTAGAAAGAGACCCTTTTCACTGTGGGAGACTGGTAGATAATGACAAACAAGGCGAGCAGCAGATTCTGTGCGATGGTGATTGTTACCCTGACTTTCAGTGTGTATAGAGACCCATCAAAAACTTGACGTCTTTTGGTCTTTGCAAGATCCCAGTCCAGTCCCCTGAGCTTCAGTGCAGTCGACTGGAAAAATGCAGAGTGGGACATATGTCCAAAATTCAGTTAAATATTACCGCTGAAGATATGAAGGGAATGAAAAAAGACATTCATATGTCTCATAGTATACCTGGAGAGGGTTTCAGGGGTCAATGCCCCCACGGCTCGGTCTGAGACCAGGCTTCGTGGTGGATTAGAGTATGATCAACCAGGCTGTTACTGCTGGCCGCACGCAAGTTTACGTACGAACCACAGCCCGGATGGTCAGATACTGACTCTAGATGCCTGTCCAGTGCCTTCTTGAAGACAGCCAGGGGTCTATTGGTAATCCCCTTTATGTATGCTGGGAGGCAGTTGAACAGTTTTGGGCCCCGGACACTTATCGAGTAGTCTCTCAGTGTACTCGTGGTGCCCCTGCTTTTCATTGGGGGAATGTTGCATCTCCTGCCGAGTCTTTTGCTTTCATAGGGAGTGAATTTCGTGTGCAAGTTTGGTACTAATCCCTCTAGGATTTTCCAAGTGTATATTATCATGTATCGTTCTCTCGCCTGCATTACAGGGAATACAAATCAAGGGACTTCAACCGTTCCCAGTAATGTAAGTGCCTTATCATACTTATGTGTGCCGTGAAAGTTCTTTGTACACTTTCCAGGTCAGGAATTTTGTCTGCTTTGAAGGGGACCGTTAGTGTATAGCAATATTCCAGTCTAGAGAGAACAAGCGATTTTATGAGAATCATCATGAGCTTGGCGTCCCTAGTTTTGAAGGTTCTCATCTTCCATCCTATAATTTTCCTAGCAGATGCGGTAGATACATTGATGTGGACTTTGAAGGCGAGATCATCTGACATTATCACTCCCAGGTCCATCAAATTACTTTTTCGCTCTATTGTATGGTTAGAGTTTGTTGTATACCTTGATACAGTTTTAATTTCCTAAAGTTTTCCGTGTCTGAGTAGTTGAAATTTCTCTTCATTGATCTTCATATTGTTTTGAGTGGCCCATTTGAAGATTTAGTTGATGTTCGCTTGGAGTCTTGCGGTGTCTTCGATGGAGGTCACTGTCATGGCAATTCGGGTGACATCCGATATGAGGATGAGGAATAGGATGGAGTGATTACTGTGCCTTGTGGAAAAGAGCTTTTCACTGTAGCTGCCACAGATTTTACTGTGTTACTATTACTCTTTGTATTCTATATGTAAGGAAGTTATAGATCTATGTGCCAACTTTTCCTGTTATTCCTTTATCACACATTTTGTGTGCTATTACACCGTGGTCACACTCGTCGAAAGCTTTTGCAAAGTCGGTGTATACTACATCTGCATTTTGTTTATCCTCTACAGCATCCAGGACCTTGTCACAGTGGTCCAGTAGCTGTGACAGGCAGGAGTTCTCTGCTCTAAACCCGTATTGCCCTGGGTTGTGTAATTGATGGGTATCTAGGTGGTTGGTGATCTTGCTTCTTAGAACCCTTTCAAAGATTTTTATGATATGGGATGTTAGTGCTATCGGTCTGTAGTTCTTTGCAAATTACTTTACTGTCACCTTTGTGGTGTGGGGCTATGTCTGTTGTTCTTGGTGTGTGTGGGATGACCCCTGTGTCCATGCTCCCTCTCCATAGAATGCTGAAGGCACGCAACAGGGACGTTTTGCAGTGTTTGATGAACACGGAGTTCCACGAGTCTGGGCCTGGGGCAGAGTGCATTGTTATGTCCTTTATGGTGTTAGTATAATATCAAAGATATTTGAGATGACCAAATTTTTGGTCTCGTTCATAAAGACTAATATCTAAATATCTTCGTTAAAACTGGTTAAGACTAATACAACAAAAATCTAAATCAAATATTTCAATGGAACAGGATAGATCAATGTCCTAAAATACACAAGCACAATGATCTTGAAGCAGCTCAGAAGTTGCATTATTACATTATCAGCATGGAAGGATTGAAGCCAATCAGATGCAACACTCAGAAATCATCTCATAAAGCATTATTAAAAATTTTCAAATTCCCTCAAAGTAAACTGGGACCTACACAGGCCTAAATCAGTCCAACCTGTTAAGTACAATAAGAAAGTGAGCTTTAAGTAACTCCAGTTCCATGGACCAAAATCCCATCACCAACACCGAGGCAAAATAAAGCAATTAAATAACATTAAATAATAGTATGTCAAAACGGCAGCTACACTCCATTAAATATACCAGATCTTCTACGCAGGCGACACCAGTGTTGAAAGTTTGAAGCCGATCAGGTAACCTTTCTCCAGGTACCCCGATACAAAATTTGGGAATGTCTTGTTTAACATTGTGTATAGAAGCCCCAGGCATGCTAATATAGCCAGGAATATTACCCATGATGCATTACATCTATTTTGAAAATAAGAAGCCGATCGATTACGGCATTTTCGAGTAATTAAAGGAAAGTAAACGAAAATATTACTGAGAATGTTCCAAAAAATCGGCTTTTTTATGGAGTTATAAAAACCATGAAATACGGATTTTCCATTTTCTTTTCTTTTTTTTATTTTCTCATTTAAATTTTTCTATAATCTTTTAAGAAAAATAATTGATTTTGGTTAAAAAAAAAGTCAAATTTGATACAGCTGACAAAAATCTGAAAAAAATTGGCACCCACTCGGCCCAAGATTACTACAAAAATATTTCTAGGGTTTGAATCTGATCAGAAGACTCATTCTCTAGTTATTACACAGGGAAACAATTTATTTAATAGAATTTGCAAATTGAAATTTACCCAGCTGAGTCTGAATGCCAACATTTATTTTGATAAAGGCAACTGACCGGTAAAGTTTGAAGCCAATCAGAGAAGGCATTCTCCAGTAAATGCTCTGACTCCAACGGTACCCAGTTTTTTAACAATTTCAGAGAAAAAATAAAATTTGCACGTATTCGGACTTATAACAACAACAACAACAACAACAATAATAATAATAATAATAATAATAATAATAATAATAATAATAATAATAATAATAATAATAATAAAAATAATAATAATAATAATAATGTACAACGTATACAAACCTAGCTGACATCAATGACATAATATATAGAAAATCCTTGGTTAATCCTAGGGATTACCAATAGACCCCTGGACAGACACCTATAGTCAGTACCTGAGCAGCAGGGTTGTGGTTCGTACGTCAGTTTGCGTGCCGCCAGCAGTAACAGCCTGGCTGATGAGGCCCTGATCCACCAGGAGGCCTGGTCATGGATCGGGCCGCGGGGGCGTTGCCTCCGGAACACCCTCCAGGTATACTCTAGGATGCGACCCACACCGGTCAGCTAACAACCAGGTACCTATTTACTGCTAGGTGAACAGGGACAACAGGTGTCTTAGGGAAACACATCCAAGTGTTTCCATCCGTCCCGGGGATCGTACCACGGATCTCAGTATGTGAGTTAAGTGCACTACCAACTGAACGACGGGTTATCATCCATTACATTTACAAGTCCGTCAAAAGCAGTACTCTTTAGCTACTGAATGTTCATTTATATCACAATTTAACCAATAAAATTGACAAACTGGGACAGAGGCGCGTGAGTTTCCCTGTCTTCTAATATCATGTTTATTTTTTCCCTATAATCTACCCTGTCTATAATTACTATCACATTTGCTTTGTCTGTTTCGTAAGGTAAAGTCCAGGATCTTTCCTTAATTCATGGTATAACTTAACAAATCTTTGAGGACAATTGTGTTGTAGAGGTGTGAGCTTCGCTCAGGGTTGATTGCTATGGGCTGTGATAGAAAATTATGGGAAGCTTATATCTTCAGAGGAATCATCCTAGGGGTCTGTAAAAGGAAGATAGTGTGGAAACCTCAGTAGCAGTGGAGGAAGAGAGTGCCAAAAGAGTATCAAAAGAGAAAGAGATGGAGAAAGCGAAGTAATGAAATCTTGGTAAGCTGGAGATGACTCGGGAAAAGATGGTCACTGGTGATCCATCACATATCTCAAAGGAGGAACCGAGAGGAAAGATTGTGTAAGCTGTGTAGGAGTTTCTGAGGGAAATCCTTCAAATATATTGCATGCAAAAGGTGCAGGAGAGGTACAGGTATCAGGTGAAAGTCTGGAAGTTTGTGAAAACACATAATGTTCTGGCAGAAGATCAATTCCATCATCCGTTGTTTCCTTCCTCTCAAGTATTCCCTGATCCATTGCAGTCCTTTCCTGATGTTCCTGTCTGTTCGTCTACCTTTAGCAGTAATTTCTTGTGCAGAACTGTGTCGAAAGCTTTCTTATAGTTCAAGAAAATGCAGTCTTCCAACCCCCCCTCTCTCTCATGCCTTACTTCTGTCTTCTTGTCGTAAAACTCTAGTAGGTTTGTGACACAGGATTTCACCTCCCTGAAACCTTGCTGGTTATCATGTATAAGCTCATTCCTTTCTAGGTGCTCTACCACTCTTCTCCTGACAAGCTTCTCCATGACTTTGCTTACTATACACGTCAGTGACACTGGTTTGTAGTTTAATGTTTCCTGTTTGTCTCATTTCTTAAAAACTGGGACACTTGCTGTCTTCCACACCTCAGGTAGTTGCCCTGTTTCGATATATATATTGAAGAGTGTTGTAAGTGGCACAAACGGTACATCTGCTCCCTCCCTCGGGATCCCTGGAGAGATGTTGTCTGGTCAGATAGCCTTCGAGGTATCTAGTTCCCATAGCAGCCTCTTCACTTCCTCCTCGGATGTGGACAGTGTGTTCAGCACTTGTTGGTGTACCCTACCATTCCGGTTTGCTGGAGTTCTTTCCGTCTCCACTGAAAATACTGCTTTAAATCTCGTGTTGAGCTTTTTATACACGTCTTGGTCGTTTCTTGTGATCTCACCTCCTTCCTCAACTTGACTATCTGGTCCTTGACTGTTGCTTTCCTACTGATGCGGCTGTGCAACAGTTTTGGATCAGATTTAGCTTTCGATACTATGTTTTTCTAGTATTGCCACTGAGTATCCCTCCTAATCCACGCATATTTGTTTCTGGCTCTTCTACTAATATCCTTATTTTCCTGTGTTTTGTCTTCTATACTTTTTTTCCTTCACTAGCACACTTAGTGAGTGAACCAGGACTCGTTCTAGTCTTCCATTATTTCTCTTGCTCTTGGGTACGAACCTCTCCTCCGCCTTGCATTTTGGGGTCACGAATTCTATTATTTTATATTTTCCCACCAGTTCTCTTTCCCACTGTGTGAGTGTGTATTCACCTAGTTTTGGTTTCAGGGGTAGATTCATAGCTCTTGGCCCCGCTTCTTCATTGCTTGTTACTAGGGCAACTCTCTCTCTCCTCCATGAGCTTAATCGAACCTCTTCTTAAAGTTTTGTATGCATCGTGCCTCCACTACATCACACTCCAGATTGTTCCACTTCCTGACAACTTTGTAACGAAACAAATACTTCCTAACATCCCTTTGACTCATTTGACTTTTCATCTTCCAGCTGTGACCCCTTGCTGTTGAGTACCACCTCTGAAACATTGTCCCAATTCACCTTGACAATTCTTCTCGGTATTTTATACATCATAATCATATCCCCCCCTATCCCTCCTGTCCTCTAGTGTCGTCAGGTTGATTTCCCTTAACCTCTCCTCGTAGGGTATATCCCCTTAGCTCCGGGATTAGTCTTGCTGCAAACCTTTACACTCTCTCTTATTTCTTGACGTATTTGACCAGGTATGAGTTCCTTACTGGTGCTGCATACTCCAATATGAGCCTTAAGTACACAGTCTAAAGTGTCTTCAATTATTCTTTACTTAGTTGTCGAAATTCTGTTCTTAGGTTTGCCAGGCGCCCATATGCTGTAGCAATTATTTAGCTAATATCAGTCTCAGGAGATGTGCTCGGTATGATGCTCACTCCAAGATCCTTTTCCTTCAGTGAGATTTGTAGTCTTTGTCCTATCAGGCTCTACTCCGTTTTCGGTCTTATTTGTACTTCCCCAATCTTCATAACATTACAATTGCTGGAGGTAAACTCCAGGAGCCATTTGTACGACCAGGTTTGCAGCCTGTCCAGATCTCTTTGTAGGTTTACGTGATCCTCGACCATTATCCTCACATAGTCTGCAAACAGATACCTCTGAATCTATCCCTCCTCTCATGTCATTCACATATACTAGAAACAGCACCGGACAGAACTGGCCCTTGTGGAGCCCCAGTCTATACACACATCCATTCAATCACCTCGTCTCGTACCAACACACGTTGTTTACTTCCTATCAGGTATTCCCTAATGCACTGCAGTTCTTTGTCTGCCTGTGTGTGTGTGTGTGTGTGTGTGTGTGTGTGCGCTCGCCTAGTTGTACTCACCTAGTTGAGGTTGCAGGGGTCGAGTCCAAGCTCCTGGCCCCGCCTCTTTACTGGTCGTTGTACTCACCTATTTGTGGTTGCAGGGGTCGATTCAAAGCTCCTGGCCCCGCCTCTTCACTGATTGCTACTAGGTCCTCTCTCTCCCTGCTCCATGAGCTTTATCATACCTCGCCTTAAAACTATGTATGGTTCCCGCCTCCACTACGTCACTTTCTAGGCTATTCCACGGCCTGACTACTCTATGACTGAAGAAATACTTCCTAACATCCCTTTGATTCATCTGAGTCTTCAACTTCCAATTGTGACCTCTTGTGTCTGTGTCCCATCTCTGGAACATCCCGTCTTTGTCCACCTCGTCTATTCCGCGCAGTATTTTATATGTCGTTATCATGTCTCCCCTGACCCTCCTGGCCTCCAGTGTCGTCAGACCGATTTCCCTCAACCTTTCTTCGTAGGACAATCCCCGTAGCTCTGGGACTAGTCTTGTTGCAAACCTTTGCACTTTCTCTAATTTCTTGACGTGCTTGACTAGGTGTGGATTCCAAACTGGTGCTGCATACTCCAGTATGGGCCTGACGTAAATGGTATACAGAGTCTTGAACGAATCCTTACTGAGGTATCGGAACGCTATCCGTAGGTTTGCCAGGCGCCCGTATGCTGCAGCAGTTATTTGATTGATGTGCGCCTCAGGAGATATGCTCGGTGTCATACTCACTCCCAGATCTTTTTCCTTGAGTGAGGTTTGCAGACTTTGGCCATCCAAACTATATTGCGTCTGCGGTCTTCTTTGCCCTTCCCCAATCTTCATGACTTTGCATTTGGCAGGGTTAAACTCAAGAAGCCAGTTGCTGGACCAGGCTTGTAACCTGTCCAGGTCTCTTTGTAGTCCTGCCTGATCCTCATCCGATTTGATTCTCCTCATTAACTTCACATCATCCGCAAACAAGGACTCTTCTGAGTCTATCCCTTCCGTTATGTCATTCACATATACCAAGAACAGCACAGGTCCTAGACTGACCCCTGTGGAACCCCGCTTGTCACAGGCGCCCACTCTGACACCTCGTCACGTACCATGACTCGTTGTTGCCTCCCTGTCAGGTATTCTCTGATCCATTGCAGTGCCTTTCCTGTTATGTGTGCCTGATCCTCTAGCTTTTGCAGTAACCTCTTGTGAGGAACTGTGTCGAAGGCCTTCTTGCAGTCCAAAAAAATGCAGTCGATCCACCCCTCTCCCTTTTGTCTTACTTCTATCACCTTGTCATAAAACTCTAATAGGTTTGTGACACAGGATTTTCCCTCCCTGAAACCATGCTGGTTGTCAATTATAAACTTGTTTCTTTCCAGTTGCTCCACCACTCTCCTCATGATGATCTTCTCCATGACCTTGCATACTATACACGTTAGTGATACAGGTCTGTAGTTTAGTGCCTCATGTCTGTCTCCCTTTTTAAAAATTGGAACTACATTTGCCATCTTCCATACCTCAGGGAGTTGCCCAGTTTCAAATGATGTGTTGAAGATCTTTGTTAATGGCACACACAATATCTCTGCTCCCTCTTTAAGGACCCACGGAGAGATGTTGTCTGGTCCCACCGCCTTTGAGGTGTCAAGTTCGCATAGCAGCTTCTTCACCTCCTCCTTGGTTATATGTACCTCATCCAGCACTTGCTGGTGTACCCCCCTGCTCTGATTTCCTGGAGTCCTACTGGTTTCCACTGTAAATACTTCTTCAAATCTCGTGTTGAGCTCCTGACATACCTCCCGGTCGTTTCTTGTGAATTCCCCATCACCCTTCCTCAGTCTGATTACCTGGTCCTTGACTGTTGTTTTCCTCCTGATGTGGCTGTACAACAGCTTCGGGTCAGTCTTGACTTTCGATGCTATGTCATTTTCGTATTGCCGCTGAGCCTCCTTTCTTATCTGTGCATATTCGTTTCTGGCTCTTCGGCTAATCTCTTTATTTTCCTGAGTTCTCTGTCTTCTGTACCTTTTCCAATCTCTAGTGCACCTAGTTTTTGCCTCCCTACACCTTTGGGTGAACCAAGGACTCGTTCTGTTCTTCCCATTATTTCTGTTTCCCTTGGGAACAAACCTCTCCTCTACCTCCTTGCATTTTGTTGCCACATAGTCCATCATTTCTTGTACTGGAGAAGTTTTAAAGTAGGGGATGAAGTTCTGGTACTTTTGCCTATCAAGTCAAATAAATTATTAGTAGCATGGAAAGGTCCATATAAAGTATTAAAAATTTGTGGGAAAGTTGATTACCTCATAGAAGTCAAGGGGAAACCTAAGCTTTATCATATCAACATCCTTAAGAAATATTACCGAAGAAATTCGGTTAACTGCCTTAATAACTTTGACTTAGTTTTTCCTCACGAACTTGATAAAACAACTGAAGAATGTAAGGTGTGCATAATTGACACCTCTAACTTAGACTATGATGAAGGACTACATGACTTGGTGACTATTGACCACTCGGACGCAACCAACATTAATATTAATGAATCTTTGGATGACCATAAGAGACATGAACTACTTCAATGTGTGAGTAACTTTTCAGACGTCTTTACTGATATTCCAGGTGTTACCTCCACGGTAGTCCACAAGATTGACTTAGTGACGGACAATCCTATCAAACGAAAATTATACCCAGTTCCAGTTCACCTTAGGGATGCATTTGGCCGAGAGGTAGACAAATTATTAAAACTAAAGATCATTGAACCTTCAGTATCTGCATATTGCTCACCAGTAGTCACGGTTAAGAAGGAGGATAATTCATATTGACTTGCTATTGACTTCAAGCCCTTAATGCTATAACTCGGTGGGATGCTGAGCCTATGCCCTTAATAGATAGCGATCTACACAAATTTCATGACTCTTCCTTCTTTTCAGAGATTGATATTGCGCAGGCATATCATCAAGTAATGTTAGATCCTTCTTCTAAGCAGTACACAGCTTTTCCTACACACCAAGGACTGATGCAATATAGAACTATGCCCTTCGGTTTGGTAACTGCCTGTGCTACCTACGTGAGACTGATGAGAAAGGTCTTGGGTAATATGCCAAATGTTTCAGTTTATTTTGATAACATTTACGTAATGACATCCACTTGCGGCGAACATATCCAAACATTAACATCAGTTTTGCGTAGATTACGCTCACATGGCCTCACTGCCAAGCCGAAGAAATGCTTCCTTGGGTATAACAAGATTAGATATCTTGGACTGATACTTTCTAATAACTATCTGCAGCCTCTCCCCAGTAAGATCAAAGCTTCATTAGAATTTAAATTCCCCAAAACCAAGAAGCTCATGCGTAGCTTTCTTGGTTCTGTAAATTTTTATGCACGGTTTATCTGGAACCTTACTGATCTTACAGGCATCTTATCCGACTTCCTTAAAAAGTCTGTGAAGGAACCTCTTGAACTTTCCGACGTAGCTCGGGAAAAGTTTAATGAGATTAAAAATATCTTCTCGAGAGACCCTATACTTAAGATTCCAGATATTAATAAAACATTTTGTTTAAGAAATGATGCCTCTAATACTGGCTTAGGTGCGGTGTTACTACAATACCATGATGGTACTCCCTTCCCTGTATGCTTCCTAAGCCGGAAGCTCCTTCCCGCAGAAACGAGATACTCCACAATAGAAAAGGAATGCTTGGCCCTTGTGTGGGGTATCTCCAAACTTAAATTTTATTTGCTGGGAAAAGAATTCATTTTAGAAACGGACCACAAACCTTTGATATACCTAGAAACTTTTAAGGGAACCAACAGTCACCTCTTGAGGTGGACATTGGCACTCCAGGCTTTTAAGTTCCATATTGTGTATATCAATGGTTCATCCAATTATTTCTGACTGGTTAAGTCATGACAGTCAGTAGAAGATTTGTTGCCTTACGCGACTTCCACATGTTAGAACTTTTTCCTCGCCTATTCTTCTTATACTCCTTGACTATAAGTCTTGGTATGGGGGAGTGTGAGGGAAAAGTTCAATAGATAGGAGTAGCGATGGAGTATATAGTAACAATAGTTTCATTGCCGGCTACTTGTTAAGGTAGGGTAAGTCCAGCTCCCGCTATTCCCCCCCCCCTTTTCCCCCCTCCCCGAAAGTGATAGTTTGCTTGCCGGCTACTTGTTAAGGTCAGTCTAGCTCCCGCTATCCCTTCCCCTCCTTCTTCCCCCCCAAAAGGTGACGTGTGGGGCTCCGGTCCAAACAGTAATCACTAGACTCACAGCTCCCAGCACTACTCTTGGATGACAGAGAGGGTCACCTGCCAATCAACGAGTAGAATTGATGGAGATGGACTAACGTCCTGAGACTTTCCCCTTTTGGATTTAATTACCTGTGAACCTGTATGAAATTGCAGGACGTAACCCCTCATCATTGCAGCGGTAAAGATCCTGCTTTCCTGTCATCGGGATAGAATACTCACTGCTATACTGTGAAGAACTAGCTAGTGGATTGTCACCAACACCCGCGACCCCCCCCCACATCAGCAACGGCTACGATTTCAACAACACGCCGTGTCACCAACACCAGACACCCAAGTTTTATATATGTATATATATTAGCGTTGAGTTCAAATGTTATTATATTCATTTCATTTTTCATTTTTCTTTCAAATAAGAAATACCTTTCATGTTTTATTGTTTTATGTTTGCTTTAATAAATAATAAAGTGTTTATCTTTGTGAATTATTATTTCGTTTTCTATTCATTAATTTTCCTGAGGAGGAGCCAGCCTTGGTAATACTGTCTAAAGTTGTTACAGGGCTGAGTAAGCCTTCACATTCAACATGTTAGAGACACTACCAGAGAGAGAGGAGAGAATGAACCAGCAAGACTGGACCTTGTATTCACCTTGAGTAGTTCTGACATCGAGGATATCATATATGAAAGGCCCATGGGAGCTAGTGATCATGTGGTTCTGTGCTTCGACTACATAGTTGAGCTCCAAGTGGAGAGAGTAGCAGGAATAGGGTGGGAAAAACCAAACTACAAAAGGGGGAACTAGTCAGGCTTGAGGAACTTCTTTCAAGACATTCAGTGGGAGAGGGAACTGACAGGAAAACCAGTACAAGAAATGATGGACTATGTGGCAACAAAATGCAAGGAGGAAGAGGAGAGGTTTGTTCCCAAGGGAAACAGAAATAATGGGAAGAACAGAACGAGTCCTTGGTTCACCCAAAGGTGTAGGGAGGCAAAAACTAGGTGCACTAGAGATTGGAAAAGGTACAGAAGACAGAAAACTCAGGAAAATAAAGAGATTAGCCGAAGAGCCAGAAACGAATATGCACAGATAAGAAGGGAGGCTCAGCGGCAATACGAAAATGACATAGCATCGAAAGTCAAGACTGACCCGAAGCTGTTGTACAGCCACATCAGGAGGAAAACAACAGTCAAGGACCAGGTAATCAGACTGAGGAAGGGTGATGGGGAATTCATAAGAAACGACCGGGAGGTATGTCAGGAGCTCAACACGAGATATGAAGAAGTATTTACAGTGGAAACCAGTAGGACTCCAGGAAATCAGAGCAGGGGGGTACACCAGCAAGTGCTGGATGAGGTACATATAACCAAGGAGGAAGTGAAGAAGCTGCTATGCGAACTTGACACCTCAAAGGCGGTGGGACCAGACAACATCTCTCCGTGGGTCCTTAAAGAGGGAGCAGAGATATTGTGTGTGCCATTAACAAAGAACTTCAACACATCATTTGAAACTGGGCAACTCCCCGAGGTATGGAAGATGACAAATGTAGTCCCAATTTTTAAAAAGGGAGACAGACATGAGGCACTAAACTACAGACATGTATCACTAACGTGTATAGTATGCAAGGTCATGGAGAAGATCATCATGAGGAGAGTGGTGGAGCAACTGGAAAGAAACAAGTTTATAATTGACAACCAGCATGGTTTCAGGGAGGGAAAATCCTGTGTCACAAACCTACTAGAGTTTTATGACAAGGTGACAGAAGTAAGATAAAAGGGAGAGGGGTGGATCGACTGCATTTTTTTGGACTGCAAGAAGGCCTTCGACACAGTTCCTCACAAGAGGTTACTGACTTTTGGAATCAAAATAGGTTTTGTACTGGTCCATTGACAAGCTTAGGTTTTTCGAAACTATGTCAGAGGTCTCCTCAAGTTGCCTCCTCATTAGTCCATAAGTCATGAAGGATGGACAATGGGCCTCTGGCCTGTCTACCATAGAGAAGTTCAAAAGGTGAAAACCCCAAAGAGTCACTGGGAACTTCCCTCATGGCAAACAAAGCACAGGGTAGGTAACGATGCCACTCCTTAGGTTTAAGGGAGCAAAGTTTCCTTAAAATGGACTTGAGAATCGAATGCTGGAGCTCAATCCTCCCATTGCAGCTGGGATGATAGGGTGTGGTGAAGAGAGGCTTCACTCCCAGAAGTTGGTATAGATGTTGCATTAAGTCAGATGTGAATTGTGTCCCACGGTCAGACAAAATTTCTCTAGGGATGCCCACTCTGGAGAAGATGGACAAAAGGGCTTCAGCCACCTCTGTAGTGGTTATGGTCTTTAAGGGTATGGCTTCAGGGAAACTCGAAGCATAATCAACTAATGTTAATATATCTATGTCCCCCAGATGAAAGTGGAGATAAAGGACCAACGATGTCAATAGCTACTCTTTCAAACGGTACCGTAAAGATAGGCATTTTGACCATAGGTACTCGCCTGGTACCTCGGGAGAATGACAGTTGGCAAACTTTACACGATCTACAATAGGTAGTGACATCTGAGGACATTTTTGGCCAAAAATAGGTTTCCCTAATTTTACTTAAGGTTTCACGATGCGAGAAATGTCCGGCCACTGGCAGGTCATGAGCCATTTTAAGAACAATCTCTGCATTGACTTGGAACAACTAAGATAGAATAGTCTATCTCATCTGAAATTAATTTGAATACTGACTAGTACAATATACCTTTTATATATTCAAATTTATATGAAAAGTTTTTCCTTTGGATAACTTGATTTTGTTTAGCGGCATTATGGCAATTCTGAAGAGAAGGGCAATTACATTGTAAATTGACAAAGGAGTCCTTCGATATATCTAAAGGCTTAAAGTCAAGGAAAATCAAAGGATGGGCAGTAGGAGAAGCCTGGGCTTTGGTCTGAGCCCTAGTCAAGACATTTATGGTATCGGAGGTGATACCTTCACTTTCATCTAACAAGTGAACCGGTGATCCTACTACCTCGCTTTCGAGAGTAGCATCACTAGTTTTCAATCCCACATGAATCTCACGAGACATTGTCTCATCTGAACTTTCGTTGGGCTTCTCTGACTCTACAGGAAGAGGATCTGAAAAGCTTATGTCCATCTTTGGTTATGAAAGGTCAATCTCAGAAGGAAGAATGGCACCTTTTACATTACCTATTAGTATGGAGAAAGAAGTGATGGGAGCTAGTACGGCTTCAGACCAACCTGTGAACCATTTAGACCTAATGTAACAACGGATGGTAGGAAAAGCGTCCGTACGGCCCAGGTAGTCTGAAAGTATAGCAGAGGAATGAGTTTCTTTAAGGTTAGGGAAAAGCTTATCAGAAATGACTATACATGTACATCCAGTGTCTCGTAAAATGGTAGATACATTAAGTCCATTAACTGTTCATGAACAGAAGGGTGCTTGGTCATTACAGTTTTTAAAACATCTTCCAACTTTTTGGACCTTCTTAGAAGGACAATCTGGACGTTTATGTACCTTAACACCACACAAATGACAAACAGGAATAAAAGAAGTCATTTTACTTTCCACTAGAGGCTTTGATTTCTTAAGGTCTGATGAACACTTGCCCTTAGGGTTCGATCCCTTTAGGTCTTTATAGGAATTGTGAGCCTCAGCATACAGGTCAGCAGCCTCAGCAACTTCCTCAGCTTTAATCAGGTTACGTTCTCTGATGAATGTTCGTATCTGATGGGGAAGAGCTGTCAGGAACTGGTCAGCAACCATGAAGTCTCTAAGAGATTCATAACTGTGATCAATTCCTGAACTCTCTATCCAAAAGTCGAACAAACGAAAGAGTGTTACCTGTAACTGCTGAAAGTTCTGGCCAGGCTGTAAGGTGGCATACCTGAAATCTTTCCTGTAAGAATTTGTGGTTTTTTGGTATGCTTTAAGGATTGCCTTCTTCAGTAGGTTATAATTACATATGATATCCTGCGACAAAGTTGCATAGATATTCAAGGCTGTACCAGAAAATAACATTCCTAACCTGGTAGCCCAGGTGTCAGCAGGCCATTCACAGAGGGTAGCGGTATTTTCATACCTGATAATGTATGAAGTTATGTCTTCACCCTCTGTGAAGAGAGGTAAATTAGGTGTTGGAATATGTGCACTAGCTGCATGATGTTCAATTACTCCTTCCTCTAATTGTTATTGTGTAAGAGTTAACTTTTTATTCTCTAATTCAAGGTGAGCTTGTTCGAGCTCGCGATCCTTTTCTCTCTCCCTTAACTCTTATTCTCTGTCCTTTGCTCTTTCCTCAAGTTCCCTTAATTTAACTTGTTCCTCATGTACTCTAGTTCTTTCTTCACGATCAAGTCTATCACGCTCCTTTTTGTCTTCTCTCTCTCTTTCTAACTGTCTTTCTAGGATTTCTCTCTCAATTCTCTCTCTCTCCTTTTTCTCCTGTCTCTCAAGGTTCTCTTTCTCCTTTTTATCCTCTCTTTCTCTTTCTGTCTTTCTTGATTCTCTCTCTCTATTCTTTCTCTCTCCTTATTCTCTTCTCTTTCGATTCTCTCTCTCTCTCTTTCAAGTCTTTCCTGGATCTTAGCACTAATGAAAGATTCTAAATTTTTCCCTGTTATACCTAACTTACTTCCAGCATTCATCCAAAACTGGTATTCATCCATACTTGCAAGAATAACTTAAACTATCAGGGGAAATGAAACGGGTATTAAAGAAAACAGAGGGTTCAATTCCTGCTCCGCTCAAACTGTAAATAAACCAGAGGGCTCGATCCCTACTTCAATTAAACAATATGTATTAATTAAAACGAAGGGTTCTATGCCGGCTCCGAGCAAACAGTAAGTAGAATGGGGTCACTTGACCATCCAATCTTCTCACCAACAAATCAAGAGTGTCCTATGACAGTTCCCTTGATAAAATAAAGAGCTCAATGAAACAAATTGTCACTGGAAAATCTCGGGTCCCTAGATTCTAATCCTCCAAAGTGTTTCAAGCTCCAAAAGATGGCAGAATTAAATATTATATCCTGCCTGGCTTGACTTACAATAAATTGAGACTATAACAATCACCAAATCATTTAAATACCTGTACCGTAGCCCTACCATAGAGAATGATTACTCATGGTTGGTGGTAACCGTCTGTGGTATGCGGCGTTGAAGTTCCAATGGTAGATTCGAGATGGAGTTGAATCTTGATTCAGTAGAGTTGATCCTGGCAAGGTCGCCACTTGTGAAGGCTTACTCAGCCCTGTAATAACTTCAGACAGTATTACCAAGGCTGGCTCCTCCTCAGGAAAATTAATGAATAGAAAACGAAATAATAATTCACAAAGATAAACACTTTATTATTTATTAAAGCAAACATAAAACAATAAAACATGAAAGGTATATCCTATTTGAAAGAAAAATAAAAAATGAAATGAATAAAATAACATTTGAACCCAACGCTAATATATATATATATATATATATATATATATATATATATATATATATATATATATATATATATATATATATATATATATAAAAAACTTGGGTGTCTGGTGTTGGTGACACGGCGTGTTGTTGAAATCGTAGCCGTTGCTGATGTGGATGGGGGGGGGGGGTCGCAGGTGTTGGTGACAATCCACTGGCTAGTTCTTCACAGTATAGCAGTGAGTATTCTATCCCGATGACAGGAAAGCAGGTTCTTTACCGCTGCAATGATGAGGGGTTACGTCCTTCAATTTCATACAGGTGCACAGGTAATTAAATCCAAAAGGGGAAAGTCTCAGGACGTTAGTCCATCTCCATCAATTTTACTCGTTGATTGGCAGGTGACCCTCTCTGTCATCCAAGAGTAGTGCTGGGAGCTGTGAGTCTAGTGATTACTGTTTGGACCGGAGCCCCACACGTCACCTTTCGGGGGGGGGGAAGAAGGAGGGGAAGGGATAGTGGGAGCTAGACTGACCTTAACAAGTAGCCGGCAAGCAAACTATCACTTTCGGGGAGGTGGAAAAAGGGGGGGGGGAATAGCGGGAGCTGGACTTACCCTACCTTAACAAGTAGCCGGCAATGAAACTATTGTTACTATATATTCCATCGCTACTCCTATCTATTGAACTTTTCCCTCACATTGATGCATGAGGTTTTCCAGTACCACATCCATCATCTTGGCTCTCCATGTTTCGGGACCCCCATGGGGCTCCAGGTTTTCCCAGTCAATCTCCTTGTGATTGAAATCACCCATAACTAGTAACTTTGCTCCCCCCCATGTGTGCTCTCCTGGCCACCTCGGCTAGTGTGTCGACCATTGCTCTGTTGCTCTCATCGTATTCTTCTCTTGGCCTCCTGCAGTTCTGTGGTGGGTTGTACATTACTGCAATTATCATCTTATGTCCCTCAGATTGGACTGTTCCTACTAAGTAGTCCCTTTCGCCCGTGCCATCCATTCCTTCCATTTTCTCAAGCCCCCACTGGTTTTTAATGTGTGTGTGTGTGTGTGCACTCACCTGATTGTGGTTGCAGGGGTCGAGACTCAGCTCCTGGCCCCGCCTCTTCACCGACCGCTACTAGGTCTTTTCTCCCCCTGCTCAATGAGCTTTATCATACCTCGTCTTAAAACTATGTATAGTTCCTGCCTCCACTACATCGCTTGCCAGATTGTTCCACTTCCTAACTACTCTATGACTGAAGAAATACTTCCTAACATCCCTTTGACTCATCTGAGTCTTCAGCTTCTAATTGTGACCACTTGTTTCTGTGTCCCATCTCTGGAACATCCTGTCTCTGTTCACCTTGTCTATTCCACGCAGTATTTTGTATGTCGTTATCATGTCTCCCCTAAGCCTCTTACCCTCCAGTGTTGTCAGACCGATTTCCCTTAACCTTTCTTCATAGGACATTCCCCTTAGCTCTGGAACTAGCCTTGTTGCAAACCTTTGCACTTTCTCTAATTTCTTGACGTGTTTGACCAGGTGTGGGTTCCAAACTGGTGCTGCGTACTCCAGTATGGGCCTGACGTACACAGTGTATAAAGTCTTGAACGATTCCTTACTGAAATACCGGAACGCTATTCTCAGGTTTGCCAAGCGCCCATATGCCGCAGCAATTATCTGGTTAATGTGTGCTTCTGGCGATGTACTCGGTATTATACTCACTCCTAGGTTTTTCTCCTTGAGTGAGGTTTGCAGCCTTCGGCCACCTAGCCTATACTCTGTCTGCGGTCTTCTTTGCCCTCCTCCGATTTTCATGATTTTGCATTTGGCGGGATTAAATTCTAGGAGCCAGTTTCTGGACCACACATCCAGCCTGTCCAGGTCTCTTTGTAGACCTGTTTCGTCCGCGTCTGATTTAATTCTCCTCATTAACTTCACCTCATCTGAAAACAGGGACACTTCTGAGTCTATCCCTCCCGTCATGTCGTTCACATATACCAAGAATAGCACTGGTTCCAGGACTGACCCCTGTGGGACCCCGCTCGTCACTGGCGCCCACTGTGATACCTCATCAGGGACCATGACTCGCTGTTGCCTCCCTGTTAGGTATTCTCTGATCCATTGCAGTGCCCTTCATGTTATACGTGCCTGTTCCTCTAGCTTCTGTACTAATCTCTTGTGAGGAACTGTGTCGAAGGCCTTGCAGTCCAAGAAAATGCAATCGACCCACCCCTCCCTCTCATTTCTTACTTCAGTTACCTTGTCATAAAACTCTAGTAGGTTTGTGACACAGGATTTGCCTTCCATGAATCCGCGCTGGCTGTCGTTTATAATCTTGTTCTGCTCCAGGTGCTCCACCACTCTCCTCCTGATAATCTTTTCCAAGACATTGCTTACTATACACGTCAGTGACACTGGTCTATAATTTAGTGCTTCATTTCTGTCTCCCTTCTTAAAGATGGGGACTACATTTGCCTTCTTTCATACTTCAGGTAGCTGCCCAGTTTCAAGGGAAGTGTTGAAGATTTCGGTGAGTGGCACACACAGTGTCCCTGCTCCCTCGCTAAGGACCCACAGAGAGATGTTGTCCGGTCCCACCGCCTTTGAGGTATCTAGGTCACTTAGGGGCTTCTCCACCTCCTCCTCAGTTGTGTGTAATTCATCCAACACTTGTTGGTATATCCCCTGTTGCTGTACACCACTGTTTTGTCTTCCCATTGTCCCTTCAGCCTCCACTGTAAATACTTCCTGAAATCTCATGTTGAGCTCCTCACATACCTCCTGGTCGTTTCTTGTGAGCTCCCCACCTTCTTTCCTCAGCCTGATTACCTAGTCCTTGACTGTTGTCTCCCTCCTGATGTGGCTGTAGAGTAGTTTCGGGCCAGACTTGACTTTCGATGTTATGTCATTTTCATACTGCCGCTGCACCTCCCTCCTTATCTGTGCATACTCGTTTCTGGCTCGTTGACTAATCTCTTTATTCTCATGAGTCCTTTGCCTTCTGTACTTTTTCCATTCTCTAGAGCACTTAGTTTTTGCCTCCCTGCACCTTCGGGTAAACCAAGGGCTTGTTCTGTCCTTCCCATTATTTCTGTTACCCTTGGGAACAAACCTTTCTTCTGCCTCCTTGCATTTTGTTGTTACAAAGTCCATCATTTTGTTTACTGAAGTGTGTGTGTGTGTGTGTGTGTGTGTGTGTGTGTGTGTGTGCGTGTGTGTGTGTGTGTGTGTGTGTGTGTGTGTGTTTCTGTATGTGTGTGTGTGTGTGTGTACTTACCTAATTCACCTAATCGTGGTTGCAGGGGTCGAGACTCAGCTCCTGGCCCCGCCTCTTCACCAACCGCTTCTGGGTCCTCCCTCTCCCTGCTCTATGAGCTTTACCATACCTAATCTTAAAACTATGTATGGTTCCTGCCTCCACTACGTCTCTTGCCAGACAATTCCACTTCCTAACAACTCTGTGGCTGAAGAAATACTTCCTAACATCCCTTTGACTCATCTGAGTCTTCAGCTTCCAACAGTGACCCCTTGTTTCTGTGTCCCATCTCTGGAACATCCTATCTCTGTCCACCTTGTCTATTCCACGCAGTATTTTGTATATCGTTATCATGTCTCCCCTGACCCTCCTGTCCTCCAGTGTCGTCAGACCGATTTCCCTTAACCTTTCTTCGTAGGACATTCCCCTTAGCTCTAGAACCAGCCTTGTTGCAAACTTTTGCACTTTCTCTAATTTCTTGAAGTGTGTGAGTGCGTGTGTGTGTGTGTGTGCGTGTGTGCGTGCGTGTGTGTGTGTGTGTGTGTGTGTGTGTGTGTGTGTGTGTGTGTGTGTGTAGTCACTTAGTTGTACTCACCTAGTTGTCGTTGCAGGGGTCGAGTCACAGCTTCTGGCCCCGCCTCTTCATTGGCCGCTACTAGGTCACTCTTCCCGCTCCATGAGCTTTATCATACTTCTTCTTAAAGCTATGTATGAATCCTGCCTCCACTACATCGCTTCACAAACTATTCCACTTCCTGACAACTATGTGACTGAAGAAATACTTCCTAACATCCCTGTGATTCATCTGAGTTTTCAACTTCCAACTGTGTCCTCTTGTTGCTGTGTCCCATCTCTGGAACATCCTGTCTCTGTCCACCTCGCCGATTCCTCTCAGTATTTTATACGTCGTAATCATGTCTTCCCTATTTCTCCTGTCCTCCAGTGTTGTCAGGTCGATTTCCCTTAACCTCTCCTCGTAGCCCCGGGACTATTCTTCTTGCAAACCTTTGCACTTTCTATACTTTACGTGCTTGGCTAGGTGTGAGTTCCAAACTGGTGCTGCATTCTCCAATATGGGCCTAACGTACACAGCGTACAGGGTCCGGAACGATTCCTTATTAAGATGTTGGAATCCTGTTCTGAGGTTTGCTAGGCATCCGTATGCTACAGCAGTTATTTGGTTGATGTGCGCCTCATTAGATGTGCCTGGTGCTATGTTCACCCCAAGATCTTTTTCCTTGAGTGAGGCTTGTAGTCTCTGGCCCCCTAGACTGTACTCCGTCTGCGGTCTTCTTTGCCCTTTCCCAAACTTCATGACTTTGCACTTGGTGGGGCTGAACTCCAGGAGCCAATTGCTGGACCAGGTCTGCAGTCTGTCCAGATCCCTTTGTAGTTCTGCCTGGTCCTCGTCCGATTGAATTCTTCTCATCAACTTCACATCATCTCCAAATAGGGACACTTTGGAGTCTACTCTTTCTGTCATGTCGTTCTCAGTTATCAGAAACATCACCGGTCATAGGACTGACTCCTGTGGAATCCCACTCGTCACAGGCGCCCACTCTGACACGTGGCCTCGTACCGTGATTCGCTGCAGTCTTCCTGACAGGTATTCCCTTATCCATTGTAATGCCTTCCCTGTTATCCCTGCCTTATTCTCCAGTTTTTGCACTAATCTCTTGTGTGTAGCTGTGTCAAACGCCTTCTTACAGTCCAAGAAAATGCAATCGACCCACCCCTCTCTCTTGTCTTACTGCTGTCACCCTGCCATAGAAGTCCAGTAGGTTTGTGTGTTTGTGTGTGTGTGTATGTGTGTGTACTCACCTATTTGTACTCATCTATTTGTGGTTGCAGGGGTCGAGTCCTAGCTCCTGGCCCCGCCTCTTCACCGGTTGCTACTAGGCCCTCTCTCTCCCCGCTCCATGAGCTTTATCAAACCTCGTCTTAAAACTGTGTATGGTTCCTGCCTCCACTACGTCATTTTCTAGGCTATTCCACTGCCTTACAACTCTATGACTGAAGAAATACTTCCTACTATCTCTCTGACTCATTTGTGTCTTCAACTTCCAATTGTGGCCTCTTGTTTCTGTGTCCCCTCCCTGGAACATCCTGTCTTTGTCCACCTTGTCTATGCCACGCAGTATTTTATATGTCGTTATCATGTCTCCCCTGACCCTCCTGTCCTCCAGTGTCGTCAGGCCGATTTCCCTTAATCTTTCTTCATAGGACATTCCCCTTAGCTCTGGAACTATCCTTGTCGCAAACCTTTGTACTTTCTCTAGTTTCTTGACGTGCTTTATCAAGTGCGGGTTCCAAACAGGTGCTGCATACTCCAGTATGGGCCTGACATACACGGTGTACAGTGTCTTGAATGATTCCTTACTAAGGTATCGGAATGCTGTTCTCAGGTTTGCCAGGCGCCCATATGCTGCAGCAGTTATCTGATTGATGTGTGCTTCCGGAGACATGCTCGGTGTTATACTCACCCCAAGATCTTTCTCCTTGAGTGAGGTTTGCAGTCTTTGGCCACCTAGCCTATACTCTGTCTGTGGTGTGTGTGTGTGTGTGTGTGTGTGTGTGTGTGTGTGTGTGTGTGTGTGTGTGTGTGTGTGTGTGTGTGTGTGTGTGTGTGTGTGTGTGTGCGAGCGCGCTCGCTCGCCTGCGTGTGCTGGCGTGCATGCGTGAGTTATGCGTCAGATTAAAGAGAATGATTTTGAGAAACTTTTGCTCTTTGCTTTTTCGCATCCGCCTCATCAAGCCAACTTTGTGATGTTCATCCTTGTTATTGCTGTGTTGTGTCTCGGGTGACCTGGCGCTGATCCCTCGTCTTCCTCGCTCTGGCTTAACTCGACCCAGGATTTCCTCTTTTTTGCAGATCAGAGATCAAGGCTGCATGTTCCATTGTTAAGATTCTCATGATAGCTGTACACGCCAGTTGGAAATACACACAAACACACACACACACACACACACACACACACACACACACACACACACACACACACACACACACACACACACACACACACACGCATGCACATTTAAAAAGAGGTATGATAAAGTTCATGGAGCAGGAAGAGTGACCTAGTAGCGGCCAGTGAAGAGGCGGGGCCAGGAGCTGTGAATCGACCCCTGCAACTAAAACTAGGTGAGTACAACTAGATGAGGACAATTAGGTGAGTACAACTAGGTGAGTACAACTAGGTAAGTACAACTAGGTGAGTACAACTAGGTGAGTACAACTAGGTAAGTATAACTAGGTGAGTACAACTAGGTGAGTACAACTAGGTAAGTACAACTAGGTGAGTACAACTAGGTGAGTACAACTAGGTGAGTACATTAAGGATCAGTAAGCATAATTAAACATCATAAATCTTTACATAGCAGAAATGTGACCTGACATACACAGGTCACTGTTACGTTACTCTGTGTGTGGCAGATATTATTCCACTGTTTTGATCTTCTCACTTTGAGTAACATCAGGTAGACGTAAATTTATTTTTCAACATACTTTATAATCCTATGACAGGGTGGACATTGATTTTCTTACAATTCTCACATTTTTTCCCGGTAAAAGTAGGCCTTAGACAGGGATGTGTGATGTCACCGTGGTTGTTTAATATATTTATAGATGGGGTTGTAAGAAGTCGAGGGTCTTGACAAGAGGCATGGAGTTAAATATAAGGAATCACACATAAAGTGTGCTCTTGGGAGATTCTGAAGAGAAGTTGCAGAGATTGGTGGATGAATATGGTAGGGTGTGCAAAAGAAGAAAATTAAAAGTTAAGGTTATGAGGATAACAAAAAGATTAGGTGATGAAAGATTGGATATCAGATTGGAGGGAGAGAGTATGGAGGAGGTGAATGTATTCAGATATTTGGCAGGTGAATCATAGAATTGATGAGGGGAAAAGGGTGAGTGGTGCACTTAGGAGCCTGTGGAGACAAAGAACTTTGTCCTTGGAGGCAAAGAGGGGAATGTATGAGAGTTTTTTACCAACACTCTTATATGGGTGTGAAGCATGGGTGATGAATGTTGCAGCGAGGAGAAGGCTGGAGGCAGTGGAGATGTCATGTCTGAGGGCAATGTGTGGTGTGAATATAATGCAGAGAATTCGTAAATCATGTGTTATGAATAAATCTTTTTTTTTCTTAATCTTGATTGTGTTATAATTCGTACTAACATTGATTTTCTTACAATTCTCACATTTTTTTTAAATCAATATAGTGGTTAAAATCTCTCACATGAATATATGTAACATAAGATTTTACTTAGTTTTAATTCTGTATTTGTGTTATTGTAATATTTGTTCAATATTTTTTCCAATTTGCTCAAAACATATTTTTTTTTTTGGTACGAGAAAACGTGAATACACAACCACATCCATATTTTGAGGATTTTTTACCAACTAATTTCGTTTTTAACGTCAAGAGTTTTGGGTTGAAAAGACCAGTAAGTCATCACTTGGACATATTAGAAAACATTTCGGTCCTGGACCTTAATTACATCGTAATGTCTTCTAATGAATATATTCTAGGGTGTTCTGACGTATCTATCTGGACTAATTTCTCGGTATCTATTAAAAAGTTTTATGTCAAAAGTTTTAAATATAATTTCGTTTATGAAACTCTTAAGTACAGAAGAAATATCAACAAATCTTTTTAAAAAAAAAAATGGTTCCTTGCCCATTTTTTGGGGTTATAAAATGTATTTCTGGAAATTTATAGAAAATTTACATAAACTTTTTGGATATTATAGATTATATCCCGTTTCGTATATTTATTAAAGACTTGGTATTCATATTTTGGTTTACGTGTAATTTCTTATATTTATAAGGAGAAAAGCATTCAAATTTAGAAGTGTAAATTTCAATTTTCCAGTTTTATTAAATAAGTTGTTAACTATATAATAACTTGAGAAAGGTTTTCCAGATCGGCTTCAAACTATGAGCGCTGGTGTTTCTTAATTAGAATGATTTTTAAGGCAATGTAGTCAAATTGGAGTTTATTTAAAATAAAACAAGTGTTTTTCATAGATTGTGAAGAATTTGCAATAAAATATAAATGACAAAAGAAAACTGAAAGAATGTATGAAGTATGTATTTAACCATACCATATTTAATGTATTAAGAATGTATTTAACCATACCATATTTAATGTATTAAGAATGTATTTAACCATACCATATTTAATGTATTAAGAATGTATTTAACCATACCATATTTAATGTATTAAGAATGTATTTAACCATACCATATATAATGTATTAAGAATGTATTTAACCATACCATATTTAATGTATTAAGAATGTATTTAACCATACCATATTTAATGTAGGAAGAATGTATTTAACCATACCATATTTAATGTAGGAAGAATGTATTTAACCATACCATATTTAATGTATGAAGAATGTATTTAACCATACCATATTTAATGTATGAAGAATGTATTTAACCATACCATATTTAATGTATGAAGAACGTATTTAACCATACCATATTTAATGTATGAAGAACGTATTTAACCATACCATATTTAATGTATGAAGAACGTATTTAACCATACCATATTTAATGTATGAAGAATGTATTTAACCATACCATATTTAATGTATGAAGAATGTATTTAACCATACCATATTTAATGTATGAAGAATGTATTTAACCATACCACTGGATTGTCATTACGATTTCGTGAGTCAAGAATATACTTACTTAACACAAGCCTTTACACGTCTTCAGTTTCCATCTTTCTTCATCCGAGATTACAGACTCAAGGCACAAGGTATCCTCAACAAGCCGCCCATGGAACAGCCCTCTAAGCAGTTCAGAATGCTCCTATGTGGTGTTGTTGCCACGAATACTCGCCGGGCACTTCTTAAGAGTAACATAAATGTTACCACCATAAACACATCATCTATCAAAGACCTCACTACGAAACGCAGCCCCACATCTCTAACTTCCACAGTAGGCGTCCACATCATGCCCTGTGGATTCTGTCCCATGAAATATGTAGGCGAAACAGGCAGAGATATGGTGGTCCGCGTAAACGAGCATCGAAGTGCCAGTAACTGAGACGATTAAAGGTAGGCCTGTGTCCTCCACTGGCGTTTTTCTAAAGTTTTTCTAAACGACCCTCTATGTCCATGTATTGTTTATAGCGGTTTTATAAAGCTCCTGGAGAGCGAAACGTTGCCACAATAAAATGTCACATTAGTTGCACTTCTGTCCTTTTACCTAGCAGCAAAAATGTCATCTACATAGCGGAGTCAGAGAAAATGGCGCACACCAATAGTAGGAAAAACACTTACTAAGTATTCCATATAAAGATTAGCAAGAACAGGGTGTAGAGGAGAGCCCAAAGCGACAACGAAAGTTAGAGAATAATATTTACTTTGAAAGGAAAATAAATCTGAGCCCACACATAGGCGAATAAGATCAAGAAAGACATCAATCAGTAGGTACAGGAAGTCGAAGTAGCCCTTCACTGGCCTTCTTGCCAAGAAAATTAAGAGCATCATCAAGAACATTAAAAAAGTTGGAAAGAATAAGGCGCTTACTTGCAGGGTCCATAAAAAAGAACAAAAAAGGCACAATTCCATGACTGGAACAATACACAAATGATCCCGCAGCTAAGCGTCTTATTCTATTCAACATTTTTAATTTTTTTCCTTCTTTCTTCCTTCTTTTAAACCTCTCTTTCGTTCTTATGAAGCTGCTGTTATTGCTTCCAAGTCTCATAAGATTAACACCAGACTAACATCCTTCGCACTAATCTTGTTCGTACTTCTCCTCTTGTTATAGATACTCCTGGTGTCTACTCTATTTCATGTTCCTCTTGTCCTCCTCAGTACTTAGGAGAAACTGGTCGTTCTCTTCCTAACAGACTCAATGAGCATAAAATAAGTGTTAGGCTTGACGACACCAACATTGCTTTTCTCTGTCATGTCAGAGATCACAGTCATCCTATTGACTGGTCGTCCGCTAAAACTGTCTACCCTACTTCTAACTTTCACAGTCGCCGTCTGGTTGAATCCTCTCTTATACACAACTTTCCTTGTATTAACCTTTGTCCTGGCTTTGTCTCCGTAGATGTCTTCCTCTCCCATTACACTGTCAAAGGCTCCAAACTTTAGAACACACGTAACTTAACCAGATTCTTTTCTCTCCTCTTTATACCTCTTCTCCTTTCCTTTTTCTTGTTTTGGGTGGTCTCCTTTCTTCTGCCTTGAGTGTTTTATCCTTTACTCTCTCTCCCCCCTCCTTTCCTGTGTTTTTGGTCTTACCCCTTGTGTTCTTTCAGCTCTCCTGCAGTGCTCCTCTTTCATGGTCTTTCACTGACTCAACTACTACTACTACTATTACTACTACTATTACTATTACTACTACTACGTCCTTCCTGCTGCCTTTGGCTCCAACCTTTTCATTTGTCTGCTTTTTTCTATTTTTTTTTGTCCCAGCAACCTCTCTCCCTGCTTCACACTACCACTACTGTTTCCACTACCTGTCTCACCTCTGCCACTACTCCTCCTACCTCTCTCGTCCTGTCCCTACCAGCTTGCCTATATATACTGGCTCCTCCTCTCCTTCCTGATAAATGGTTACAACTATAACCATTAATTTTTAAAGGGGTAGACCGGTAAGCCAGTGGAAGGCCTCCGTCAGATGACCAAAAGTTCCAATGGCGGGTCATCATCTGAGTAAGACCCGCGTCAGGAAACACTTGTCCTGTTTCCTGACGAACCTTACCTAACCTAACCTCTCCTTCTTTATAGTGTGACTTTGTAAACAGCTCAAATCGGACCGAAAAGTCGTCGTAAGCTCCTCTCTATGTGCAGATTATATATATATATATATATATATATATATATATATATATATATATATATATATATATATATATATATATATATATATATATAGAGTGAGTGGTGCACTTAGGAGTCTGTGGAGACAAAGAACTTTGTCCTTGGAGGCAAAGAGGGGAATGTATGAGAGTATAGTTTTACCAACGCTCTTATATGGGTGTGAAGCATGGGTGATGAATGTTGCAGCGAGGAGAAGGCTGGAGGCAGTGGAGATGTCATGTCTGAGGGCAATGTGTGGTGTGAATATAATGCAGAGAATTCGTAGTTTGGAAGTTAGGAGGAGGTGCGGGATTACCAAAACTGTTGTCCAGAGGGCTGAGGAAGGGTTGTTGAGGTGGTTCGGACATGTAGAGAGAATGGAGCGAAACAGAAGGACTTCAAGAGTGTATCAGTCTGTAGTGGAAGGAAGGCGGGGTAGGGGTCGGCCTAGGAAAGGTTGGAGGGAGGGGGTAAAGGAGGTTTTGTGTGCGAGGGGCTTGGACTTCCAGCAGGCATGCGTGAGCGTGTTTGATAGGAGTGAATGGAGACAAATGATTTTTAATACTTGACGTGCTGTTGGAGTGTGAGCAAAGTAACATTTATGAAGGGGTTCAGGGAAACCGGCAGGCCGGACTTGAGTCCTGGAGATGGGAAGTACAGTGCCTGCACTCTGAAGGAGGGGGGTTAATGTTGCAGTTTAAAAACTGTAGTGTAAAGCACCCTTCTGGCAAGACAGTGATGGAGTGAATGATGGTGAAAGTTTTTCTTTTTCGGGCCACCCTGCCTTGGTGGGAATCGGCCAGTGTGATAATATAAATAAAATAAATAAATATATATACACACATATATATATATATATATATAAATATATATATATATATATACATATATATATATATATATATATATATATATATTCAACAAGTCGGCCGTCTCCCACCGAGGTAGGGTGACCAAAAAAGAAAGAAAATCCCCCAAAAGAAAATACTTTCATCATTATTAAACACCTTCACCTCACTCATATATAATCACTGATATTGCAGAGGTGCCCAGATACAACAGTTTAGAAGCATATAATATATATCGACTCGCCTATCCTAGTTGCTTCAGTA
Source organism: Cherax quadricarinatus (assembly GCF_038502225.1). Taxonomy (NCBI): domain Eukaryota; kingdom Metazoa; phylum Arthropoda; class Malacostraca; order Decapoda; family Parastacidae; genus Cherax; species Cherax quadricarinatus. The sequence goes on from NC_091320.1 coordinate 6,581,503, forward strand.
TGAAGATTTCTGAAGTGCCACAATTCTGTGTGTATGAGTGTGTGTGTGTGTGTGTGTGTGTGTGTGTGTGTGTGTGTGTGTGTGTGTGTGTGTGTGTGTGTGTGTGTGTGTGTGTGTAAGCAGCACACGGAGGTGTCTTGGTATTACCATTACATTACCTTTTCCAAAGGTATTCTTCTCATTTTCCTTTCACTCCTTTTACATTCTTTTAGTCGTCTTATTACAGCAGCTATGGATCTCAGGCGCGTCAAGCTGACTAGCAACATTTTCCCAGTAAAGATCTCATCACTTAGTTTGACATTTGCTTTGATCCTGTCATCATGAAATTCCGCTGCTGGTGGTTTTTCCTCTGAGCCATCTTGCTATAGCAATACTCTCGTCTCGTGATTGCCTAAATTGCAAAGCCGCTTATGACGTCCGAGATTTGGATTATTATCTGCACTGATCTTGTGTCGCGTGTTTTGGGAACTCTACCTAATAATTGTTTTTTTATGTGTCTCGGTTTAGTGTAATTCGGTGCTGGAGGAATTTATATTGACTTGAAATACAAAGGTTTCAGGTGGAGAATGATATCAGTTTCCAGAACATTAGTTCAACTGTCAGGAAGATCAGTAATCAGGTCAGGAACGAGATCGCCAGTCAGGAAGAAAGATCAGTGCTCAGGTCAGGAGCGAGATCGCCAGTCAGGAAGAAAGATCAGTACTCAGGTCAGGAGTGAGATCGCCAGTCAGGAAGAAAGATCAGTACTCAGGTCAGGAGTGAGATCGCCAGTCAGGGTGAGGAAGATCAGTGCTCAGGTGAGGAGTGAGAGGACTAGCCGGATCAACAGATCACTGGTGACGTCAGTACTCAATCGCTGATCAGAAGGCTGGTTATAAATGAGACCACTGATCAGATCATGGGACAGTGGTGAGGCCCTTATACCACTGATCAGATCATGGGTCAGTGGTGAGGTCCTCATACCACTGATCAGATCATGGGTCAGTGGTGAGGTCCTCATACCACTGATCAGATCATGGGTCAGTGGTGAACTCCTCATATCACTGATCAGATCGATAAATTAGACACATGTGCAACTCTTGGGTATCTTTATTAAGGAAACGTTTCGCCACACAGTGGCTTCATCAGTCCATACACAGGAGAAGCTTGAAGAACAAGAGGAGAATGAGGTAATCAGTCCCTCAACCTTGAGTCGATGAGGTCAGTCCATCAATCTTGAGTAGAATACGGCATATGAGCGGAGAAGGAGCTTATGAACCGTAGGCAGGAGAGGTGCAGCAGTCGTGTATGGACTGATGAAGCCACTGTGTGGCGAAACGTTTCCTCAATAAAGATACCCAAGAGTTGCACATGTGTCTAATTTATCAACGTGTCGGTTCTGTGAACCATTCATCAACAATACTGATCAGATCACTGGGTTAGGAATCAAATCTCAAAACAACTTGTCGGGTCACTAGCACAGTGGTGAGATTATAAGACAACTGGTCAGGCTATGAGTGGGACCATAACTTGTTCAGTAGTCAGGTAACAAGTGATATTAATATTCAGGTCATAAGCGAGATTAGTAGTCAGGTCATGAGGGAGATCAACATTCAGATCATGAATCAGAGCAGTAGTAAGGTCTTAAGTGAGATATGTAGTCAGGCCATGAGATCAGTAGTCAGGTCGTGAGTAAGATCAGAATTCAGGTCATAAATGAGATCAGTAATCAGGTAATGAGCAAGATCAGCAGTCAGGTCATGAGCGAGATTAGTTGTGGATCATGAGTGAGATCAGTAGTTGGGTCATGAGTGAGATCAGTAGTCAGGTCATGAGTGAGATTAGTAGTCGAGTCATGATTGCGATCAGTAGCCAGGTCATGAGTGAGATTAGTAGTCAGGTCATGAGTTAGATTAGTAGTGAAGTCATGATTGAGATCAGTAGTCAGGTCATGAGTGAGATCAGTAGTCAGATCATGAGTGAGATAGTAGTCAGACCATGAGTGAGATCAGTATTCAGGTCATGAGTGATATCAGTGGTCAGGTCATAAGTGAGATTAGCAGTCAGGTCATGAGTGAGATCAGTAGTCAGGTCATGAGTGTTATCAGTAGTCAGGTCATGAGTGTTACCAGTAGTCAGGTCATGAGTGAGATCAGTAGTCAGGTCATGAGTGCTATCAGCAGTCAGGTCATGAGTGAGATCTGTAGTCAGGTTATGAGTGAGATCTGTAGTCAGGTCATGAATGAGATCAGTAGTCAGGTCATGATTGAAGTCAGTAGTCAGGTCATCAATGAGAGCAGTAGTCAGGTCATGAGTGCTATCAGTAGTCAGGTCATGAGTGAGATCTGTAGTCAGGTCATGAGTGAGATCTGTAGTCAGGTCATGAATGAGATCAGTAGTCAGGTCATGATTGAAGTCAGTAGCCAGGTCATCAGTGAGAGCAGTACTCAGGTCATGAGTGAGATCAGAAGTCAGGTCATGAGTGATATCAATATTCAGGTCATGAGTGAGATCAGTAGTCACTGCTGCCATGCAGTCAGCATATTATCACCTGGTGTCTTGTGTTAGCTTCAGTGCTGGGTGGGTAGCATCACCTTCGTCTGTTAGGTGTGTGGTGACTGCATATGCTATGTAGTCCTTGCCAGACTAATTGTACAGAGCTGCTGGCGTATTGCTCGTTCTCTTGACAATAAATATCGTCAGAATATAACTACTGAACAGCTTCTTAAGTTAATTAGGTGACCCGTAGTTGAGTATGAAGCGCACTCAGCTCACACACTGGGATACGTAGTTTGATCCCCGGTACGGGTGGAAATATTGGGTATGTTTCCTTAAGACACTTACTATCCCTGTTCATCTAGCAAGAAGTAGGTATCTGGGTGTTAGCAGACTGGTTTGGGTCGCATCCTGGGGACAAAATTAACCTACGTTGCCCGAAATGCTCTGCATAATCAGGAGCTTTCTATACAGTATTTCACTGGTGTCAGCTGTGTCTGTATAAGTTGTGTCATGTACTTGTAGAGATATAGATTATTATTATTATTATTATTATTATTATTATTATTATTATTAGTAGTAGTAGTAGTAGTAGTAGTAATAGTAGTAGTAGTAGTAGTAGTAGTAGTAGTAGTAGCAGTAGTAGTAGCAGTAGTAGTAGTAGTAGTAGTAGTAGTAGTAGTAGCAGCAGCAGCAGCAGCAGCAGCAGCAGCAGCAGCAGCACCACCACCACCACCACCACCACCACCACCACCACCACCACCACCACCACCACCACCACCACCACCACCACCACCACCAGCAGCACCAGCAGCAGCAGGAATATCCGCTAGGAATTTTTATTGACCTAAGAAAAGCGTTTGACACAGTAGACCACGGCATCCTACTCCACAAACTTGACCATTATGGTATAGGAGGTCATGCGCTTGCATATTTCAAATCCTACCTTACTAATAAATATCAGTATGTCACCATTAAAGACACAGCCTCATCAACACGGTCACTTGATACTGGAGTTCCGCAGGGAAGTGTCCTTGGACCCCTGCTCTTCCTCATTTGCATTAATGATCTTCCAAACGTATCCCAACACCTGAAACCCATTCTCTTTGCTGACGACACGACTTACGTCATCTCCCACCCTAATCTTGCCACCCTCAACACCATTGTCAACGAGGAGCTGCTCAAAATATCGACTTGGATGACAGCCAATAAACTTACACTTAACACTGACAAAACCTACTATATTATGTTTGGTAGCACAGCAGGTGTTGCGCAACTTTAGCATACATACAGAGGTACAAAAAAATACAGGTAAGAGCAGCATGCCAAAGCCACTTATATGCATAGCATTACGGGCTGGCTTAAAATTAACTTAAGATTAACTAAGCAATGATGAAATCAGTGATAAGACATTATTGTAAACAGATAACTATAAAATACAAATGAGTATTACAAAGACAGGTCCTATGCTTGCATGCATTGCTGTTCATTCAGGTAGTGTATTTAAAAAAAAAATAACAATGTTAGGTTTAACATTTGTGTGATATAATTGTGAGTAACATTTAGGATATACAATTTATAAGGTTCAGTTATTCAGTATTTATTTGGTTTTGAGTGAGTAAGTGAACTTTGAGAAGAGACTTGAATTTATAAACAGGTAGTGTTTCTTTTATATTTACAGGTAATGAATTCCAGATTTTAGGGCCTTTTATGTGCATTGAGTTTTTGCATAGCGTGAGATGGACACGAGGAACATCAAAGAGTGATCTGTGCCTTGTATTATGGTCATGTGTTCTGTTGAGGTTGGCAAGGAGATGTTTGAGGGGGAGGGTTAATATCAGAGTTAAGTGTTCTATGTATGTAATAAGTGCAATAATAAGTATGGATGTTTTGTATGGTGAGTAGGTTGAGTGTTTTGAATATTGGTGGAGTGTGCTGCCTATAGTGAGAATTTGTTATCATTCTAACTGCAGCCTTTTGTTGGGTAATTAGTGGTCTGAGATGGTTAGTTGTTGTTGAGCCCCATGCACAAATTCCATAGGTGAGATAGGGGTAAATAAGAGAGTGATAAAGGGCCAGAAGGGCTGACTGTGGAACATAGTACCGTATCTTCGATAGTATGCCTACAGTCTTGGAAATTTTCTTAGAAATTTGTTGTATATGTGTATGAAATTTGAGTCTATTATCGAGGTGGATTCCTAAGAATTTTCCCTCTGTTAGCTTTGTGATAGGTGATCCGTTTATCGTTATGTTAAGAGGTACATCTGTAGCTCTGCTACCAAACTGAATGAAGTAGGTTTTGTCAATGTTTAGTGTAAGTTTGTTAGTCCTCATCCAGGTAGATATTTTCTGTAATTCGGTGTTTACAGTATTGGCTAGCGTGACTGGGCTCGGGTGAGAGAAGACGTATGTGGTGTCATCTGCAAAAAGTGTGGGTTTGAGTAATTGGGAAGCATTTGGTAGGTCATTTATGTATAGGAGAAAGAGAAGAGGGCCAAGGACACTTCCCTGTGGGACACCAACTGTAATTGGTTGTGCGGAAGAGCTTGCCCCATTTGCGTACACATATTGGCTTCTGTTGCTGAGGTAAGACTTGAGGTAGTTGAGGGAGTGCCCTCTAATACCATAGTGTGACAATTTTACGTGGAGCAAGTCATGGTCAACTGTATCAAAAGCTTTACGTAAGTCAATGAAGATCCCCAGTGGGACTTCTTTTTTCTCTATTGCAGTGTATATATGTTCTAGCATGTGTATAATAGCATCATTAGTATTTTTATTAGGCCTGAATCCAAATTGGCAGGGGTTGAGAATGTTATGGGAGATGAGGTAGGAGTAGATTCGTTTATGAATTAATTTTTCGAAGATTTTTGAGAGAGGGTGTAAATTGGATATTGGCCTATAGTTATTCAACTCTGTTTGGTCTCCTCCTTTAAGATCGACAACACTCTAATTGCCAGACATAATGAGGGCAAATTCCTAGGTCTATATCTCGACAATAACCTAAATTTCAGCACACATATCGAACACATAACAAAAAAAGTATCCGAAACGGTGGGGATCCTCTCCAAGATACGATATTACGTGCCGCAAACTGCCCTTCTCACACTACACCATTCACTCATTTATCCATACCTCACCTATGCTATTTGTGCTTGGGGATCAACTGCAGCAACACACCTAAAGCCAATAATAACCTAACAAAAAGCTGCAGAAAGAATAATCGCTAAATCTCATCCCTGGCAACACCCCCCCTCCCCCACTCTTCATAGATCTAAACTTACTCCCTGTTCAGAACATCCACACTTACTACTGTGCAATCTATATCTACAGGACCTTAAATTCCAATATTAACCTTGGCCTAAAATGCTTATCCACAGGCATAACACCAGACACAAACATCTCTATGACATTCCCCGTGTCCGACTAAACCTTTACAAAAATTCAATGTGTGTCAAAGGGCCTAAAATCTGGAACACCCTACCTGAAAACTCGAGAACTGCAGACACATTCATCACTTTCAAAACTACAGTTAGAAAACATCTTATCTCCCTGATACACCCCGACAACTAACTACATGAAAACCACCTGGTGGTTCACACTTACACTCACTCACCCATTGACTATAAACACAGAAATATGAATCTTAATCTTAAAATAATGAATCCTAACTAGTCATAAGTTTGTCTATGATATTTCAATATAGACACTATGCATTGTACCAAAACAAAAACATTCACATTGCTAAACTCACAAACTATAATGTAGTCACATAGCCTTAATATCATAATCTGTAATAATTTAAAATTAAGAATTAATCTAAGTCTGCCCGAAATGCCTAGCCATGCTAGGTGTCCTAGTGGCCCCCTCTGTAAATAGTATTTTAAAACAAGTAAACCACACAATATCCAAAATCTGTAAACCCCGCATTGTAATCCTTGTAGAGAATAAACTTGATTGATTGATTGATTGATAATAGTAGTGGCAGCAGCAGCTTTAGTAGTAGTAGTAGTAGTAGTACACCTGGGAGTAAGACATATCTAGCATTGACCACCTGGGTGTGAGTGGGACATACCTAACATTGACCACCTGGGTGTGAATGGGACTGCCCTAGCAAATCACCAACCAGTACATACTGTGTCGTCCCTCCTATAACCTTTTAATGCAGATTCCTGTCTTTATTTAATCCACTGAACATAAAGATTACGAGCTGCTGTCCTAAATCTCTTCATTTCATAGCCCAGCATTTTCTATGTTATACTGCCACGCCCTAGGACGCCTCACGCAACTGTGATAACACCCAGAAACCTACGGTATTTACTGCTAGGTGAACCTAAGCAGCATGTGTAGGGAAACGAGAGGCACGTAAAGCAATAAAAATCCACAATACCGTAACTGGACAATGCATAAATAACTTGCACTTAAGAAAGAAACATTTGACGATGTTTTGGTCCGACTTAGACCACTGACAAGTCATACGAGGAGAAAATTTTTCTACAACCCCCAAGGGGTCTATTCCCCTGGGGACTAACGTCCCTTGGGGGAGTGACCCCTGCATGGAGCTAGACCCTTCTCACTACTTTCCCAAACTGTGAAGATGAAAGGGGTCATGTCTTGTATCCTTGCACTAGCACAGATCAAGGTCTTATGTGTTACTACACAACTTCAATAAGCACAGTCCAGAATGCCCATTGGTCTTAACACGTGTGTCCGATCCAGCAAAACCAGACACCCTCTAATGGGATTACAGATTTATTGCTGATAAAGGTGACATACAAGAGAGACACGAGTACAGCAAAGTTTACACTCTACGGGAGTGTAAACGAACAGACGTTTGTCTGGGAAAATGGTGATTTCCCAAGACCAGGAAAAATCCAAAAATATATGCTCGGGAACTGATAATATATCTAGAGGCATTATTTAAAAAAAAATCTGAATCTCAGACTGAAGGAATCAGCTCCATTCGATTGTGTCAAGGTGAGAGAGCTGGCGCTAACGTTTGTAGACCCTAGATCAGCAGATACCCGTCCATAGAAGAGGGCAGGAGGTAGCAACAGCTTTGATTCGAGACTGCAGTTTGGTTTTGGCGAGTGAACATACGACAAGACGGCCGGATGACGGGTGACGGGGTGGGGGTGCAGCCATACCCGGCCACCCTACGTAGAAATTTTCGTTGCCAATTTTGTGTGCGCATTTCCCGTGCCGTGCATTGATGATCTTCAGGAAAACTAGACATTCTTTCTGCCGTGAATAGATACGGGCAAGTCAACGAATGTAGCAAGTACCACGGGAGTATTTTTCCTGTGTAGTTCACTCGCATTAACTGTCAGGCGACGTGTACCAAGCAGACGACGAAGTGGGGACGTCCAGGGTCATCTCTTCAATCGAGCAAACGATTTCAGTCTAAGTGATGTCAAGACGTCACAGGTTCCTGTTACAACGAGCCAGGAAAGTTCTGTTTTACTTACATCCACCCATTTAGCACTGCAGTGCTTAGGGTCGATGTTGAGTGAATAGAACTGACCATTACGAAGTTGTGAGATGCTGGCCAAACCTAAAACTACAGGTAATGGATTTTCCACGATTTCCAGGTGTTACACCTGCAGTACCTGAAGGAATTATATCTTCAAGGCAAGTATTAACCCTTGTTATTTAATCTTGCAAACAGCTCTGGTGCGTCTGTAAACAATGAATTACGAGAGACTTAACACTTAACACTTGAGGGAGGATGTAAATAATTTCCGGGTGTCATCAACAAAGATGAGTATTAATACACTTAGGGGTTCCTCTAATATAATATTTTTTATATGCTCTAAGCTGGACCGAAACGTCGTCATCGATTTCCCTCTCATAACCACTGGTTATTTGTGTAAGTCATTTACATATATATTTGCAGGTGAACATGGGTATTAAGATTAAGAAGACTCAGGTACTTATTTAGAGCTAGGTATCACAGAGGCAGCAGAGATTGGTAAGAAGTCTTCCTCACATGGGTTATGAGCTAAATGCTATACTGACCTACAAGTTACCTTAAAAAAAAAAAATTGTTTTTGCTACACCACTTAGCAACAAGACAGATTTTACAAAAAAAAAAATCTCTGAAACGCCAATGAGCTAAAATTTTGACACAACTGTGCGCCACTGCTACGCCACTAAACTTTAGGTTTTACAAGGCTTTGCCTCTACTTCCCCAGTGAACTATAAGTCTCTGTCACAAACAAGTTTGTGTCTGCGTCAGATAACGTTGAAGATCGCTCTTTGTTGAGTTAGATATGTAGAGGAAACAAGTTTTGTAAAAGTTTGCTATCTGCCACCGTTTGTCCTCTTATCACAAAAAAATATTTTAAATCCTCAGCGTTCGGAAGCGTTGCTTTGGCCGCTGGTGTTGTATTTGTAATAGAATGCCCCAGTTCTCTACTTTCCATGTTAGTGATGGATTGTTGGAGTTCCTCAGTTCTCGCCTCTCCGTTTTAGGTTAGGTTGTTGAAATGCTCCGGTGCTGTTGTAGTGCTCCAGTGCTGTTGTAGTGCTCCAGTGCTGTTGTAGTGCTCCAGTGTTGTTGTAATGCTCCGGTGTTCTGCTCTGAACCTGCTCTAAACCATTTACATCACAAAGAAAACCTGGGCCAACTTTGCTTCTTAGAGCTAACTTAAGCGTCTGTTGTGTAGTCCTGATGTAAATATCAGTGTGATGGCTCACTACTTTTGTTTCCTTCTCTTTTCTTGCTGGTATATTAGTTCAGAGCAGCAGTTAAGCGTATACCCACTCATCTTTTCTCTTTGAAACTGCTACTGTAACGCAGGAATATATAGCAAATCCATGAAAAGGTCAGACTGGTGTGCATAAATTTCGTTGTGAACTGTTGTCACCTGCTCATAACTTTACTTTAGGCAGAGGTTGAAAATATATTAAGCCACTTCCTTCTTTCAAACGATGACCGATTTCAAGTACATCTCAAAATTAGTGCTAGGCTTGCCGACACCAATAATACTCTTTTCTGTCCGTGTTAGAGATCACAGTCATCCCATTAACTGGTTCTCTCCTAAAACTGTCTACCCTTCTAGCTTTCACAGACGTCGTCTTGTTGCAACATCCCTTGTACACAAGTTTCCTTATATGAGCTTTCTTCCTGGCTAGTCTCTGTAGATGCTTTCCTTTCTTATTACATTGTCAGATGCTCCAAACTTCAGAACACTTGTGACTTGACCTGATCTTTATCTTCCCATTACCTTTTCTCCTTTCCTGTATTTTCTTTGCCTTTCCTTTCTGCTACCTGCTGAGGTTTGCCCTTTGAGTTTTCATTCTGGATTTTTGGTCCCTCCCTCGTGGACCATTAACTTTCCAGCTCTGCTCGTTTTTCTTTTTTTTTCTCTTGTCCTTAGACTACCTCCACTACTACAACTATTACTACTACTGCTACAACTACATCGCTAACCTTCCACTCTCTGACTCTTGTGTCACTACCATATCCCCTCTTAATACCACCTCGGCCACTATTGCACTACTTACTACTACTACGAATACTGCTATTACTACTGCTACTACTACTACTACTACTACTACTACTACTGCTGCTGCTACTACTAGTGCTGCTGCTGCTGCTGCTGCTGCTGCTGCTGTTGCTCCTGCTCCTGCTACTACTACTACTACTCCTACTGCCACTACCACCATTACTTCTACCCTTTCACTACCACCTCCTCTCGTTCTCCCGGCCCCGCCCCCTCTCATAAATATACTGGCTCTCTTCACTTCGAGCTTGTTTGACTAGTTAATGGTTCAAGTCGGACCAAAACGTCGTCTTAAGTTACATTCTCTTATGTGCGGGATACTTGTGCTTTGTTCCAGTCACGGTATTGTAGTTTTTTATTCTTCTCTGGATATTGTTCAATCGTTTGCCCAAATATCCGCGAGTAGTTTTTGATTGATTTACATTTGCAGTCAGTCATTGAACAATAACCATTAGTTGCTGTGGGACACTGGAGACTTCGAATGGATTACGTATACAGGTTTTAGACGGATACATGTGGGGAGTCTCCCAAGTTGCTGGCTCCTCTCTCGATGTCTTCAGTTTAGCTTTTAACTTGCTCTTTCAAGACAATTTCATTAGTTCAGATGAAATCTTGTTAAAGTTGAAAGAAATGAAGGGAATTCTCATATACACAACATGGTCAAAAGATGAGAATATCTGTTATTTTTTTTAAACATTTCGACCTTTTATTATGTGTTGATGTCTGTGTTTATTTAACACATCATGTTTAACTGTAATTCATAAAATGCCGAGAAAATGTCAGCCATTTATATTAATTTTTGTAAGCAGATCACGCAGGCAAAAAGACGAGTAAACAGGGATGTCCATAAATAATTAGTAATATACGCTGGATATGTACACACTCAACTTTAAGCTTCAACTAAGCTCAATCTTCTATCAGGAGAGGAGTGTGGGGTGGGGGCCCCTTCCCCCTGGGGTGGGGGGCCCCTTCCCCCTGGGGTGGGGGGCCCCTTCCCCCTGGGGTGGGGGGCCCCTTCCCCCTGGGGTGGGGGCCCCTTCCCCCTCACTCTCCACTAAATGTACATTTATCCAACAAAGCATCGCTCGGAACCATAAGATATAATTTATTTAGTTTTAAAATGAAAAGGATTGCATACTTAATAATAATAAAGGTAAACGATTAGAGCATTAAAATATAAATTTAGAATCAGTTATCCTCACAGTTCCGCAGTGTAAACAAATGCACCAAAGGCTCATATTCTTGCCAAAAAGATTTGTTTAACATTAATTTAAATGTAGGAGAGCTCACCTACCATGACTATCTTAATTACAAAGGATCTGTTAATAAGATGGTGCGAAGCATAACACCTTTGTTCCCTTCCCGAGACTCGTGTATCACTCCAAACACTGGGTTCCCTGAAGAGGTAGAAACAAATAGCCTAGTTTACCAGGTATTTAAGTGACTCGAATCTTATCCTTGAAGAGGAGCGAGAGATGAGCAGACAGCCACAGTGGCACAATAGGCTAAAAATTCAATATCAATGGAAACGGCCTGCAAAATACCGACCGTAAACTGATATTTATTCAAGTTGCTTCTTGATGTCTTGGAAAGGGGAAGAGTGCTGCATTCCTACCGCTGAAGACGAGTCTGGGAAGCCAAGATCTGCAGAATGTGGGTGGTTGTAAGTTGGTTTAGAAAGACACGTAAGCAAACACTATAACATATTTATTAGAAAACGTTTCGGTCCTGGGACCTTGATCACTTCTTTCTAAACCAACTTGTCGGTATTTATTACCAAGGTTTATACCGTGGTTGTAAGTGAACATTCATAAGAATCACCGTGTTTCACGGAACTACACTACGCCTTTCCGTAAAAGATAACGAGCGATACATTTTGGTGTTAAAATCTTAGTTACCCCTTTACCGGGGGGTTATTGTTAAATGTTAATTCAAGCAACAAATCTTATAACCTTCAAGCAATGAGTTTACATTCCGGTCGAGGTGACAAAAAAAAAAAAGCCTACAGAGATGGCTGCAGTTCATATTTTACCACTGGAGATGGGACTCCACTACAACTGGAAATGCAGTTTTATAATAGTGACTATGTGCAATTCGCAGTAAAAACAGAATGGTGCTTTCACTGTTAGATTTAGTCACACACACAACTGCTACGATCCTAGTACACTACAACATGGAGTCTCTGAAGTGAGCAATGTATTTAAATAATGTTTGTGAATGGTTGTGTGGGTATGTTGTATAACCCGTATTATGATTACCATCCATCGCTAACGACCTGTGTTAATAAGTAGTGGGGTTACATAAGAGTAATTCTTCTGATTCTTACCACAACAACTCTTCTTGAAATATGAACGACAAGATTCCTTGTCTCTGGCTTCAGACAAATAAATCAGTTTCCTGAATACTTCACTGTCAACATCCCAGAACTATGCTGCTGGGGAGCCTGAGTTGAAACCTACCAGGAATGTCCCAATTTATTACTACACACTCTCCATAAAGTGGTAATATATTGTTAATAAAAAGTTTATTAATGAGCCGGTGGGTTAGTGTTCTTTTAATATTTATACATATTATGGATGCCATGATCCTATTAAATCATTGTATACATATAAAGCTAAATGTGTTATTTCAGGTTGTTACTCGTAATATAATAGCTAATTTGAAAAGGGTATAAAATACCGACAAATTGAAGACTTAGACACATGTGCAACAGCTGGATATCTTTATTGATGAAACGTTTCGCCTACACAGTAGGCTTCTTCAGTCAAATACGGAGGAAGCAGGTGTAATGAAATAAAGATGATGTAATCAGTCCATCAACCTCGGAGAAAAAATATTTGAGGTGGCCAGTCCCTCAACCTGGAGAAGTGTTCAGCTCCACGGACTTGGATAACGTCTCAGTAATTACATTATTCTCTTCTCTGATTTGGTGTATGTTTTTATTGAACGGCAGAATACAGGGACCTGCCTTGTATGGGCTAGTAGACCTTCTGCAGTGTTCCTCCATTCTTATGTTCATATGAATAAGAAGTGTTTTTTTTTTCATACTTTGAATGAATGTGTGTGTGTGTGTGTGTGTGTGTGTGTGTGTGTGTGTGTGTGTGTGTGTGTGTGTGTGTGTGTGTACTCACCTATTTGTGGTTGCAGGGGTCGATTCATAGCTCCTGGCCCCGCCTCTTCGCTGATTGCTACTTGGTCCTCTCTCTCCCTGTCCCATGAGCTTTATCATACCTCGCCTTAAAACTATGTATGGTTCCCGCCTCCACTACGTCACTTTCTAGGCTATTCCACGGCCTGACTACTCTATGACTGAAGAAATACTTCCTAACATCCCTTTGATTCATCTGAGTCTTCAACTTCCAATTGTGACCTCTTGTGTCTGTGTCTCTTCTCTGGAACATCCCGTCTTTGTCCACCTTGTCTATTCCGCGCAGTATTTTATATGTCGTTATCATGTCTCCCCTGACCCTCCTGTCCTCCAGTGTCGTCAGACCGATTTCCCTCAACCTTTCTTCGTAGGACAATCCCCGTAGCTCTGGGACTAGTCTTGTTGCAAACATTTGCACTTTCTCTAATTTCTTGACGCGCTTGACTAGGTGTGGATTCCAAACCGGTGCTGCATACTCCAGTATGGGCCTAACGTAAATGGTATACAGAGTCTTGAACGAATCCTTACTGAGGTATCGGAACGCTATCCGTAGGTTTGCCAGGCGCCCGTATGCTGCAGCAGTTATCTGATTGATGTGCGCCTCAGGAGATATGCTCGGTGTTATACTCACCCCCAGATCTTTTTCCTTGAGCGAGGTTTGCAGTCTTTGGCCATCTAAACTATAGTGTGTGTGTGTGTGTGTGTGTGTGTGTGTGTGTGTGTGTGTGTGTGTGTGTGTGTGTGTGTGTGTGTGTGTGTGTGTGTGTGTGTGTGTGTGTGTGTGTGTGTGTACTCACCTAGTTGAGGTTGCAGGGGTCGAGTCCAAGCTCCTGGTCCCGCCTCTTCACTGATCGCTACTAGGTCACTCTCCCGGAACCTTGAGCTTTATCATACCTCTGCTTAAAGCTATGTATGGATCCTGCCTCCACTACATCGCTTCCCAAACTATTCCACTTCCTGACTACTCTGTGGCTGAAGAAATACTTCCTAACGTCCCTGTGATTCATCTGTGTCTTCAACTTCCAACTGTGTCCCATTGTTGCTGTGTCCCATCTCTGGAACATCCTGTCTTTGTCCACCTTGTCAATTCCTCTCAGTATTTTGTATGTCATTACCATGTCCCCCTCTATCTCTCCTGTCCTCCAGTGTCGTCAGGCTGATTTCCCTTAACCTCTCCTCGTAGGACATACCTCTTAGCTCTGGGACTAGTCTTGTTGCAAACCTTTGCACTTTCTCTAGTTTCTTTACGTGCTTGGCTAGGTGTGGGTTCCAAACTGGTGCCGCATACTCCAATATGGGCCTAACGTACACGGTGTACAGGGTCCTGAACGATTCCTTATTAAGATGTCGGAATGCTGTTCTGAGGTTTGCTAGTCGCCCATATGCTGCAGCAGTTATTTGGTCGATGTGCGCTTCAGATGTGCCTGGTGTTATACTCACCCCAAGATCTTTTTCCTTGAGTGAGGTTTGTAGTCTCTGGCCCCCTAGACTGTACTCCGTCTGCGGTCTTCTTTACCCTTCATCAATGTGTGTGTGTGTGTGTGTGTGTGTGTGTGTGTGTGTGTGTGTGTGTGTGTGTGTGTGTGTGTGTATGTGTGTGTGCGTACGTGCTTGTGTGTGTGTGTGTGTGTGTGTGTGTGTGTGTGTACTCACCTAATTGTGGTTGCAGGGGTCGAGACTCAGCTCCTGGCCCCGCCTCTTCACTGATCGCTACTGGATCCTCTCAATCTCTGCTTCCTGAGCTTTGTCATACCTCTTCTTAAAACTATGTATGGTTCCTGCCTCCACTACTTCACCTGCTAGGCTATTCCACTTGCTGACAACTCTATGACTGAAGAAATACTTCCTAACGTCCCTGTGACTCGTCTGAGTCTTCAGCTTCCAGTTGTGACCCCTTGTCCCTGTGTCCCCTCTCTGGAACATCCTATCTCTGTCCACCTTGTCTATTCCCCGCAGTATCTTGTATGTCGTTATCATGTCTCCCCTGACCCTTCTGTCCTCCAGTGTCGTCAGTCCGATTTCCCTTAACCTTTCCTCGTACGACATTCCCTTGAGCTCTGGGACTAGCCTTGTTGCAAACCTTTGTACTTTCTCTAACTTCTTGAAGTGCTTGACCAGGTGTGGGTTCCAGACTGGTGCTGCATACTCCAGTATGGGCCTAACATACACAGTGTACAGTGTCTTGAACGATTCCTTATTAAGGTATCGGAACGCTATTCTCAGGTTTGCCAGGCGCCCGTATGCTGCAGCAGTTATTTGGTTGATGTGTGCCTCCGGTGATGTTCTCGGTGTTATGGTCACCCCAAGGTCTTTCTCCCTGAGTGAGGTCTGTAGTCTTTGTCCACCTAGCCTATACTCTGTCTGCGGTCTTCTTTGCCCCTCCCCAATCTTCATGACTTTGCATTTGGCTGGATTGAATTCGAGAAGCCAGTTGCTGGACCACATGTCCAGCCTGTCCAGGTCTCTTTGCAGTCCTGCCTCATCCTCGTCCGATTTAATTCTTCTCATCAACTTCACGTCATCTGCGAACAGGGACACTTCAGAGTCTATTCCTTCCATCATGTCGTTCACATATATCAAAAATAGCACTGGTCCTAGAACTGACCCCTGTGGGACCCCGCTCGTAACAGGCGCCCACTGTGATACCTCTTCACGTACCATGACTCATTGCTGCCTCCCTGTCAGGTATTCCCTTGTCCATTGCAGTGCCCTCCCTTTTACGTGCGCCTGATCCTCCAGCTTCTGCACTAATCTCTTGTGGGGAACTGTGTCAAAGGCCTTCCTGCAGTCTAGGAAAACGCAATCTACCCACCCCTCTCTCTCGTGTCTTACTTCTGTTACCTTGTCATAAAACTCCAGGAGGTTTGTGATACAAGATTTGCCTTCCATGAACCCATGCTGGTTTTCATTTATAATCTTGTTCCTTTCCAGGTGTTCGACCACTCTCCTCCTGATAATCTTCTCCATGACTTTGCACACAATACATGTCAGAGACACAGGTCTGTAGTTTAGTGCCTCGTTTCTGTTTCCTTTCTTAAATATGGGGACTACATTAGCTGTCTTCCATTTCTCAGGTAGTTGCCCAGTTTCAAGGGATGTGTTGAAGATTGTGGTTAGAGGCAGGCACAGCATCTCTGCTCCTTCTCTAAGGACCCATGGGGAGATGTTGTCCGGTCCCATCGCCTTTGAGGTGTCAAGGTCACTTAAGAGCTTCTTCACCTCCTCCTCAGTTGTTCGTATGTCATCCAACACTTGTTGGTATATTCCCTCTTGATGTTCCCTTTTGTGCTGTCTTCCCACAGCCCTTCCTGTCTCTACTGTAAAAACTTCCTTAAATCTCCTGTTCAGCTCCTCACATACCTCCTGATCATTTCTTGTGAGTTCTCCACCTTCTGTCCTTAATCTGATCACCTGGTCTTTGACTGTTGTCTTCCTCCTCATGTGGCTATACAACAGTT
Organism: Cherax quadricarinatus; assembly: GCF_038502225.1. Lineage (NCBI taxonomy): Eukaryota > Metazoa > Arthropoda > Malacostraca > Decapoda > Parastacidae > Cherax > Cherax quadricarinatus. Next base: position 6,598,089 of record NC_091320.1, read on the forward strand.
TCGGGTCAGTCTTGATTCTCGATGCTATGTCATTTTCATACTGTCGCTGGGCCTCCCTCCTTACCTGTGCGTACTCATTCCTGGCTCTGCGACTGATCTCCCTATTTTCGTGTGTTCTCTGCCTTCTGTACTTTTTCCATTCTCTATTGCATTTTGTTTTTGCCTCCTTACACCGTCGGGTAAACCAGGGGCTCGTTCTGGTCTTCCCGTTGTTACTGTTGCCCTTCGGAATAAACCTTTCCACTGCCTCCTTGCATTTTGTTGTTACACATTCCATCATTTCATTTACTGGCTTTCCTGCCAGTTCTCTGTCTCACTGGACCTCCCGCAGGAAGTTCTTCAACCCTATGTAGTCCCCTCTTTTATAGTCAGGCTTTTCCCATTCAACTCCTGTTATTCTCTCCACTTGCAGCTCTACTATGTATTCAAAGCACAGAACCACGTGGTCACTAGCTCCTAGGGGACTCATACTTGATGTCCTCAATATCTGAGCTGCCCAGGGTGAACACAAGGTCCAATCTTGCTGGTTCATCCTCCACTCTCACTCTGGTAGTGTCCTTAACATGTTGGTGCATGAGGTTTTCCAGCACCACGTCCAACATCCTGGCTCTCCATGTTTCGGGACCCCCATGTGGCTCCAGGTTTTCCCAGTCAATCTCCCTGTGGTTGAAATCCCCCATAACCAGCAACTTTGCTCTGCTGGAGTGAGCTCTTCTTGCCACCTCAGCAAGTGTGTCCACCATTGCTCTGTTGCTCTCTTCATATTCCTCTCTTGGCCTCCTGCAGTTCTGTGGTGGATTATACATCACTACAATGACCACTTTGTGTTCCCCAGACTGAAGTGTACCTGCTATGTAGTCTCTTTCTCCCGTCTCATCTATTCCTTCCATTTTCTCGAATTTCCATCTGCTTTTTACGAGCAGAGCAACCCCACCTCCCCCCCCCTGCCCCTTCTATCTTTCCTCATGATCTGGTATCCTGGTGGGAAGATTGCATCTGCTATTGTCTCCATGAGTTTTGTTTCTGTAACTGCTATGATGTCTGGGGACTTCTCATTGATTCTTTCTTGCCATTCCTCATGTTTATTCGTTAATCCATCTGCATTTGTGTACCAAACCTTCAACTTCTGTTCTAATACTGTAACTGTGGTGCGGGGGGTGGAAACAGAGGGATCAGTGTGTGATGGTTGGTTTGGATTGCTCAGTTGCCTTGGGGGTGTCGTGGCTGGAGTCCTTCTGCAGGTGTTTCTGGGGGGTGCGCTTGTCCTTCCATTTGATCCTGGATTATTCTGCTCTCCTTTTTCATTTCCTCCCATTTCTCCTTTCGTTTTTGAACTCTCTCTTTCATTGTCTTCTTTTCGTCCTGTGTTCTGTCTGGATCGAGGTACACACTCCGGAACTCCTGCTTGCCTCTCAGCCGTGCTTTCTCCTGCAGGATCATGGTTCGGGTTGATTCTGCCTTGAAAATTACTTTGAGAGGCAGATTCCTTTTCTTTGTGAACCACCCAATTCTCCGAAAATTTGCCACCTGGGTCATGTCCCCCTCGCCTATCACCTTCATGATATCTTCAATCGCTTTTTTCTCCTCCTGCTTTCTTTCATCATAAGTTTCCCCTTTAGCTTCGTCTAGCCCATAGACAAACACGGATCTTTCCCATTCCACCTCCCACTGTGACTCCCATTGCATCCTCTGATGTGTTTTAGTTCCTTCCCGTGGAGTGTTCCTTCCTTCAGTCCCTTCCCTAGTTATTGCCCCTATGCTTCTTGGTTTATCCTTCCTGCTCACCTGCTCCTGGCCCCCACAGGTATCTGGTAAGGTCCTTGCACATGTCCTAGTTCCTTCAATGTCTTCCAACCTCTCATTCTGTCCTAGTGTGCTCCCTGTCTTTGTTTTGGCCCCATGTGGGTTTGACAGGACCTCTGCATACAGTTTAGTTTCCATGCTTCCTTCAGACCTATTGTCTGTGTTTGATGTAGCCATTGCCGATGCTACTTCTGTAATATCTTTGTCTCTGTGCTGTTTCAGATGTCTCAGCTCCTCTTCTAATCTCTCTATCTTGATTTCTGCTGCTGTGGCCTGTTGCTTCCACCTTCTGCATTCTGCTGCTAACCTCTCTTCCATATTCCTTTCCAGCTCATCTGGTCTCCTTCCCCAGTCTTCCTCCCTTTTTTTGAGCTCTACCTCCCATTCCTCCCTCCCAGATTCGTCCTTGGAGCCCCTTGTCCTCATCCTGGTTAGGGGGAGGGGAATAGATGGTTAGGAGAGGGGATGGATGGTTGTGGGGGAGGGGGAGGATGGTTATTGGAGGGGTAGAGATAGTTGGGGGAGGGGGTTAGATGGTTTGAGGGAGAGAGGGGATGGATGGTTATGGGGAAGGGGGAGGATGGTTATTGGAGGGAGGGAGTTGGGGGGGTTAGACGGTTTGGGGAGGGGTTAGGTGGTTTGGGGGAGGGGTAGGTTGCTAAGGTGAGGTGGTTAGGGAAGGGGGAGAGGTGGTTAGGGGAGGGGGGGTACGTGTTTGTGTCAAGTGTTTGTGTCAAGTGGTGGAGGGTGTGTGGGTGTGTGTGTGTGTGTGTATGTGCGTGTGTGTGTGCGTGTGTGTGTGTGGTGTGTGTGTGTGTGGTGTGTGTGTGTGGTGTGTGTGTGTGGTGTGTGTGTGTGGTGTGTGTGTGTGTGTGTGGGATATGTGTGTGTGTGTGTGTGTGTGTGTGTGTGTGTGTGTTGAGTGTGTGTGTGGTGTGTGTGTGGTGTGTGTGGTGTGTGGGGTGTGTATGTGTGGTGTGTGTGTGTGTGTGTGAGGTGTGTGTGTGTGTGGTGTGTGTGTGTGGTGTGTGTGTGTGTGTGTGTGTGTGTGGTGTGTGTGTGTGGTGTGTGTGTGTGTATATGTGTGTGTGTGTGTGTATATGTGTGTGTGTGTGTGTGTGTTTGTGTTTGTGTGTGTGTGTGTGTATGTGTTTATGTATGTATGTATGTATGTGTGTGTATGTGTGTGTGTATGTGTGTGTGTGTGTGTGTGTGTGTGTGTGTGTGTGTGTGTGTGAGTGTGTGTGTCTACCCTTGTGTGTGTGTGCTTGTGTGTGAGGGAGGGAGGGTTAGGAGGGGTAGGTTGTGTGGTTGAAAGATCCGTCGTGTAGGCACAAATTTAGTCTCATTTATCTTTCCCAATTATCTACTCTCTCCACTTATTGCCCTTTCTGGATTTACGTTTTAATTGTTGCTGGTTATTATCATTTTCCTTGTTCACATTGAGAGAGGACTTCCTAGCTTCCTAAGTATTCTTACTGCTAATAACTACCGGTAGTAACACTGCCTGTGTGCGTGTGTGCTTGTGTGTGTGTGTGAGTGTGTGTGTGTGTGTGTGTGTGTGTGTGTGTGTGTGTGTGTGAGAGAGAATCTTGTGCGGTGTAATGACTGGCCGCAACTTCTTGTGACCTGACACAACCCTCCTGGGACCTACCCTAGCACCGTCTTACAATGTTGCCCTTAAAAGCTTGTCCCACCTACCTTCTCACACTCGTCAACACTATATTCTCTATGTCTATGCTATTTCTATTCTAATTCTGGTAATAGTTTGCAGGAGTGAGTGACCAGTATCAAACAATATGCAAGGCCAGCCAGGGCCGTCAACATGCAAACCACAAATAGGCGAATAAACTTGCGGTGACAGTTGCCAGCTGCTGATGACGAAGTCGTCGTCGTAGGCCTTAAATCCCTATTTTGGAGATCCTTCACCCGTGATGATTATAACCATATATTCTCATACATCCCGCTTCCTCACGCGATTTCACTCTTCACTGATGATAGTATACACTTCACATTATATACACTTCACTTTATATGTATAATGGCACACAACTTGTCGTGACGTCACTTCTTCAGGCCTACCGCTACCAATGTGGCAACAGCGCCTAAGACCCCCAACGGTTTGCGCTTTGAAATATTATGATTTCAGCTTTCCTCTCACTTTCTTTAACTAATAACTTTAATTATCACTCGTAGTATTGTTCACTGACGTTCCACTACCACTGATTACTGCTAACTGTTATTGCACGCCATACAACGCTAAGGATCTCGGAGCCTTGTTACCCACGTCTTCACCCCACGGACCCACGAGATGATGTCCCTTGGTAGACCTCGAAATGTTCCAGGTTTCCTACAGACACAAGCGCCTCCTCAATAGTGCCGTAATTCTGATGATGTTTCGTCAGTTTGCCAGACTAAAGGCATATAGGATTCAAACATATACTCTGGTAATGTCTGAAGACGTACAACACCCGTGCTCACCTCACAAGCATCCACCTGAAAGGTGCACTACAATATTGAAGCCATAAATAGCATACACGTCAAATGGTCGAATGATTTCTGGCAAGTCCTACGAAGACAGACTGAAGGCAGTGAATCTGCACTCTCTGGAGAAGCGAAGAATTGACTGAAGTGTTCAAATGGAAGACAGGAATAAATCAAGTGGATATAAATAACGTGCTGAAAATAACTAACCGAGACAGGACTCGCAGAAATAAGTTCAAGTTGGAAAAGTTTACATTTAAAGGATAAAGGAAAGCTCTACTGTGGTCGGAGAATTATGGATTAGTGGAACGAACTCCCGGGTAGCGCCACTGAGGCGAGAATTTTGGATGGCTTTAAAAATATAATGTCGACTATCCTGGGAAGCAGAAGGCCATCAGACTTATTTACAGAAACTGCCTTACTATAATCTATGCACATGCATCTCATTCCATTTGGCTTAAGGTCATGAACACAGACTGAAGCCTACTGTCTATTGCTTACTTCAAGATCTTACTTTAGTAAGTTCGTTTTTAGTAGCAAACGCACCTCAGCCTGAAACAGGTTGTCTTAAATAGGTTAGTGCACACAGTTGCTGTGTTATAAGAACAAATTTATTAACATCCGCGTAGAGAAAATCAAGAATGCGTTACTAAGGCAAATCAAGAAAAAATCGAAAATGTCAATCTCAGTACTGGACTGGTTTTAATTCTAATGTAACCAGACACCGTGCAATATGGGCAGCAAAATTGTACTTCGGCCTTTGTGGGCCAGGTCTTGTGGTCTTAACTGGTAGTCAATAGTTGGCTAGCAGAAAGCATTTTAGCGATTCTTACATGATCAGATACAAAGGCCTCTGCATATTACTGCTGCCACAGCTGGATCCTATGAGTTTGCTTACATAATATATTGTCAGGCACCTCATTAGTAACCGCTAATTTGCTGACTTCCTTGACTGGCAAATATTTGTTGCTGTCACGACACACTGTAACATCGTCAGTAGTGTTTGACAGAAATTCCTCTATTAGGACTAATGTCACCAGCTTGACAAAGTCACATATCACTTCTACTACCCAACACAAGTGCAAAAAAAGGAATCTTTTCACACTAGGCATAATCATGGTAGGTTTCACTGTTACTTCGACAGAGATCGCAAAATATTTGTAGGTATTATTTTCACGCACCAACAGAAAGTCCCTTGTTATGCAGACTACTGTATTATTGTAATAAACTGTAAATAAAATAAGCAGCTTGTGTTGTAAGGAAAAAGCGTTTCATAATTGTATAAATGATGTCAGATTAGTACGCCCTACCCTGCAGCGCTGTATGACCCTTGTGGAATTTAGCGCTTAGTTTTATAATAATAATAATAATAATAATAATAATAATAATAATAATAATAATAATAATAAAAAATAATTGTAATAAATTTTATTATTATTATTATCAAACTGGCCGATTCCCACCAAGGCAGGGTGGCCCGAAAAAGAAAAACTTTCACCATCATTCACTCCATCACTGTCTTGCCAGAAGGGTGTTTTACACTACAGTTTTTAAACTGCAACATTAACACCCCTCCTTCAGAGTGCAGGCACTGTACTTCCCATCTCCAGGACTCAAGTCCGGCCTGCCGGTTTCCCTGAACCCCTTCATAAATGTTACTTGATAATAAATATATAAATAAATAATGTCAGAGCTTGGATGGACACCGTCACAGGACGCGTAACAGAAGGTCAGATGAACACGTATTAAAGGGCAAGTTGGACAGATATTAGTCGATCACCTGGGAGTGACGTAGTGATGCTAGTTAGTACCTGGGAACATACCATAGAGACAAGACGTAGATCAAACTTTTTTCGAGTACTCTGTATGTTTTTCTTTATACTCTTAGGTTTGTATTCTTGGGTTATCCCAGGCATGGGCATGGCCCTGGGATTTCTGTGGGGCCTGTGTGAATTTTGGCGAGAACAGAAATAGATTTTTTTTTTACCTGCAGGCTGGAACCCGGCAAAGGAAGGAGGGAGGGAGGGCATGCAAACCCACTGTTATTATGTAATACGTCAACCAAAATCTTCGAATGGGCCACTCAAAACAATATGAAGCTCAGCGAGGAGAAATTTCAACTACTTAGATATGGAAAACTTGAAGAAATTAAAAATGTGTCAGGGTATACCACAAATTCTAACCATACAATAGAGCGGAAAAGTAATGTGAAGGACCTTGGAGTGATAATGTCAGAGGATCTCGCCTTCAAAGACCACAACAATGTATCTACCTCATCCGCTAGGAAAATGACAGGATGGATAATGAGAACCTTCAAAACTAGGGACGCCAAGCCCATGATGATTCTCTTCAAGTCGCTTTTGCTCTCTTGGCTGGAATATTGCTATACACTAACGGCCCCCTTCAAAGCAGACGAAATTCCTGACCTGGAAAGTGTACAAAGAACTTTCACGGCGCACATAAGTACGACAAGGCACCTAAACTACTGGGAACAATTGAAGGTCCGTGATCGGTATTCCCTCGAACGCAGGCGAGAGAGATACATGATAATATAAATTTGGAAGGTCCTGGAGAGATTGGTACCAAACCTGCACACGAAAATCACTCCATACGAAAGTAAAAGACTCGGCAGGAGATGCAACATTCCCCCGATGAAAAGCAGGGGCACCACGAGTACACTGAGAGACAACACAATAAGTGTCCGGGACCCAAGACTGTTCAATTGCTTCCCAGCATACATAAGGGGGATTACCAATAGACTCCTGGCTGTCTTCAAGAAGGCACTGGACAGGCACCTGAAGTCAGTACCCGACCATCCGGGCTGTGGTTCGTACGTCAGCTGGCGTGCGATCAGCAGTGACAGCCTGGTTGATCAGACCATATATATATATATATTTATATATATATATATATATATATATATATATATATATATATATATATATATATATATATTTATATATATATGAAACCTAAAGTATTGACCATCTGTTTAACATTTCGTTGGCTTAGGGTGATTTTTTTTAAATAATTTTATATTTACCCCTTTGTGAGTATTTAACCCCTATGCTCCACGTTAACTTCTTAACAGACCTCAACACAGCATCCTTAGCAAAATCGTAATCACAGTACTCCACAGAGATCATAATATGTGTCTGCTCCTGAGCATGCAACAACAAATTCAGTGGCTAACGCGTCGGTCTGGAGTTTTATGACTCCCTGATCGCGGGTTCTAACCCCACACGTGGTATGGTTTGTTTGCAATCGTGTCATTATGATTTCGTGAGTCAGTAATACTCGCTGGTTTGAAATATATCATAATTACGACCCTACTTTACCTCACTTCAGCATCATCAATGCTGCATCATCGCTGCTGCATTACTCCAGCATCATCACTGCAGCATCATCACTGCTACATCATCACTGCTGCATCATCACTGCTACATCATTCCAGCATCATCACTGCTGCATTACTCCAGCATCATCACTGCAGCATCATCACTGCTACATCATCACTGCTGCATCATCACTGCTACATCACTCCAGCATCATCACTGCTGCATTACTCCAGCATCATCACTGCAGCAGCATCACTGCTGCATCATCATTGCTGCATCATCACTGCTACATCACTCCAGCATCATCACTGCTGCATTACTCCAGCATCATCACTGCAGCATCATCAGTGCTGCATCATCACTGCTGCATCATCACTGCTACATCACTCCAGCATCATCACTGCTGCATCATCACTCCAGCATCATCACACCAGCGTCATCACTGCTGCATCGTCACTCCAGCATCATCACTGCTGGATCATCACTGCAGCATCATCACTGCTGTATCATTACTCTAGCATCATCACTGCAACATCATCACTGCTGCACCATCACTCCAGCATCATCACTCCAGCATCATCACTGCTGCATCACCACTGCTGCATCACTCCAGCATCATCACTGCTGCATCATCACTGCTGCAACATCACTCCAGTATCATCACTCCAGCATCATCACTGCATCATCATCACTGTTGCATCATCACTGTTGCATCATCACTGCAGCAGCATCATTGCTGCGTCATCACTCTAGCATCATCACTCCAGCATCATCACTCCAGCATCATCATTCCAGCATCATCACTCCAGCATCATCACTGCAGCATCATCACTCCAGCATCATCACTCCAGCATCATCACTGCAGCATCATCACTCCAGCATCATCACTCCAGCATCATCACTCAGCATCATCACTGCAGCATCATCACTCCAGCATCATCACTCCAGCATCATCACTGCAGCAGCATCACTGCAGCATCATCACTCCAACATCATCACTGCAGCATCACTCAGCATCATCACTGCAGCATCACCAATATTATATCAAGTGCGTGATAGTTTATCATTCATCTTAATCTAACCAATATTTGCGATAATATTTGTATTGCTTTCATTATTCCTGTTAGCAATTGAATTGGCTTACCTCTTAGTTTTTAAGATTCCAACATCTGTTGCAGTGTTCCTACATCTGTTGCAGTGTTTCTACATCTGTTGCAGTGTTTCTACATCTGCTACAGTGTTTCTACATCTGCTGTAGTGGTCCTACATTTGCTGCAGTATTCTTACATAAACTGCAGTGTTCCATCATCTGCTGCAGTGTTTCTACATCTGCTGTAGTGTTTCTACATATGCTGCAGTGTTCCAACTGTAGACAGCCTGTACTGTCTGCACAGACAGCCCATGCTGTCTGCCAGCTTAGTTCATATTTCGCGCCATGCTGGTGCTGCCACCTATAGGCCTTGCCACTTCAGTATGCCAAGACTTGCCTCTCCCTCACTCACACAGCGGCCTAGCAGCAAGACACAAGGCCTCTCCAGCTCTCTCTCGTGGGATGGCCCTGCCCGGGCCATGGGCTCAAACACACAAGCCTGTGTACCCACCACGACTTAACAATAAACTAAGAAGCCTCCGAAGACGTATCATTTCAACTACCCGCTTTCAGCCCTACCAAACAAATCCGTTATAATGGTACCAGCGGTGGTCGCAGCGTTGTGTTTGCCCTGATAGAGGAAGGAAGAGGGATGAAGTTACCTTCACTTCATCATCCCATGCAAGAAGCATCCGTCTCTCAACAAGTTATCCTGATGTCGTGTCTGCACGTTTGAGCATCCAGACACAGGTACAAGCAGGATCCAGGCCGAAATTTGCCGAAATTCTCCGAGAATTGTAAGTGGCGTCACAGTGACCCCACGCTACAGCGTCCCACGCTAGTGTCCCATGCTGTTTCTCAAGTCACGTGTTCAGCGTCACTTGTATGTTGCTGCTGTTGTTCAGCTCAGCACAGCTGTTTCAGCAAGCCAGAGGTGAGTTTTGTGGTGATTTCTGCGTCCAGTGTGAGCTTCTCCACGTGTTTGTGGGTGGAGGAGGAGGAGGAATGGCCAGATGCTCCCCTGCCATACACTCACCCATGCTCCTCGCCACCGCACTACCATACACTCACCACTGCCCACTCCCTCTGCTGTGTTTTCTGCTGTTTTTCGTGTGATTCATTGCCAGAGCTGTGTATCCGAGTGCCCGAGGCCACTCGAAGCTACGTGGATCAGCATGCCACGTAGATCACGATGCCACGTGGATCACGACGCCACGTGGGTGTGGGCGATGTCACGTAGACCTACGAGCTATGTGAGTTACCAGATGTCCCAGGTCTCATGCTGTGATCTGCTGCCCACATCACATTGACGTCACCCACGATGCTGCCCGACTTCATGATGTCACGATGTCTGCCTGACGTCACCTCGAGATGTCTGCTGACGTCACAGTGCTGCTGACGTCACCTCGCGACATCATGCCTGACACATGATGTCACCATCGAGTGTTCAGTAATTATTTTAGTATTGTCGAGAAGATTGAGAGAAGATATATGTCATGTGTTAATTCCTCTCAGTCAGTGTTCTCACATGTTTTTGTACTGCAGTGTGTTTTTAAAGTTTCCGTGTGTCCAGTGAGGTCTGAGCCAGACCTGAGTAGCACCACTGTGTTAAGTCACCCGTGTGACCAGTGTGTTTGACAGCTATCAGACAGCCCCGAGTGACCGAGCCCTCTTGTACAGAAAGCTTTTATGCTCGTCGCTCGTGATGTTCTGCAGAATCGTACCTCCTACGATTCCCATCGAGATTTGTTTCACTTCACCTCCAGACCTTCAGAGTGCAGTTATATGTAGAGAAACAAGTCTGGGGACGCTTAGACTAACCTCTGCTATAACTCCAATTGTTAAGAGAATGACACTGTGTCAGCCTCGTGTCACAAGCTTCAGTGAGCAGCCTGCACAAAGAAGATGTCACTTTGACTGCTAGCTCTCTCACTGCAGTCTGGTGTATGATGTTATGACTCCCAGATGTTTCGCCCAGTCGTCTCTGCCACGACTCTCTCCACAACTCGCTCCACGCTCGCCGGCAGTGACAGTCCAGCAACAGTACCAGTCGAGAAGTGTCCTCCTGAGTCTCTTGCCAAAAGTCCTGCCCAGTTGCCGAGTTTTGTCGACGCCTCACTCGAGGGCACCAGCATGTCGTGCCCCAGATTGAGTGAAACCTGCAGCGACTCCTACGATGACTGCTTCACCGTTCCAGAGGAGACCGTACCCTGTTACGTCACAGCTCAGCCGCAGCGATGTCTCCCTTGTTGCAGTATCTGTCCAGACGCAGGAACGCGTGCAGTGATGCACTTCGATGCTCACTGCCTATGACCACGATGTTTAGCACACCCCACATGTTTTTTTCTTCCCTCCCTGTAGGAAGTTTTTTTTCCATGTCCATATGTATATATATATGTTTTTATTTTGTGTTCTGTGCCCTGTTCCTACGAGAGAGAGAACGAGTTTCTTTTACCACCAGTATTGTCGCGTCGGGACGACGCGCGGTAGGTGGCCAAGCGTATGTAGACAGCCTGTACTGTCTGCACAGACAGCCCA